>NC_092145.1:65900104-66217604 GCF_043159975.1 Macaca nemestrina
TCTCAGCTTACGTTGTTTCCAGGGGATCCAAAATGTCACTGTGGTCCTGCAGTTAAAAGTAGGGGCTTATGGAGGACAGGTAATTAATGGAGTTTTAGTTCAGGTCTGACTTACAGTTGGTCCAGTTGGTCCCCAGACTCTTCCTGTGGTCATTTCCCCAGTGCCAGAATGCATAATTGGCATAGACATACTTAGCAGCTGGCAGAACCCCTACAGACACCCTATTAAACAAACTGTACTGGAATAATTGGCAAGCTGTGTGTAGCAGAATGATACTGGATCCTCATCTCTAACCTTATAAAATAAGTCCCCTCAAAATGGATCAAAGACTTAAATCTAAGACCTGAAACCATAAAAATTTCAGAAGACAACATCAGAAAAACTCTTCTAGCCATTGGCTTAGGCAAAGAGTTTATGACCAAGAACCCAAAAGCAAGTGCAACAAAAAGATAAATAGTGGAGGCCTAATTAGACAAAATTATTTTAATGTATCAGTGAAAGCTTTCAACTTTTTCTCTATCCTTGTAACCATATATATATATATATACACTTTTTTCAAATGTATATAATTTGATCTTGGTTACTTCATGAGAAATAATCCTGACAAATATTCACCGGGAAAAAAAGGCAAACATAAAGCAAAAGCAGCCATTCAAAAACACTATTCAGGTAACTGTGGCAACCATTAAATATCAGCAGTCAGGAAGCTTTGGGCCAGATGAGCACACAGTTGTACCCATGGTGCAACACAAATTGGCTGAGGGATGACAATGTGTTGATGGAACAAAAGCTAGCACTTACGACTGAACAACTGAATGAGCAACCTGAGGCATCTCTGCTCCATGGCTAGAATTTGAATGCGTATCTTAGAAACTCGATGATTCATCAATTTAGTTATGATTGATGTTATAGCCTTCATTATCATCATCATTATTGTGTGACTGATGTCATTATTTACATCATTTCACAAAGAGCTAATATTGTGACACAAACTGCATTAAGTTCTTCACATATATTATCTAATTTAATCCTACAGCAACACCATTAAAATGAAGTCTTTCAAGCTTGAAAATGAGAGTTTAAGGAGAGACTGAAAGAAAATCCTGAAGTACTATCATTTCAATTCTGTATTCCCCACAAATATATTTTATTTGTCAAGTTCAAAAAAATCAAGGAATTTAGCAAACAGAAATGATTTTCTTCTGTCAGAAAACCCCTACAAGTTATTCAGTGGATGTAGATAAAGTGTGAATTTTAGTGAATAGTATTGCACATGTTGTTATAGATAAATTCAATGATTTGGCTGGTAATTCCTTTCTCTTATGCATATAGAAAATATCTTGCTGGAATTGTCATAGGAACAAATATTAAAGATGTCAAGCTTACACATGATTCTAGAAAACATCTATTAATATATGGGTGGTCAAGGTCTTAATGTATAGTGAATGCAGAAATAGTATCTCAAAAATGCTTGCTCATAATTTTGAATATAAAACTTTTATCTAAATAACATGGATGATCAAAATGGATCTATCTTCCAGTAATCTGAATGAGTGTGTATTAAACTCGTGGAAAATGCTCACGTTCATTTGTGTCTTAGTCCATTTGTACTGTTCTAACACAGTACTTGAGACTCAGTGTTGTGGGAAGTCAGGGACCCCAAACGGAGGGACCAGCTGGAGTCATGGCAGAAGAACATAAATTGTGAAGATTTCATGGACATTTATTAGTTCCCCAAATTAATACTTTTTAATAATTTCTTATGCCCGTCTTTACTGCAATTTCTGAACGTGAATTGCGAAGATTTCATAGACACTTATCACTTCCCAAGTCAATACCCTTGTGATTTCCTATGCCTGTCTTTACTCTCAATTCCCTCATCTTTGTGAGCTGAGGAGGATTATGTCACCCAGGACCCTGTGATGATTGCGTTAACTGCACAAATTGTTGGTAGAGTATGTGTGCTTGAACAATATGAAATCTGGGCACCTTGAAAAAAGAACAGGATATGGCCGGGCGCGGTGGCTCAAGCCTGTAATCCCAGCACTTTGGGAGGCCGAGACGGGTGGATCGCAAGGTCAGAAGATCGAAACCATCCTGGCTAATACGGTGAAACCCCGTCTCTACTAAAAAATACAAAAAACTAGCTGGGCGAGGTGGTGGGCGCCTGTAGTCCCAGCTACTCTGGAGACTGAGGCAGGAGAATGGCGTAAACCCGGGAGGCGGAGCTTGCAGTGAGCTGAGATCCGGCCACTGCACTCCAGCCCGGGCGACAGAGCGAGACTCTCTCAAAAAACAAAACAAAACAAAAACAAACAAACAAAAAAAAAACAGGATAACAGCAATGTTCACGAAACAAGAGAGAACCTTAAACTCTGCAGGTGAGCCAGGTAGAACAGCTATATTTCTCTTCTTTCAAAAGCAAATAGGAGAAATATCGCTGCATTATTTTTTTTTCAGCAAGGAACATCCCTGAGATAAGAGTGTGGCCCCTGAGGATAGGCCTCTGAAATGGCCCCTTTGGGGGCTGATGTCTTTTATGGTCGAAGACGAAGGGATGAAATAAGCCCTGGTCTCCTGTAGTGCTCCCAGGCTTATTAGGACAAGGAAATTCATGCCTAATTTTGGTCAGACAGGTTATCTGCTCTTAAACCCTGTCTCCTGATTAGATGTTATCAATGACAATGTGTGCCCAAAACTTCATTAGCAATTTTAATTTTGCCCCGTCCTGTGGTTCTGTGATCTCACCCTGCCTCCATTTGCTTTGTGATATTTTATTACCTTGTGAATCATGTGATCTCTGTAACCCACACCCTATTCGCACACTCCCTCCCCTTTTGAAAATCACTAATAAAAACTTGCTGGTTTTACAGCTCAGGGAGCATCACGGAACCTGCCAACATGTGATGTCTCCCCTGGACACTCAGCTTTGAAATTTTTCTCTCCTACTCTTGTTTTATTAGACCAGCCGACGCTTAGGGAAATAGAAAAGAACCCACGTTGAATATCGGGGGTGGGGTTTTCCCCGATAACTCGGTAATCATAAAGAACATAAATTTATATTCTCAGAACTCTGGAGGCTGGAAAGACTAAGATGAAGGTTTCAGCAGGTTCAGTTTTCTGGTTAGAGCTTCTTTCTGCTTCCAAAGAAGTCAGAAGAGCATGTTAACCTAACACTGTTAGGCCACTTTTAAAGGGACCTTAAATTTCACTAACAGGGTAGCAGGCCTCATGGCATAATCATATAATAAAAGTCCCATCTATTTAATCAAATTGTCAACACCTAAATTTTGGAGAGGACACATTTGAACAATAATATCCATCTCTGGCTTCCCAAAATTCTTGTCCTTCTCACTTGCAAAATACATTTATTCCATTTAGCCCCAAAATTCTTAACTAATTTCAACATCAACTTTAAAGTCTAAGTCCAACATCTTAGCTAAATATCATATGAGTTCCACTCAAGGTGCAATTCATCCTGAGGAAAATCTCCAAACTGTGAACCTATAAAATCAAACAAGCTATGTCTTTCTAAAATCCAGTGGCAGGATAGGCCAAGAACAGACATTTCCATTCCAAAAGGGAGAAATAGGAAAGGACAAAGAAGAAACAGGTCCTAGGTTAGTCCAAACCACAAGGCAAAAATTATTAAATCTTGAGGCTTGAATAATCTGTGCCATGTCACACCTTCCATACAAATTGGAGTGGGGGCAGGGTCCTTAAGCTCCAGGTAAACTCACCCCTTTGTTGGACACAGCCCATGACACAGCTCTCACAGGTTGCAGTGAGATACCTGTGGCTCTCCCAAGCTGGCATTGTGTGTTGGTGGCTCTAGAGGTCTGGGGTCTCAGGAGTGGCCCTAATCCCACAGCTCCACTCTAAGTATTGCTCTAGAGAGCTTTCTGCAACAACTCTGCTCTAGTGGCAGGTCTCTGCCCAGGCCCCAAAATTGTCTGAGGCATTATTTGACATTTAAGTGGACCATGCCATGCCTCTAGAGCTCATGCACTCTGCACACTTGTAAAATTGGCACCACATGGAGTTAGCACCCCTTTAGCACCAAATTACCACCAATGCGCATTACTGTGCCTTCTGAAATGCTAGCCTCAGCCATGCCTGGGCCCACTTGAACTACAACTGGGGCAAGGAGCACTAGGCCAGAATGCAGGAAACAAAGACCTAAGGCAACTGTGTGACCCAGAAGTAGATCATCTTTGAATGATTTAGCACCAGCTTAAGCACAAACATGTACTGCATAATGTGTGACAGTGTTGTCCCCTTTTAAGATCAAAGAGCCAGCAATTTCCATTGTCTGGTGAAGGCTACTTTCCTCTTCTAAAGTAATACGGAAGAGGAAGCTAGACAAACACCACATAAAGCCTCTTTTACAAGAGTCTTAATCCCATCCTCAAGGGAGCAGCCCTCATGGCCTAATCACCTCTTAAAGATCCAACCTGTTAATAAATTCTGCAACTCCTGAATTTAGGAGGGGAAACATTTAAACCATAGAAATCTATATATCAGTATCTCTTCCTGTGATTATGCCAATTTTTTTTTATGTAAACCAATAAGAGAAGAAACAGCCAAATAATAGTCAAAGGGCAGCTTGAGACTAGGATTTATTTGCTAAACATGGAAAGCCTACTTGAAACAAAAATAGGATATGCTGAATAGACAGTCTTACACCAATCAAATTCAAATATCCAGAAAAATGACAGAGTATTTCAAGGAGAAATACTGCTTACATTATTATGCAGTGATAATACTTCTCAGTGTAAAGTTTTGTTTATTCAAAGATTCTTAGCATATGTGTGGAGTTAATATATTTACCTAGCATTGTCTCAAGAAAAGGTTGTCATGGAAAATATATTTTAAGAGCTATGCACCCGTAGATCAGAAACATAAAAATCTACCATCTCAATATATCAACAAACTTTCATTTAGTGACAAACATCATTAGAAAATGATTACTTACAGATAACATTTTCAGTGCTAAAATTTCAAATAAAAAGTATGTTTGTAAATATTAATAGTAAATTAAACTTTAAGGTGATAAACTACAATATTTTGGGGACTTACTAATGAATGTAGAGGTTATAGCTATCAATATTTTTAAATAAGTCATTCTGTAATATTAATTTACAAATTAAAATTATTCCTAAAAGAAGAAATAGATGCCTAGGCTTAGGCAAATGATATTTTTCTTTTACTCATGCTAATGTACTGCACTTTTTTTTTTTTTTATACTTTAAGTTCTAAGGTACATGTGTACAATGTGCAGGTTTGTTACATATATATACATGTGCCATGTTGGTGTGCTGCACCCATTAACTCGTCAGCACCCATCAACTTGTCATTTACACCAGGTATAACTCCCAATGCCATCCCTCCCCCATCCCCACAATAGGCCCTGGCGTATGATGTTCCCCTTCCTGTGTCCAAGTGATCTCATTGTTCAATTCCCACCTATGTGTGAGAACATGTGGTGGTTGGTTTTCTGATGGTTTCCAGCTGAATCCATGTCCCTACAAAGGACACGAACTCATCCTTTTTCATGGCTGCATAGTATTCCATGGTGTATATGTGCCACATTTTCTTAATCCAGTCTGTCACTGATGGACATTTGGGTTGACTCCAAGTCTTTGCTACTGTGAATAGTGCTGCAATAAACATACGTGTGCATGTGTCTTTATAGCATCATGATTTATAATCCTTTGGGTATATACCCAGTAATGGGATGGCTGGGTCATATGGTATTTCCAGCTATAGATCCTTGAGGAATCACCACACTGTTTTCCACAATGGTTGAACTAGTTTACAGTCCCACCAACAGTGTAGAAGTGTTCCTATTTCTCCACATCCTCTCCAGCACCTGTTGTTTCCTGACTTTTTCAAGATTGTCATTCTAACTGGTGTGAGATGGTATCTCATTGCGGTTTTGATTTGCATTTCTCTGATGGCGAGTGATGATAAGCATTTTTTCATGTGTCTGTTGGCTGTATGCATATGTCCTGAATGGTATTACCTAGGTTTTCTTCTAGGGTTTTTATGGTATTAGGTCTAACATTTAAGTCTCTAATTCATCTTGAATTAATTTTCGTATAAGGAGTAAGGAAAGAATCCAGTTTCAGCTTTCTACTTATGGCTAGCCAATTTTCCCAGCACCATTTATTAAATAGGGAATCCTTTCCCCATTTCTTCTTTTTGTCAGGTTTGTCAAAGATCAGATGGTTGTAGATGTGTGGTATTATTTCTGAGGGCTCTGTTCTGTTCCATTGGTCTATATCTCTGTTTTGGTATCAGTGCCATGCTGTTTTGGTTACTGTAGCCTTGTAGTATAGTTTGAAGTCAGGTAGAGTGATGCCTCCAGCTTTGTTCTTTTGGCTTAGGATTGTCTTGGCAATGTGGGCTCTCTTTTGGTACCATATGAACTTTAAAGCAGTTTTTTTCCCAATTCTGTGAAGAAAGTCATTGGTAGCTTAATGGGGATGGCATTGAATCTATAAATTACCTTGGGCAGTATGGCCATTTTCACGATATTGATTCTTCCTCTTCATGAGCATGGTATGTTCTTCCATTTGTTTGTGTCCTCTTTTATTTCACTGAGCAGTGGTTTGTAGTTCTCCTTGAAGAGGTCTTTACATCCCTTGTAAGTTGGATTCCTAGGTATTTTATTCTCTTTGAAGCAATTGTGAATGGGAGTTCATTCATGACTTGGCTCTCTGTTTGTCTGTTACTGGTGTATAAGAATGCTTGTGATTTTTGCACATTGATTTCGTATCCTGAGACTTTGCTGAAATTGCTTATCAGCTTAAGGAGATTTTGGGCTGAGACAATGGGGATTTCTAAATATACAATCATGTCATCTGCAAACAGGGACAATTTGACTTCTTCTTTTCCTAACTGAGTACCCTTGATTTCTTTCTCTTGCCTGATTGCCCTAGCCAGAACTTCCAACACTATGTTGAATAGGAGTGGTGAGAGAGGGCATCCCTGTCTTGTGCCAGTTTTCAAAGGGAATGCTTCCAGTTTTTGCCCATTCAGTCTGATATTGGCTGTGGGTTTGTCATAAATAGCTCTTATTATTTTGAGATACGTTCCATCAATACCAAATTTATTGAGAATATTTAGCATGAAGGGCTGTTGAATTTTGTCAAAGGCCTTTTCTGCATCTATTGAGATAATCATGTGGTTTTTGTCTTTGGTTCTGTTAATATGCTGGGTTACATTTATTGATTTGTGAATGTTGAACCAGCCTTGCATCCCAGGGATGAAGCCCACTTGATCATGGTGGATCACCATTTGGATGTGTTGCTGGATTCAGTTTGCCAGTATTTTATTGAGGACTTTTGCATCGATGTTCATCAGGGATATTGGTCTAAAATTCTCTTTTTTTTGTTGTGTCTCTGCCAGGCTGTGGTATCAGGATGATGTTGGCCTCATAAAATGAGGTAGGGAGGAGTCCCTCTTTTTCTATTGATTGGAATAGTTTCAGAAGGAATGGTACCAACTCCTCCTTGTACCTCTGGTAGAATTCGGCTGTGAATCCGAATTCCGATCCTGGACTTCTTTTGGTTGGTAGGCTATTAATTATTGCCTCAATTTCAGAGCCTGCTATTGGTCTATTCAGGTATTCAACTTCTTCCTGGTTTAGTCTTGGGAGAGTGTAAGTGTCCAGGAAATTATGCATTTCTTCTAGGTTTTCTAGTTTATTTACATAGAGGTTTTTATAGTATTCTCTGATGGTAGTCTGTATTTCTGTGGGGTCGGTGGTGATATCCTCTTTATCATTTTTTATTGCTTCTATTTGATTCTTCTCTCTTTTCTTCTTTATTAATCTTGCTAGTTGTCTATCAATTTTGTTGATCGTTTCAAAAAAAGAGCTCCTGGATTCATTGATGTTTTGGAGGGTGTTTTGTGTCTCTATCTCCTTCAGTTCTGCTCTGATCTTATTTCTTGCCTTCTGCTAGTTTTTGAATATGTTTGCTCTTGCTTCTCTAGTTCTTTCAATTGTGATGTTAGGGTGTTAATTTTAGATCTTTCCAACTTTCTCTTGTGGGCATTTAGTGCTATAAATTTCCCTCTACACACTGCTTTAAATGTGTCCCAGAGATTCTGGTATGTTGTATCTTGGTTCTCATTGGTTTCAAAGGACATCTTTATTTCTGCCTTTATTTCGTTATGTACCCAGTAGTCATTCAGGAGCAGGTTGTTCAGTTTCCATGTAGTTGAGTGTTTTTGATTGAGTTTCTTAGTCCTGAGTTCTAGTTTGATTGCACTGTGATCTGAGAGACAGTTTGTTATAATTTCTGTTCTTGTACATTTGCTGAGGAGTGCTTTACTTCCAACTATGTGATCAATTTTGGAATAAGTGCAATGTGGTACTGAGAAGAATGTATATTCTGTTGATTTGGGGTGAAGAGTTATGTAGATGTCTATTAGGTCCACTTGGTGCAGAGTTGAGTTCAATTCCTGGATATCCTTGTTAACTTTCTGTCTTGTTGATCTGTCTAATGTTGACAGTGGGGTGTTGAAGTCTCCCATCATTAATGTATGGGAATCTAAGTCTCTTTCTAAGTCTCTAAGGACTTGCTTTATGAATCTGGGTGTTCTTGTATTGGGTGCATATATATTTAGGATAGTTAGCTCTTCCTGTTGAATTGATCCCTTTACCATTATGTAATGGCCTTCTTTGTCTCTTTTGATCTTTGATGGTTTAAAGTCTGTTTTATCAGAGACTAGTATCCAACCCCTGTGTTTTTTTGTTATCCATTTGCTTGGTAGATCTTCCTCCATCCCTTTATTTTGAGCCTATGTGTGTCTTTGCATGTGAGATGGGTCTCCTGAATACAGCAGACTGATGGATCTTGACTCTTTATCCAATTTGCCAGTCTGTGTCTTTTAATTGGAGCATTTAGTCCATTTACATTTAAGGTTAATATTATGTTAACTTGATCCTGTCATTGTGATATTAGCTAGTTATTTTCCTCGTTAGTTGATGCAGTTTCTTCCTGGCATCAATGGTCTTTACATTTTGGCATGTTTTTGCAATGGCTGGTACCGGTTGTTCCTTTCCATGTTTAGTGCTTCCTTCAGGAGCTCTTGTAGGGCAGGCCTGGTGGTGACAAAATCTCTCAGCATTTGCTTGTCTGTAAAGGATTTTATTTCTCCTTCACTTATGAAACTTAGTTTGGCTGGATATGAAATTCTGGGTTGAAAATTCTTTTCTTTAAGAATGTTGAATATTGGCCCCCACTCTCTTCTGGCTTGTAGAGTTTCTGCCGAGAGATCTGCTGTTAGTCTGATGGGCTTCCCTTTTTGGGTAACCTGACCTCTCTCTCTGTCTGCCCTTAACATTTTTCCTTCATTTCAACTTTGGTAAATCTGACAATTATGTGTCTTGGAGTTGCTCTTCTCGAGGAGTATCTTTGTGGCATTCTCTGTATTTCCTGAATTTGAATGTTGGCCTGCCTTACTAGGTTGGGGAAGTTCTCCTGGATGATATCCTGAAGAGTGTTTTCCAACTTGGTTCCATTTTCCCCCTCACTTTCAGGCACACCAATCAGAGGTAGATTTGTTCTTTTCACATAATCCCATATTTCTTGGAGGCTTTGTTCATTTCTTTTTCCTCTTTTTCTCTCTAGACTTCTCACTTCATTTCATTCATGTGATCTTGAATCATTGATACTCTTTCTTCCAGTTGATTGAGTCGGTTACTGAAGCTTGTGCATTTGTCACGTTATTCTCATGTCATGGTTTTTATCTCTATCAGTTCGTTTATGGCCTTCTCTGCACTGATTATTGTTGTTATCCATTCTTCCATTCTTTTTTCAAGATTTTTAGTTTCTTTTCACTGGGTATGTAGTTGCTCCTTTAGCTCTGAGAAGTTTGATCGACCAAAGCCGCCTTCTCTCAACTCATGAAAGTCATTCTCCATCCAGCTTTGATCTGTTTCTGGCAATGAGCTGCGTTCCTTTGGAGGGGCAGATGAGCTCTGATTTTTTGAATTTCCAGCTTTTCTGCCCTGCTTTTTCCCCATATTTGTGGTTTTATGTGCCTTTGGTCTTTGATGATGGTGACGTACTAATGGGGTTTTGGTGTGGGTGTCCTTTCTGTTTGTTAGTTTTCCCTCTAACTGTCAGGACCCTCAGCTGCAGGTCTGTTGGAGTTTGCTTGAAGTCCACTCCAGACCTGTTTGCCTGGGTATCAGCAGTGGAGGCTGCAGAAGATAGAATATTGCTGAACAGCGAGTGTTGCTGTCCAATTCTTGCTCTGGAAACTTTGTTTCAGAGGTGTGCCCAGCCGTGTGAGGTATCGGTCTGCACCTAGTGGGGTATGTCTCCCAGTTAGGTTACTCAAGGGTCAGGGACACACTTGAGCATGCAGTCTGTTCTCAGATCTCAACCTCTGTGCTGGGAGACCCACTGCTCTCTTCAAAGCTGTCAGACAGGGTCATTTACATCTGCAGAGGTTTCTGCTGCTTTTTGTTTAGCTATGCCCTGTCAGCAGAGGTGGACAGAGGCAGGCAGGCCTCCTTGAGCTGTGGTGGGCTTCACCCAGTTCGAGCTTCCTGGTGGCTTTGTTTACCTACTTAAGCCTCAGTAATGGTGGGTGCCCCTCCCCCAGCCTCACTGCTGCCTTGCAGTTAGATCTCAGACTGCTGTGCTAGCAATGAGGGAGGCTCCGTGGGTGTGGGACCCTCCGGGCCAGTTGTGGGATATAATCTCCTGGTGGTATTGCACTCTCTTGATTACTTGTCTTAGTGTTGGATAAGTTGATGCTATTAAAAAATGTTTGTTAGCTCTACAAAATGAAATTTTTTGTGGGGTTTGCTATAGAGTTGTTAGTTCCTTAGTAAAGATACTAGGTATATGTTATCACATATAATAACTATCTACTCATCGGATAAGTAGTTTTTTGGGTACCCTAAGAGCTTCCTTAGATATCTAAGAGAAATATCTATAGAGAAAGTAGAACAATCTCACTCTTCTGACACTTAGGAAGACTATAAATGTAAATAAAATGCACACATAACTAATTTTGCCATCAAGTCTTGTATTTTTTTTACTGCTTATTTAGAATTTCAGTAGCTGTCAGTAAGACCAACAAGAACATTGGAATTCATGGGTCCTAAATTTTAAGCTTATCCTTATTTGGAAAGACATGGTTAAGATAGTTTTCTTATTCTGAAAATATATTACTCATTTTTATTTAAACATGTCTTTGTGTGTCTATGGACTCTGGTTCCTTCTATAGTGTTTGGCTACTGGTATATATTTAAGTTTTAGGAAAAGCCGTGTAGAATTTTATTTGAAAGCATACCTAATAAAATATATAAGTTAAGCTTGAATGGTAGAAACTAATGTCTTCAAAGATTACATTTTGATATTTTATAATTTTAACCATAAAACTTTAAGAGAAAACAAAATAAAACAATAATAGTGTATTTGAATTGGTAGTATCGATGTAGGTTAAACTTATATTTGTGTAACTAAAATTGAGTTCTAATTGTTTACTCCTGTATGACATGTAAGAATTACTCAGTCAGAAAATAATTGTTCAGGAGTGACAGCAATATGACAGAATAGGAGTCTACCGTCATATTTTCACAGAAACATCAATTTTGGCAATCACAGATTGATGAGAGTACTTGTGTGGGAGTCTAGGGTAGAAGTTCCAGCACACCACTGGAGAAAAATAATATTCCAATAATAAATGCATTGACGAGGATAGAAAGAATACGTTTACTTACCCACATCACCACTCTTCTGAGGTGACTCAGCTAATTGCCAATGGATATAAACTCAACCTACAATTTCTCTCACAGAGAAAAGTGAGAGGCTAGACAGTGAGAGTCTGGCTTCCAAGTCAGGTGGTATACTGCCCAAGAGGGCAAGCATTCTTACTTGCTTCACTCAGTACTGAGGTGATCAGCATGATTGAGGGGTTAGGAAAAGCTGGAAACAGAAAAGGGAGGCAGAAAGTCATAGCAACCAGGGCTTGGAATTTCAAAAACAGTCATAAATTCTACTAACTGTTTCATAGACGTAAACAGAAAGCCCCCTTATGAGCCTTACCTGGAGACCCCCCAACTGGTCCAAAGGCACCTCAAAGCTCTACTCACTTCACACTCTTCCCCTCAAACATATGGCTTGCTCCCCATGTGCATTTGCACAGACAGTATATGTGAGCTTCTGAAAATGACTTATGAGCACATGTAGACAGCCAACTTGACACTGTGTGATTGGAAGAAGACACACAAAGTTGAATATTTAAGGGACCACTCTATTGAAAACTAGTAAGAGACTCTCAGCATCTGTCTTGGCTTTACAGAATAGGGAGAAGGTATACAATCTTAAGAATCCTTCCCCCACCACCAAGAATAAATAAGAGGTGTAGAACAGACATATTAATAGAAAAGATGTGAGAAAATTTCAGAATCCCTGACAAGACTTACTGGTAAAGGCATTTTTTTTTTCTAAAGCCAGTCAGTAAAGAGGTGACTGCTTCTTCAAATGGGAAGACAGCAATACGAGATTTGAAGAAACAGGTAAAATCAAGGAAACATGACAACACCAAAGAAACACAATAAATGGCATTGGTGGTAAGGCAGTGAGCATAGCTGCCTTCCAAAGAACATAAAAATCACCCAGTAACAAACCTCAAAGGAATTGAGATCTAGAATTGGATTGGTAAATAATTCAAAATAATAGTTTTAAAAAACTTAACCAGATACAGGAAAACCTGGATAGAGAACTTGGCAAAATCAGGTTACTAGGTCCTGGGGCATGAGAATAATGGGGAAACTTTGGCCAAAGTAGACAAACTTTTAGTTACAAGGTAAATAAATTTTAGAGACCAAATGTGCACCATGTGATTATGGTTAATTAGTGTATTGCATACTCGAAATTTGCTAAGACTAGATCTCAATTGTTCTCACCACACACACACAAATTATAACTATGTGAGCTGATGGATATATTAACTAGTTTGATTGTAACAATAATTTTACAATGTCTATTTATACCAAAACATCATGTTATACATCTTAGATATATACAATCTTTATTTGTCAATCACACCTCAGTAAAGTTGGACAAAAATATAGCTTAATAGGTCCTTTCTCTTGTGAAGTCACCTGGAAGCCCTCAATTAGTTATTCATTTCATTTGCTGTACTCACTTCATTTCTTTACAATGCCTAGGACCTTGTGTATACTCAGAAAGTATGTGTTACATAAATCATATTAACCTGAAAAAGTTAACTAGAAAAAAAGTACTGTTTCACTATATTTTATATTTGAGAAAAGATACACTATTTAAGCTATTTGATTTAATGGTTCCGAATTTTTAAAGCACTGCAGATTGATTAATTAAATAACATATAGAAGGTGCTCAATAAATAGTTGTCAATAGTGTCTGGCTTTATTGTGAGCAATAATGTAGCCATACATATTTGAAAAAAACAAGATTATTAAATATTTAAGATATTGAAAAATCTTATTGATTACATATTGACTTTTTAAGTTAAATACATCTTATCAAACGGTATTTGCAGGTATATTACACATATATTTATACATCTAGTTAAGTAAAAAGAAAAAATGTCTGCTATGTAGAAATATTAAAGGTGCCAATTTAACCCCACCCCAGCTAATGTGCATGTTCTCCATTGCACTGCTATGCCTGCTGGCATGTATGAGCAAGCATTAATCCTGCTGCTACAGCCCTGAAAAAGTGCTTTGGCTAGAAACATCCAACACAGTGTGATAGCCAGTGGAACAGGAACAATTTGGCCCCTCCAACCCAGTAAGTTCCTAAAATTGAGGGGCCAGAGAACAAAGCCACAGCCTAATGCCAGCATCCCAGATTTAGAACATGCAGAGCAGAAGTGATGAGCTGAGATTTCACCATCTAAAATCTTCCCGAAAAAAAGCCAGTCAACTGAACTCACTTATACCACAATCAAACCTTCATGAGCTTCAAAAAAGATAAAAGCAAAAACAACAACAAAAACATCCAAAGGACAGAAATCTGAAAGACTGAAGAAACACCATCCCGCACAGATGAGAAAGAACCAGCACAAGAACTCTGTAAACTAAAAAAGCCAGAGGGTCTTATAGCCTACAAAAAACGGCACTAGATCCCTAGCAATGGTTCTTAACCAGGTTGAAATTGCTGAACTGACAGAAATAGAAATCAGAATAGATATAGGAAAGAAGATCATCAACATCCAGGGGAGAGTTGAAACTCAATCCGAGGAATTGAAAAAACGTAATGAAATGATACAGGAACTGAAAGACAAAGCAGCCATTTTAAGAACCAAACTGATATGACAGAGCTGAAAACGCACTTCAAGGATTTCCTAGTGTCATCATAAATATTAACAGCAGAATTCATGGAGCCGAGGAGAGAATCTCAGAGCTCAAAGACTGGTTCTCCAAAATAACTCAGATGAGCTAATTAAAAACAAAACAAAACAAAACAAAAAAACAAAAAATAAAAACAAAGAATGAATAAAACCTCTAAGAAATGTAAGATTATGTAAAGAGACCAAATCTACAACACATTGGCATCCCTAAAAGAGAGGGAGATAAAGCAGGCAAATTGAAAAATATATTTTAGAATATCATCTATAAAAATTTCCCCAACCTTATTAGAAGGGCCAACATTAAAATTCAGGAAATGCAGGCCGGGCGCGGTGGCTCAAGCCTGTAATCCCAGCACTTTGGGAGGCCGAGATGGGCGAATCACAAGGTCAGAAGATCGAGACCATCCTGGTTAACACGGTGAAACCTCGTCTCTACTAAAAATACAAAAAACTAGCCGGGCGAGGTGGCGGGTGCCTGTAGTCCCAGCTACTTGGGAGACTGAGGCAGGAGAATGGCGTAAACCTGGGAGGCGGAGCTTGCAGTGAGCTGAGATCCGGCCACTGTACTCCAACCTGGGTGGCAGAGCGAGACTCCGTCTCAAAAAAAAATTCAGGAAATGCATAGAACTCCTGAAAGATATTGTACAAGATGAGCATCCCCAAGACAAATAGATATCAATTTCTCCAAGGTAGAAATTTTTAAAACAATGATAAAGGCAGCTAGAAATAAGGGAAAGGTCACCTTCAAATGAAACCTAATAAAGCTAAAAGTGGACCTTTCAGTGAAAACTCTACAAGTCACAGAAGATTCTAGGCCTATCTTCAGCATTCTTAAAAAAAAAAAAAAAAAAAAAAAAAAAAAAAACAACCAAAAATTTTATTTCCAGCCCAAATAAACTTCATAAGCAAATAAAAAATAAACTTCTTTCCAGAAAAGAAAATGCTAAGGTAATTTATCACCACCAGGCATGCCTTAAAGGAGGTCCTTAAGAGAGCACTAAATATGGAAAGGAAAGACTGTTACTAGCCACCACAAAAGCACACTTAAGTACATAGACCCATGATGCTATAAAGCAACCACACAATCAAATATGCATAATAACTAGCTAACAACATAATAGTATCAGCTCCACACATACCAATATTAACTTTTACAACTAAAATGTAAATTGACTAAATATGCCGATTAAAAGGCACAGAGTGGCAATTCAGATAAAGAAGCAAGACCCAATCGTATGCTGTCTTCAGGAGACACACAACACAAACCATGGTGTTTATAAGTTCAATGTAAAGGGATGGAGAAAAATCTACAAAGTAAATAGAAAACAGAAAAAAGCAGGGGTTACTATACTGATTTTAGACAAAAGAGACTTTAAACCAACAAAAAAGATCATTAGATAATGGTAAAGGGTTGAAATTAATGAGAATATCTAAGTCTCCTAAATATATATGCATCAAACACGGTAGTACCCAGATATATAAAGCAAGTTATTAGAGATGTACGAAGAAAATCACACAATGTATAAAACTTCAACACCCCACTGACAGTGTTAGACATATCATCAAAGCAGAAAATTAACCAAGATGTTTAGGGTCTGAACTCAATACATGACCAAGTGGTCCTAATAAACATTTACAGAACTCACCATTCAAAAATTACAGAATATGTATTCTCATCTACACATGGTTCATACTCTAAAGTCAACCACATTTTGTCCATAAAGCAATTCTCAGCAAATTGGAAAAAAAAAAAATCGTTCCCAGTACAGTTTTGATAGAAATCAATACAAAGAATATCTCTCAAAACCATACAATTAGCAGGAAAATGCAAAAACTTGCTCCTAAATGACTATTTGGTGAACAATGAAATTAAGGTAGAAACAAATTATTTGAAACTAATAACCATAATATGACATATCAGAATCTCTGCAACACAGCTATCGAAGTATTAAGAGGGAAGTTTTAGTACTAAATGCCCACATAAAAAAGTTAGATCTTAAATTAATAACTAAACATCACATTCAGAGGAACTAGAGAAACCAGAGCAAATAAAACCCAACACTAGCAGAAAACAAGTAATAAGCAAAATCAGAGTCTAAAGAAAACTGAGATAGGAAAAACTACACAAAAGATCAACAAGTCTACTTTTTTCTTTGAAAGAATAAATAAGACTGATAGACAACTAGACTAGAGAATAAAATTCTAAGCAAAAAGAACAAAGCTGGAGGTATCACATTACCCAAGAAGAAAAAAAGAGGGAAGATTCAAATAAACACAATCAGAAATGATAAAGAGGACATTACGATCAAACCCACAGAAATTAAAAACTTTCAGAGGCTACTAAAAATTACACTTCCCAGAAAGAAATTGAATCCCTAAGTAGCCTAATAAGGAGGTCCAAAATTGAATCAGTGATAAAAAGTCTACTGGCCAGAAAAAGCCCAGGGCCAGATACAGTGAATTTCTATCAGATGTATAAAGAAGAGCTGGTACCATTCCTACTAAAACTATTACAAATAATTGAGGTAAAGGGACTCCTCCTTAACTCATATAAGGCCAGCATTATCCGGATATCAAAACTTGGCAGAGAAACAACATAAAAATAAAGCAAATATTCTTGGGAAACATAGTTGCAAAAATAGTCAACTCAATACTAGAAAACTGAATCCAGCAGCGTATCAAAAATCTAATACACCACATTCAAGTAGGCTTTACCCCTGGGATGCAAGTTTAGTTCAACATACGCAAGTCAATAAATGTGATTCATCACATAAACAGAACAAGTAAACCAAAAAACACGGGATCACTTTAATAGATGCAGTAAAGTTTTCAACAAAATCCAACAGTACTTCATGTTAGAAACCCTCAACAAACTAACCATTGAAGGAACATACATCAAAACAATGAGAGCAATCTGTGACAAAATGACAGTCAACATCAGACTGATAGGAAAAAAGCTGGAAGCATCCCCCTAGGGAACCAAAACAAGAGAAAGATGCCACTCTCACCACTTCTATTCTACATAGTAGTGGAAGTCTTGGCCAGACAAGATATCAGGCAAGATAAAGAAGTAAAACACATCCAAATAGAAAGAGAGGAAGTCAAAATATCTCTGATTGTCAATGATGTGATTCTATGCCAAAAACCCCATAGTGTTTGCTCAAAAGCTTCTAGATTTGATAAACAACGTCAGCAGAATTTCAGGAAATAAAATCAATGTACAAAAATTAGTAGCATTTCTATATATCAACAATGTTCAAGATAAGAGAAAAATCAAGAACACAATCCCATTCACCATAGCCACAAAAAGAATTAAACATGTATAAATGCAGCAAACCAGGGATGTAAAAGATTCCTACAATGAAAATTACAAAAAACTGCATAGAAATCAGAGATGACAAAAACAAATGGAAAAGTATTCTATGCTCAAGAATAGCAACATTCAATATTATTAAATTGACCATATTTCCTAAAGTAATCTACAGATTCAATGCTATTACTTTTAAAAATTTATTTATTGTACTTTAAGTTCTGGGACACACGTGCAGAACGTGCAGGTTTGTTACATAGGTATACATGTGCCATGGTGGTTTGCTGCACTCATCCACCCATCATCTAGGTTTTAAGCCCCACATGCCTTAGGTATTTACCTAATGCTCTCCCTCCCCTTGCCCCCCTACCCCCCAACAGGCCTTGGCGTGTGATGTTCTCCTCCCTATGTCCATGTGTTCTTATTTTTCAACTCCCACTTATGAGTAAGAACATGCAGTGTTTGGTTTTCTGAGTTCCTATGTTAGTTTCCTGAGAATGATTGTTTCCAGCTTCATCCATGTCACTGAAAAGGGCATGAACTCATTCTTTTTTATGGCTGCATAGTATTCATGGTGTATATGTGCCATGTTTTCTTTACTGAGTCTAACATTGATGGGCATTTGAGTTGGTTCCAAGTCTTTGCTATTGTGAATAGTGCTGCAATATACATACATGTGCATGTGTCTTTATAATAGAATGATTTATAATCCTTTGGATATATACCCAGTAATGGAATTGCCAGGTCAAATGGTATTTCTGGGTCTAGATGCTTGAGGAATCTCCACACTGTCTCCCACAATGGTTGAACCAATTTACACTCCCACCAACAGTGTAAAAGCCTTCCTATTTCTCCACATCCTCTCCAGCATCTGTTGTTTCCTGACTTTTTAATAGTCATTATTCTAACTGGTGTGAGACAGTGTCTCGTTGTGGTTTTGATTTGCATTTCTCTAATGGCCAGTAATGATGAGCTTTTTTCAACTGTTTGTTGGCTGCATGAATGTTTTCTTTTGAGAAGTGTCTGTTCATATTCTTCACCCACTTTTTGATGGGGTTTTTCCTTCTTGAATGGGGTCTAATTAAACTAAAGAGCTTCTCCAAAGCAAAAGAAACTATCATCAGAGTGAATAGGTAACCCACAGAATGGGAGAAAATTTTTGCAATCTATCCATCTGACAAAGGGCTAATATCCAGAATCTACAAGGAACTTAAACAAATTTACAAGAAAAAACTCAATGCTATTTCTATTAAACTACCAATGACTTTCTTTGCAAAGTTAGAAAAAAACTAATTAAAAATTCATATGGAACCAGAAAACAGCCAGAATAGTCAAGGTAATCCTAAACAAAAAGAGCAAACCTAGAGGCATAACATTACTCAACTTCAAACTGTACTACAAAGCTCTGGTAACCAAAACATTATGGTAGTGGTACAAAAACAGGCACATAGACCAATGCAACAGAAGAGAGAGCCCAGAAATAAGCCTACATGCCTGTGACCATTTGATCTTCAATAAAGCTGACAAAAACAAGCAATGGGGAAAAGATTCCCTATTCAATAAATGGTGCTGGGATAACTGGTTAGCCATAGGCAAAAGATTGAAACTGGACCCCTTCCTTATACCATATAAAAATTAGCTAAAGAGAAATTAAAGACTTAAATGTAAAACCTAAAACTATAAAAAACTAGGAAGATAGAAAGATAACCTAGGAAATACCATTCTGTATATAGACCCTTGCAAAAACAATTTATGAAAATGCCAAAGGCAATTGCAACAAAAAGAAAAATTGACAAATGGGACCTAATTAAACCAAAAAATGTCTGCACAGCAAAATAAATTATCAACAGTGTAAACAAACAGCCTACAGAATGGGAGAAAATACTTGCAAACTATGCATCTGACAAAGTTCTAACATCCAGAACATATATGGAACTTAAAAAGTAGAAAACACAAAACCCCATTAAATAGTGGGCAAAGGACACGAACAGACTCTTCAAACCTACATGTGGGCAAGAAGCATATGAAAAAATGCTCAACATTACTAATCAATAGAGAAATACAAAATGACAGATGCCGTCTCACAGTAGCAGAATGGTTATTATTAAAAAGTAACAGATTTTGGCAAGGTTGCAAGAAAAGGGGATGCTTATATACTGCTGGTGGTAATTTAAATTAGTTCAGTCATTGTGGAAAGCAGCATAGCAATTTTCAAAGAATTCAAAACAGAATTACCATTTGACCCACTAATCCCATTACTACATATCTACTCAAAGGAATGTAAATATTTCTACCACAATGACATATGCATGCATATGTTCATTACTGTATGATTTACAATAGCAAAGACATAGAATCAACCTAGATGATCATCGGTGGTAGACTGGAAAATAAAATGTCATACATATGCACCATGGAATACTATGCATCCATAAAAAGGAATGAAATAATGTCCTTTGCAGCAACATGAATGGAGCTGAAGGTCATTATCCTAAGTGAACAAATGCAGGAAAACAAAAAAGCAAATACTTCATGTTCTTACTTAGAAATGGAAGCTAAACCTCTATTTTATTTTAAACCTTGGCTATCAATGGAAAGATGCCTAAGGTAATAAGTAGAGTAGACTACAGACATTCACTACAAGTGATTTTTTTGTTCATTTTAATTGTTTTCTTTCATTTTTCCATAAGTTATTGGGGTACAGGTAGTATTTGGTTAAATGAGTAAGTTCTTTAGTGGTGATTTGTGAAATTTTGGTACACCCGTCACCTGAGCAGTATATACCGCACCATATATTTACTCTTTTATCCCTTGCCCCCTCCCTGTCTTCCCCCCAAGTCCCCAAAGCCCATTGTATCATTCTTTTGTGCTTGCATTCTCATCGCTTAGCTCACACATATCAGTGAAAACATACAATGTATGTTTTTTCATTTCTGAGTTACTTCACATAGAATAACAGTCTCCAATCTCATCCAGGTCACTGCAAATGCTGTGAATACATTCCTTTTTATGGCTGAGTAGTATTCCATCATATATATATACACACACATATATATGTGTATATACATCATATATATACATATATATGGGTGTGTGTGTGTATAGGTGTGTATATATAGGTATATATATATGTAGGTGTCTGTGTGTATATATATATACACACACACAGACACACACACACATACAAGTTTATCCACTCGCTGATTGATGGGCATTTGGGTTGGGTCCCCGATTTTGCAGTTATGAATTGTGCTGCTATAAACATGTATGTGCACTATCTTTTTCATATAATGACTTTTTTTTCCTCTAGGTAGATACCCAGTAGTGGGATTGCAGGATCAAATGGTAGTTCTACTTTTAGTTCTTTAAGGAATCTTCACACTGTTTTCCGTAGTGTATACATTCCCACCAGCAGTGTGGAAGTGTTCACTGATCGCCATGTCAATGCTAACATATACTATTTTTTTTTCCCTTTAGTTTTTTGATTATGTCCATTCTTGCAGGAGTAAGGTGGTATCGCATTGTGGTTTCGATTTGCATTTCCCTGTTCATTAGTGATGTTGAGCATTTTTTCATATGTTTAAGAACTTAAATCTAAGACCTGAAACTATAAAAATTCTAAAAGATAACATTGGAAAAACACTTCTAGACATTGACTTAGGAAAGAATTTTATGACCAAGAACCCCAAAGAAAATGCAATAAAAACAAAGATAAATAGTTGGGACTTAATTAAACTAAAGTGCTTTTCCATGGCAAAAGGAACAGTCAGCAGAGTAAACAGACACCCCATAGAGTGGGAGAAAATCTTCACAATCTGTGCATCTGACAAAGGACTGATATCCAGAATCTACAATGAACTGAACAAATCAGTAAGAAAAAAACAATCCCATCAAAAAGTGGGATAAGGGCATGAATAGGCAATTTTAAAAAGAAGACATACAAATGACCATTTTAATTGTTTTTCTTTTTGCTTTCTTTTCAGATGGAAGATACTCAATATATCAGTAGAGAGAGAGAGAGAGAGAAAAAAAAAAAAACTAAAAGAAAATAATAGTAGATGGAGCCATGCCCTAAACTTCTTTCCGCTCAGTAAACCATTTGCCCAACTTCCTAATGAGAACGAGGCAAAAGATCAGATTCTGAAAAGATGAAAAAATTAGTCTTAGTCTAGAGAGAAGCTAGTCTCCTGAAATATTATAGAAAAATGTGAGAATGGATTCAAATAACGATATTTTATTGGTGAGAGGACAGTATTTAGAATGAATTTTTACTGTTTTCCATGACTGTCTATTTTTTCTATGACTTTGGAAACAATCTTGCTGAAAGAAATAATTTAACTTGAGGGACAGCTTCTTGAGAGTATGATAGCTTTAAAAGAAAATTTGAGCTTAGAAAAAAGACTAGATAGAGACAACAAAGGACCAAAGACAAACTCATAATCAGGAAATATCGGCTACACACTAAGTATTACCATATTGAACATTGACATAAATAAATCAGTTCTCTAAACGTGTGACTTAGGAGTTCATAAATGGCATCAAAATTATAATACTAGTGTTTTAAAATCATGGAAAGCTCAAAAAAGAGGGACTATACCATTACAGCTACAAATATATGGATGAAAATAGAAACCCTCATTTAGAAAATGTTGCAAATTAAAAAGAAAGAACTTCATTCCAAATAGTCAGATTTTAATTGCTATGTAGCCACAACTGCAGATGTTAGTGGAATGTGCTTGTTTTGCTTTGTTGTCAACGTTTTCACAACTGAAAGGATAAAACTGGGTCTTGGATCATTTCCTCTGGAAGAAACAAGCCCTCATGTCTTGGGGACACTAAAACTGCCTATGTAGAGGTCCATATGTAGAGAAAGTGAGGCCTCCTGTCAACACTCAGAACCAAACTTGCCAGGCATGAGAGTGAGCCACCTGGGAAACTGTCTTTTAAACTGTCTCCTGAGACAGAATCCAGCAACCTACTTTGGTTTCACAGTTTCTCACCATTATATTGCTTTCTTGGTGAGCCATTCTTGTATTTACCCAGAGAAATAAAGAGAAGTAAAGATATAAGGAAAGTTATTTGTCTTTATCACGATTAAGGAAACTTTTTTTTTCTTTTTATCTTTTGCTTTGCAAGAAATGAAAGATATTCAACACTAGCTCATGAAAGAGAAAGAAAACAAACTTGATATTCTACTTTCACTAGGGTTTTACGCTGTGTTCCCCCATGCTACCTTTTAAATTAGTTTTTCTTTGGCCTTTATAATATTGGGATGTTCTTTTAGGCTTATAAATTTTGTGTTTAGAAACCTAAACCAAAGAAATAGAAAAAAATAAAATATTTCCTATTTTTGTTTAATCTCCCTTTGATGATCTATTGAATCATTTTCCTGAAAATTACATAAACTTAAGATGTCTTCTTATTGTATTTAATTTATTATGATTGGATCCTCTTTTAATGCTGCATAAAGTAGATTAAACCTGGAAAATTTCTATAATTGGAAAATAAGGGATATTGTAAAAATGATACACTAAAGAGAAAAATAACATACTGAAGAAACATAATAAAAAATCTATGTACAAACAATATAAATCTGCTAGGAATATATTATTTTATACTGAATATCAAGCAAAAGTTCTATTTGAATCAGCATTCTAAATGTGAGTCACTTCAAACACACATCTTTGCTTTTCAGTATGTTTTATTTTTTTAAACTTTAGTATCCTAAGACTCTGTTCATGGGCTAGGCTATTCCATCACAATCTTTTAATCTACATTTCATAAGGAGGCAACAGTGAGTGATTGATAATTCATCATCTCTTGCTAGGAATTCAGTATTTGCTCATACTTCAAACTTATAAAAATGATAATTCTGATTTTTGAATTCAGTCATTTGGAGCACAACCTGATTCTGTTTATAAATCTCCTTCTAAAATGTGTTTGCTAGAATCTTTTTGCTTAGAAGAAATTCTCCCGTTGATTACAATCGTCTTATCTCCAGATTTTCATAATCATAGAGTTTCTGAAAAGCTGTACTTCACTATGTCTTTGAAAAATTATTGCTGCACACTTTAGAGTTGTATTTAAAAAGCCATATTGAGATTAATTGTAGACACTCCTGAAAAGCAGAAAGAAATAATCAATATAATTTTATAAACCAGGTGATTGCATTTATTTTCTTTTTAACTTCGTGGCTATGACTATCTCTATCCAAATGTGACAAAAACAACATATTGGCAAAAATATTTTTGCTTAGGTAACCTATGTTCTAAAAAAGTGCTTTTTGTGGTTAATCCACACAATGGAATATGGTTGGTGTATCAATAAAAATGAATGACTACTGAAACATGCAATAACATTAATAAATCTCAAAAGTATTGTAATAAGTTTAAGAAGCTAGTCACAAAAGCCTACACACTATAAAATTACACTTGCAAGTAATCCTTGAAGGGGAAGAAGTATGATGATAAAATCCACATCAGTGGTTGACAAAACAGAGGAGATTGATTTCAAAGGGGCACAACGTTCTTCTCATAGAGATCTTTATCCTCCTTGGTTAGATGTATTCCCAGGTATTTTATTTTTTGTGGTGTTCTTGTAAATGTGATTGCATTCTTGATGTGGCATGCAGCTTTAACTTTATTGGTGTATAGAAATGCTACTGATATTTGTACATTGATTTTATATCCTAAAACTTTGCTAAAATTGTTTTATCTGTTCTAATAGCCTTTTGTTGTAGAGTCTAGGTTTTTCTAGGTATAGAATCATGTTGTGAACAAAGAGAGATAGTAGGACTTCTTATTTTGAAATATGGATGACTTTTATTTATTTATCTTGCCTGATGGCATTGGCTAAGACTTCTAGAACTATGTTGAATAAGAGTGGTAAAAGTGGGCATCCTTGTCTTGTTCCAGTTCTCAAGAGAAATGCTTCCAGTTTTTGCCCATTCAGGGTGATGTTGACAGTGGGTTTGTCACAGATTTTTTTTTTATTATTTTGAGTTATGTTTCCTAAGTCCCTAGTTTATTGAGGGTATTATTACGAAGGGATGTTGTATTGACCAAAAGCTTTTTCTGAACCTATTGAGATGATCATATGGTCTTTGTTTTTAATCATGTTTATGTGGTAAACCACATTTATTGATTTGTATGTGTTGAAACAACCTTTTATCCCAGGAATGAAGCCTACTTGACCATGGTGAATTAACTTTTTGATGTGCTATTTAATCCAGTTTGTTATTACGTTGGTGCAAAAGTCATTGGCTTTTTTTTTGCCACTAAAGGTAAAGTAATGGCAAGAAACCAAATTATTTTTGCACCAACCTGATAGTATTTTGTTGAGTATTTTTGCATCTATGTTTATCAAGGATATTGGCCTGTAGTTTTCCTTATTTGTTGTGTTTTTGCCAGGTTTTCATCAGGGTAATACTGGCTTCATGGAATAAGTAAGGGAATTTCAGATGACACAAACAAATAGAAATACATTTCATACTCATGGATTGAAAGAACCAATATCATCAAAATGGCCACACACCTCAAAGCCATTTTCAGATTCAATGCTATTTCTATCAAACTACCGATGCCAATTTTCACAGAATTGGTAAAACTATTCTAAAAATAATATGGAAACAAACAAACAAAAAATAAGCCTGAATAGGCAAAGCAATCCTAAGCAAAAACAACAAACAAAAAGTCCAAAGCTGGAGGCATCACATTATGGGACTTCAAAATACACTATGAGACTTCAGTAACCAAAACAGCATGGTACTGTTACAAAACTAGATATGTAGACAAATGTAACAAAATAGAGAACCCAGAAATAAAAGCTTCACAACCACTACCATCTATTCTTTGACAAAGTTGAAAAAAATAAGCACTGTGGAAAGGACTTCCTATTCAATAAATGATGCTGGCATAGCTAGCTAGCCATAAACAGAAGAATAAAACTGTACCCCTACCTTTCACAATATGCAAAAATTATCTCAAGATGGATTGCAGTTTTAAATGGAAAGGGTATCAAACTATAAAAATGCACAAAGAAAACTGCAGAAACACCAGTCTGGACATCAGCCTTGAAAAAATGATTCATGACTAAGTCTTGAAAAACAATTGCAACAAAAACAAAAAATGGAAAAACGTGACCTAATTAAGCTAAAGAACTTCTGCACAGCAGCAGAAACCACCAACAGGGTAAACAGGTAAGCTACAGAATGGGGGAAGATATTTACAGACTATAGATCAACAAATGTCTAATATCCAGAATGAATAAGGAACTTAAACAATTGAACAAGTAAAAACTTCAGTAAAAGTGGGCAAAAAAAAAAATGAACAGACACTTTTCAAAATAAGACATACAAGTGGCTAAACAAACATTTGAAAAATGCTCAATATCATTAATCCTTAGAGAAACGCTAATCAAAACTACAATGAGATGCCATCTCAAACTAGTCAGAATGCCTACTATCAAGAAGTTAAAAAAAAAAAAAAAAAAACCAGATACTGGCAAGTCCGTGGAGAAAAAAGAATGCTTATACACTGTTGGTGGGAATGTTAATTAGTTCAGCTTCTGTGGAAAGCACTCTGGAGATTTCTCAAATACCTGAAAACAGAGCTACCATTCAACACAGTAATCCTATTACTGGGTCTATAACCAAACAAATATGGATCATTATACCAAAAAGACACACGCATGTGTATGTTCTTCATGGCACTATTCACAAAAGCAAAGATATGAAATCAACCTAGGTGCCCATCAATGGTGGATTAGATAAAGAAAATATAGTATATGTATACCACAGAGTGCTATGCAGCCATAAAAAAAATTCTTTGCAGCAACATGGATGCAGCTGTAGGACATCATCTTAAGCAAATCCATGCAAGAACAGAAAACCAAATACTGCATGTTCTCTCTTATAAGTAGTAGCTAAACATTGGTCACTCAAGGACATAAAGATGGTAATAATAGACACTGGAGACTGTTAGATGGGGAAGCTAGGCAAGGGCACAAGAACTGGAAAACTAGTTGCCGGATATTATGCTCAGTACCTGGGTGACAGGATAATTCATACCCCAAACGTCAGCCTCACATAGTATACCCAGGTAACAGTCTTCCACATGTACCCGCTGAATCTAAAATAAGTTGAATAAATCCCATAACATTTTTCATGTGCTGTCACTACTCCATGCAGAAGGAATTAATTTATTCCTATGCAACAATACTGGGAGAGGACTTTTGGAAGCTTATACCTGATTTCCTCGAGATTTTGCCACATGTACCTTTATTCATTGTTAATTTTGCCTTCCATCCTTTCAATGTAATAAATAATAGCCATGAGTATCTTTTAAAAATGAGCACAAGAGAACTTTTAGGGTTAATAGAAATGCTCTATATATTATTACTCTGGTGGTAATTATGCGGTCATTTGTCTAAGTTCATTGAATTATTCACCCAAAATTGAATTTATATATAAATTATACCTCAATAAAACTAATATTTTAAATATGTGTCTTTGGACAAATATCTTAGTCTCTATCAATAGATTGCACAAAAAATGAACTAACATTTAAAAGAGACTTTAGAGATATATCAACCATTTGCAATATATGAAGGTATTTTGGAGACAGATTCAACAAAACTAATAAATCGAGAAAAATTACATTTATGAGGCAATGGAAAAATTTACACTGACTGCATATTTTATAATATGAAAGAATTGATAATTTTATTTTTAAAGCATTAAAATAGTACCACGATTATGTTAAATAATAGAGTCCTCATCTTTGAGAGGTATTTACTGACATATTTACAATTCCTGGAAATTGCTTCAAAATAATATAGGAAGTAGTAGAGTAATAGATTAGATTCAATGCTATTCCTATCAAAGTACCAATAGCATTCTTCACAGAATTAGAAAAAAATCTATTTCAAAATTCATATGGATAAAAAAAAGAGCCCGCATAGCCAAGACAATTCTAAGCAAAAAGAACAAAGCTGGAGGCATCATGTTACCCAACTTCAAACTATAATATAAGGCTACAGTATCAAAACACCATGTTACTGGTACAAATACGGGCACATAGACCAATAGAACAGAATAGCCCAGAAATAAGGCCTCACACCTACAACTATCTGATCTCTGGCAAAATAGATAAAAACAGGCAATGGGAAAAAGACTCCCTATTCAATAAATGGTTCTGGGATAACTGGCTAGCCATATGCAGAATATTAAAGCTGGACCCCTTCCTTACACCATATACAAAAGCAACTCAAGATGGATTAAAGACAAATGTAAAATCCAAAACTACAAAAACCCTGGGAGACAACCTAGAAAATACCATTCTGGACATAGGAACGAACAAAGATTTCATGACAAATACATCAAAAGCAATCACAACAAAAGCAAAAATTGACATGTCAGATTTAATTAAGCTTAAGAGCTTCTACACAGCAAAAGAAACCATCAACAGAGTAAACAGATAACCTATAGAATGGGAGACAATATTTTCAAACTATGCATCTGACAAAGGTCTAATATCCAGCATCTATAAGGAACTTAAACAGATCTACAAGAGAAAAACAACCCCATTAAAAAGTAGGCAAACTACACCAAAAGACACTTTTCAAAAGAAGACATACATGTAGCCAACAAGCATATGAAAAAAGATCAATATCACTGATCATCAGAGAAATGCAAATCAAAAACACAATGAGATACTATCTCACAGCTATCAGAATGACTATTATTAAAAAGTCAAATAGGCCGGGCGCCCCGGTGACTCATGCCTGTAATCCCAGCACTTTGGGAGGCTGAGGTGGGCAGATCACGAAGTCAGGAGGCCGAGATCATCCTGGCTAACACGGTGAAACCATCTCTACTAAAAATACAAAAAAAAAAAAAAAAAAAAAAAAGAAAGAGCCAGGCGTGGTGGCGGGTGCTTGTAGTCCCAGCTACTCAGGTGGCTGAGGCAGGAGAATGGCGTGAACTCGGGAGGCAGAGCTTGCAGTGAGCCGAGATTGTGCAACTGCACTGCAGCCTGGGCGACAGAGCAAGACTCCATCTCATTTAAAAAAAAAAAAAAAAAAGGTCAAATAATAACATATGCTGGCAATGTGGTAGAGAAAAGGGAACACTTATACCCTGTAGGTGGGAGTGTAAATTAGTTCAACCATAGTGGAAAGAAGTAGGGCCATTCCTCAAAGAGCTAAAAGCAGAACTACCATTGGACACATCAATCCCATTACTGAGTATATACCCAGAGGAATATAAATTATTCTACCATAAAGACAAATACACACAAGTTTTCATTGCAGCACTATTCGCAATAGCAAAGACAGGGAATCAAACTAAATACCCCTCAATGACAAATTGGATAAAGAAAAATGTGGTACATATACAACATGGAATACTATGCAGCCATAAAAAAGGAAGATCATGTCTTTTGTGGGAACGTGGATGGAGCTGGAGGCTGTTACCCTTAACAAACTAACACAGGAACAGAAAACCAAATACGATATGTTCTCACATATACGTGGAAGCTAAATGTTAACAACTTATGAACACAAAGAAGGAGACAATAGGCACTGGGGCTTGCATGTGATTGGAGGGTGGAAGGAGAGAGAGGAATAGAAAAGATAACTATTAAACACATTGGAAGTGACAACACTTATTTAGGTTTCTCACTTTAATATGATTGTGTTTCATTAACAAATTATGAAAAACAGAGTTTATAGAGATGCTTTTATTAATTTATTATTTATAAAATAATTTTATATCTGCTTTTATGGTAACCATCACTATACTCTCTATCTCCATGAGTTCAATTGTTTTAACTTTTACCTCCCACAAATAAGTGAGAATATGTGAAGTTTGTCTCTTTGTACCTGGCTTCATTTGTTTAACATAATGTCTTCCAGTTCCATCCACGTTGTTGCTAATGACAGGATTTCTTTTATGCATGAAGCCAAATTATATTCTTATGTATAAATATGTTCATATATATGTGATTTATGTATATGTGACATATATGTAATATACACATATATATGCACATATATATATCACAGTTTTTAAATTTTATGGATCCATAAGTGTTTAGGTTGATTACATATCTTGACTGTTGATAATGCTGCAAAATACATGAAAGTGCAAATATTTCTTAGGTAATAGTAATTTTATATCCTTTAAGTATATGTCCAGTAGTGGGGTGGATGGAATATATAGTAGTTATCTTTTTAATTTCTTTAGAAATCTCCAACTGTTTTCTATAATGGCTGTGCCAATTTACATTTCCACCAACAGTGCACAAGGATTCCCTTTTTTCCACGTTTGAACCAATACTTATTTACTTTTTAAATAATAGTCATCTTAAAATATGTAATGTGATATCCTACTGAGGTTTTAGTTTATGTTTTCCTGATAATTAATGATACTCATCTTTTTATATACCTGTTGGCCATTTATATGTTTTATTTGAAGAAATGTCCATTCAGGTTCTTTGCCCACGTTTTTTGACTTTTATTTTAAGTTCAGGGGTACAAGCGTAGGTTTGTTACACAAGTAAACTTGTGTCATAGGTGTTTGTTGTACAGATTATTTCATCTCCTAGCTATTAAGCCTAGTATCCATTAGTGATTTTTTTCTTTGCCCATTTTTTAATGTGTTAATTCACTTTGATATTCAGTTTTATGGGTTTCTTGTCCATTGTTGACATTAATTTTTTTTATTAGATTTATCATTTGCAAGTATTTTCTCCTATTCTTTAAAGTACTTTTTGATTTTGTTGATTGTTTGCTTTGCTGTGCTAGACATTTCAGCTGTTACAATCCTCCTTGTTTATTTTTTGCTTTTTTTGCCTGAGCTTATGGTACCATCTTCAAAAAACAATTGCCAAGACCAATCTCAAGTATTTTTTTTCCTGTTTTTTATTTTATTTTATTTTTTGCTAGGTGTTTTATGGTTTCAGTTCTTACCATTAAGTCTTCAAGTGTAGTTTATTTTTGTGTATGGTGATAAATAAGGGTGCAAGTTTATTCTATTTTTTTAAAAAAATTATTTTTATTTTAAGTTCTGGAGTACATGTGCAGGATGTGCCAGTTTGTTACATATGTAAACGTGTGGTATGGTGGTTTGCTGGTCTAATTTTACTCTGTTGCATGTAAATAACTAGTTTTTCCAGTAGCATATATTGAAGACACTGTGCTTTCTGCATTGTATATTAGTGGCGTACTTGATGGAAATTAGTTGATGTTATGTAGGGATTTACTACTGGGCTTTTTATTCTATTTCATCAGTCTGTCTGTTTTTATGCGAATACCACATGTTTTAGTTACTATAGCTTTATAACATAATTTGAAACCATAAAGGGTGATGCTTCTTGTGTTTGTTTGTTTGTTTTCCATTGGCTGCTTGGGTTCTTTAGTGGTTCCACATGGATTTTATAATTGCTTTTTCTATTTCTCTAAGGAATGTCATAGTAATTTTGATAGGGATTGCATTGAATCAGATTACTTGGAGTTACTTGGAGTAGTGTGGATATTTTAACAGTATTCTACTTTACAAAAATGAGATATCTCTCCATTTATTTATGATAATTCCTTCATTGATGTCTCAGAGTTTTCAGTGTGCAAATCTTTCACTCTACTTAAATTTATACCTAAGTGTTTTATTTTTTGATGCTATCATTAGTGGAATTGTTTTCTTAATTTATTTTTTATTATTTGAAGTGTATTAAAATTAACTATTTTTTGTATTCTGATTTTGAAACCTGCAACTTTACTGAATTTGCTTATTCTAATTATTTTGGTCAAAATTTTGACATATATATTTATATATTATATATTTATATTATATATATAATATATGATACATGCTTATATATATAATATATAATATATGCTTATATTATATATATATGGTTATAACATCCACAAACAATTTTACCTTTTTCTGACTTGGATGCCTTTTATTTCTCTTTCCTAATCTCTATGTCTAGAATTTTCACTACTGTGTTGGGTAGAAGGGGCAAGAGGGGGCATCATCATCTAGTTTCTGATCTTAGAGGACAAGCTTTAACTTTTTCATTATTTAGTATGTTAAAACGGGCTTGTCATATATGACCTTTATAATAGTGAGGTATTTTCCTTTTGTACCTATTGAGAGTTTTTTTAATCACAAAAGTATGCTAAATCTTGTCTAATACTTTTTATGTTTGCATTGAGATAACCATATAATGTTTATTCTTCATTCTGTTAATGTAGTGTATCACATTTATAGATTTGTGTCTGTTAAACCATCCTTGCATCCCAGAGATAAATCCCATTGGATCTGGGTGTGATTGTTTAAATGTATTGTTAAATTTAGTTTGCTAGCATTTTGTTGAGGATTTTGCCATCTATATTGGTCAGGAATATTAGCCTGTAAATATTTTTTTTCTTGTAGTGTTCTTATCTGTCATTAATATTATAGTAATACTAGATAGGCCAGTTCTTATTTGACAGATTTCTTTTTCTGAACTAAATGGAAATTAGAATAATTTACTTTTGAACCTGGATCCTTTATATTTTTATATTTTCTCTAAACTTAATAACTTGACTGTGTTTTTATTTTCAGCTTATCTGTTTCTATACATATCTTATTATAAACAAGTAAGATAAAGAAGTTGACACTTTCTACCATCTTCATGGAAGATGTTTTTTCCCCAAACCTACCAGTTCATTAGATATACTTTAGATGTCCATATAACCAGAAGTTATACTGCAGCCAAAATTTATGTTACTAAACAATAGGGATTGTTTGTTTACTAGAATTGTGTAACAATTTCATCATATTCCTTTTAGCTTACACAGTCTCTTTGATTTCACAGTGTCTCCTCAAAATTTTTCCTGTTTCCTCCTATAATCTGGTCTCAAAACTAACATGCTGTAGAATTTGTCATAATGGCATTCAACTTTAAAGTTTAGTTCTGTTTACTAATTGTTCAAATAACCCGCTTCAAATTGATTTGAAACCACAATCATTATTATTTTGCTAATTAGTCTGTTGTTGTGGTAGAGCTTTCAGGGAATGAATGACTTGTCTCTGCTCTACGTGGCATCAGATGGGGTTGCTTGACTAGAACTAGAGGATTTATTTCAAGATGGCTTACTCACATGAGTGGCATGGCAAAGCTTACTCTTGGTTGAGAATTCAACTTTGGCAGCTGGCTGGGGTAGGGGCTGATTATGTTATGTGAGATGGCTTGAGAGAATTCTCTATTTACCACAAATTAAATGAGCTTGCAAGTAAAATATCAGAATTGTTCATAAGCTCAGTCATGACTGTTTTCTATTACAGAAACCAGAAAATTGTGACACATGGACCAAATTTAGTTCACAGTCTTTTTTTTATATAAAATTTTATTTGAACATAACCATGTCCATTTGTCTATGTATTGCCTATGGCTGGTTTTGCAATGCAAAGATAGTGTTGAAAAGTTACCACAAATACATTATAGCTCTCAAATACTAAAATATGTACTATTGAGTCCTTTACTGGAAAAACTAGGACCCCAGCCCTCTAGGCCATGTGACTGTTGTCACAAAGGAAGATTCTGAAATGGCAGAGGTTAGGTGGTGACATTTCATTGTCAGAAGAAAGAGGGGTGGAATTATTATAATGAGTAAATTGAGACTGGCAGCCACGAAGTCTTTATTCATTAAAAAAAGAAAAATATGTATATATATGGAACCATTTAAGAGAACACTGTGTCCTTAGGAGCACAATAGATAGACAAGTGTATTGCTCAATTATTAAAACCAAAAGCAAAGTTCAATGATCAGAAGCCTGAAACTCTTTCCTCCAGAGCCCTCAATCAAAGTTACAATTTCTTCCCCATTTTAAAGACCTGAGCTGGTTTTCTTACTCCTTGACTAAAGGAAAGGCTGGGTTCCCAGTAAGAACTCAAAAACACAACAGTTATGTGTATTAAAGATTCCCTGAGTCTCTCCCAAGTGTTTTGATTTCCTTTCTTTCAAATATCCAAATACTGGAGAAAGGGCAATATACAGACATTTCAAGAATAAATGGGCCCAGAGTCTGAACTAATATTAATACTTGAAAACCTGAGGTGTCACCATGGCCCTCCTGTTAGAGTGAGTGCATATAGAGTCAGTTAATAAAGAGAATCCAAGCCTAAGTTTCAGTAATAGGCCATCTACTGTCCATTCGGTGGTCATTTATTTGGTCCTCAAATTCATAATTAAAATAAATATGTTTGATAATTGGCAGAACAACCTCATTGGCTTTTGGCTTATGAAGTAAAAGCTGACTTGGTGTAAATATCAAAATTGTTCAAAAGTTCAGAGGGTCTTTTTTCTATAGCAGAGGCTATATATAGATGTGTGCTTTGACTTGTGGGAGAAGCCAGAAGGGATTCAAATGACACAATATCAGGTTCTCTTCCTCACTCTGCCCTTGCAGATAAGGTCCCCTAGCCAAGCAATCCTTATCAAACAGACCAGGCAGAATTTTTTGCTTATTCTTGAGTGACAGATTTTAGTTTTCTGTCAAACTTGTGAGATTATTCAAACTAGCCAATTACCTCCTCCCACAGGAAACGGGAGCCACCTCATCCTCTGGATACTACAAAGCTTGGCTCCCATAGACCCTGGTTGTTCACTCTGTTGCCAAGTGCAACACCATATGACCCTGCATGGCATTGGTATTCTCCTCCCTTAGGCTTTGAGTACAAGGAATTAACAAACTGCTGTTGATCTCGTTTGTCCAGTGTGAGGTGTCATCTATTTGGTCATTCACATAATCTTAGAATCTTTCCCTTACCAATACAGTAAATAAGAGTTGATTAAAACATGATTTTAATAGAGAAAGGTAAACGAAAACCTCTGCAGCTGCCTTCATCCGCCAAACCAATATGATAAATAAAAACTAAGATCACACTTGGGCCATTGATTGTATTGGGATAAATAGTGCCTTCCTAGAATCAATGTCTACTCAGAACCTGTGTATATGACTTTATTTGGCAAAATGGCCTTTGCAAATGTAATAAGATGGGAATTCCAAGATCAAGGCACCAACAGATTCAGTGTTTGATGGGGGCCTTCTTTCTGGTTCATAGATGGCACCTTCTTGCTGTGTCCTCACATGGTTGAAAGAAGCCAGCAAGCTCTCTGGGGCCTCTTTCATAAGGATGCTAATCACATTCAGGAGGGCTCTGCCCTCAGAATCTGCTCACTCCCCAAAATGCCACCTCCTAATTACAGCTCCTTGGGAGTTAAGGATTTCAACATAGGAAATTTAGAAAAATACAAGCATAAGCATTCAGACCATAACATATGACTATAGATATTTGAAAAACTCATTTAACTGTATAATTAAAATAGTTTCATGTTACTGTATATAAATGATACATCAAAAAATTTCCTTTTTAAATGGGCAAATGAGTTGAGCAGATGTTTTTCCCAAGAAAGTATACAAATGGCCAAGAAGCATATAAAATTGTGTTAAACAATTAGTCTTCAGCAAAATGCAAATTAAAGTCACAAAGAAATACCATTCTACACCTGTTAAAATAGCACAACAAGAGATATAATAGTAAGTGTTGGTGAGTGTGTACAACTGGAACCTTCATGCATTGCTGATGGGAAGGTAAAATGGTGCAATTAATTTGCAATTGTTTTCTCTGAGTGTATATATATATCTTGTGATTCAGCATCCCACTACTCAGAATTTTCTTGAGAACTAAAAAGAGGTTTAAACAAATCTTATCTTGTATTAATATGCATAATTGCTTTATTCATAATCACTTTAAACTAGAAACAACCCAAATGTCTATCAATACATCCATGGATTAAAAAGTGATGTTGCAAGAGTTGCTAACTATAAAGTTAGAGGGATCACAGTCCATGTAAGACTGCCCTCAATTCTGACATTGATTACTAGTTTGGAGGCATTCTGGAGACCATCTTCAGGATTGATAATTCACTAGAAGGACTTGAACTCACTGGAAGCTGCTATGCTTACAGTACAATATGGGAGTATAATATGGTTTATTACAAGAAAAAGATAAAGATCAAAATCAGCCAAGGGAAGAGTCACATAGGATAGAATCCAGGAGGGTTTCAAACATGGAGCTTCCTGGTGTCTTCTCCCCATGGAGTTATGGAGAGCATTACACACCAAGCATTGATTTTTGAAGATATGTATATAGTATCAACAATCAGAGAAGCTTACCTCACCCTCAGTATCCAGAGTTGTTATTGCACTAGGTTACACACTACCCACATGGCTGAACTTTAGTCTTTAGTCTCTCTGGAGGTAGAACTAATACAACATGGCTCAAAGCCTACACCATGAATCACATTGATAGACTATTCAGTGGCTATGACCCTCAGAAAAACAAAGACACTCCTTTTGGGCATAACATTTTAGGTACTTGGATATCACCTCCCAGTAGCTGAGGGCAAACGATAGACATCTCTTTGTATAAGGTTAATTCTTTACTACACAGATGATAGAGCTATATAATAGAACATTGCTGAGCAATAAAAGGGAAGAATCTGCTGATACGTGGAACAATACAAAATTGTCTACAATTATAATAAGCAAAAGAAAAAGACAGACCCCCCCCAATACATATTATGCAATTGCATTTATATGAAACTTGATAAAAATCAAATCTAAACTATAGTAGCAGAAAGAAGAACAATGAATGTGTGACCTGGAAGTGGAGATGGAGATTGACTGGGAATTGTCATAGATAATTTTTAAGGTGACAGACCTATACTATACTACAGCTTTTTGCATAATAAATGGGTTCATGCATTTGTCAAAACTCATAAAACTGTATATTAATAGTCTGTACAGTTTATTATATGTAAAGTATACCTCAACAAAATTTATTTTTAAAAAAACAAGTTCTTGGTATGATGTGTTTATAGACAGAGCCTTTGGCCCTGGATGTGACCATGTGACCAGAACTTCCTATCATGATCTGCGTCCTGTCATACCAGGTCATATGATAAGGAAGATCATCCTAACATAGAAATGGTAAGTCAGGGATCTATCATGAGGAGGGTCAGGGTCACAAGAAGTACAAACAATTGGCACAGACTCTTATGTCACTCTTGTACCAGTTCCTCTACCTTAGTTTATATTTATAATCATAGGTGAGTTTCCCTTATGACCATCTGATCAAAAAATATATGTTATCCTCCATGAGCATCCCCCATTGAAAACGCACTAGACAATGAACTAAGCAAAATGACTCAATAAATAGATCTGAGATAGCTTCTATTATTGTCAATCCCAATGCCAGCACAATGGGTATGTGAACAGAGTAGCCATGGTGACAGGAAAAGGGGATACATATGAGCATGGGCTAACACCAAGATTGATCTAGATGCTATCACTACCAAAAGGCCCACCTGTTAGAAATAGAGACTAATGATGAGCCTCTAAATAACATTACCTGTGAAAGATTTTAATCATCCACTCTATGGAAAATTGTTCACGTTGAACTTCTTTCACTCTTCAAAAAACATCAATTAATCTTGTCTGAAATCAACACAAGTTCAGGTATGGGTTTGTTTTTCCTTCCCATAGAGCCTCAGGCAGCATCCATGTTTGAAGACTTACACAATATTTAATCCACTGCTATAAGATCTCAAATACCATTTCTTCAGAATCAGAGATATAGTATCAGCAAAAGATGCAAGGTAGAGGGCATACAACCATATGATACACTGGTCACATCATATACTGCACCACTCAGAAGCTGCTAGCTAACAATAGTCCTTTGAAGGCACAGCTGAGGTGTGAGATTGAAAAGTAATGTCCCTCAAAGATAAGGCACCATCCTCTATGATGTAGAATACACCTAGATGGAAGGGACTTGCCTTGTCTCAGATGAGACTTTGAACTTTGGACTTTTGAGTTAATGCTGGAATGAGTTAAGACTTTAGGGAACTCTTGGAAAGGCATGACTGTATTTTACAATGCTGGAAGTCACGAGATTTGGAAAGGAGTCGGGTGGAATGATATGGTTTTTTAGGTGGGCTACAAATTAAACTGACATAAGACAAATTTACAGGGAAAAAATTTCAATTTATAATTTCTAAATTTTTTATTGGCTTAGATAAAACAAGTGCAGTTTTGCTACATGAATATATTGCATAGTGGTGAATTCTGGGCTTCTAATGTAACCATCATCCAAACAATGTACATTGTACCCAATAGGTAATTTCTCATCCCAAACCCTCTTCCCACCCTCCCACATTTTGAAGTCACCAGTGTCTATTGTTCCACTCTATGTTCATGTGTACATGTTGTTTAGCACCTACTTATAAGTGAGAACATGTGATACTTAACTTTCTGAGTTATTTCACTTAAGATAATGGCTTCTAGTTCCATCCATTTTGCTGCAAAAGACATAATTTTATTTTTTATATGGCTGAATAGTATCACACATTATGTATGTACCACGTTTCCTTTACTCAATTAGTGATGCACACTAAAGCTCATTTTATTACTTAGCTGTTGTGAATCGTGCTGTGATAAACATACAAATGCAGGTGTTTTTTCCATATAATAATTTATTTTCCTTTGTATAGATACCTAATAGTGGGATTGCTGGCTTGAATGGTGGTTCTATTTTTAGTTATTGGAGAAATCTTCATATTCTTTTTTATAGAGATAATGCTAATTTATATTCCCAACAACAATGTATAAGCATTTTCTTTTCTCCATATCCTCATCAACATCTGTTTTTGTTTTTGTTTTTAATAATACCAATTCTGATTGTTGTAAAATGGTATCTCATTGTGGTTTTAATTTGTATTTATTTGATGATTAGTGATGTTGAGCATTTTTTCATGTTTGTTGGCCACTTGCGTATCTTCTTTTGAAAACTATCTGTTTGTGTCCTTAGCCCAATTATAATAGGATTTTTTAATTCTTGTTGAGTTAGTTGACTACCTTGTAGATTCTGAATATAAGTCAATTGTTAGATATATAGTTTGCAAATATGTACTCCCATTCTGTAGTTTATCTGGTTACTGTATTGATTATTTCTTTTGCTGTGCAGACACTTTTCAGTTAATTAAGTCCCATTTGTGTATTTTTCTTCCTGTTGCATTTGAATTTGAGGTCTTAGTCATAAATTTTTTGTTTAGCCTGATGTCCAGAAGAGTTTTTCCTAGGTTTTCTTCTAGAATTTTTATAGATTTAGGTCTTACATTTAAGTCTTTCCTCCAGCTTGAGTCAATTTTTATATATAGTAAGAGATATGGGTCCAGTTTGATTCTTCTGTATATGGCTATCCAACTTTCCCAGCACCAATTGTTTGAATAGGGCACTCTTTCCCCAGTGTATATTTTGGTTGACTTTGTCAAAGATCAGTTGGTTATAGCTATGTGGCTTCATTTCTTGGTTCTCCGTTCTGTTCCATTGGTCTATGTGTCTATTTCTTTACCAGTGCTGTGCTGTTTTAGTTACTATAGCCTTGTAGTATAATTTGAAGTCAGGTAATGTGATGCTTCCAGCTTTGTTATTTTTTGCTTAGAATTGCTTTGGCTATTTGAGTACTTCCTTGGTTCTATGTAAATTGCATTATTGCTTTTTCTAATTCTGTAAAAAATGACATTGGTAATGTGACAGGAATTGAATTAAATCTGTAGATTACTTCAGGCAGTATGGTCATTTTAATGATACTGATTATACCAATACATTATTATGAGATGTTTTTCTATTAGTTTGTATCATCTACTGATCATACCAATCCATGATCATGAGATATTTTTCCATTAGTTTGTATCAAAATAGATGAAAAATATTATCTATTTTTCTTCTTTTAATAATTCTCCTTGTAGAAATAATTTCTCTTCTTAGATAAATGTATTTTGTGGTTTTTTTGTAGCTATTATAAATGGGATTGAGTTCTTGATATGGTAATAACCTTGATTGGTATTGGTCTATAAAAACACTACCGATAGTTGTATGTTGATTTTGTATTCTGAAATTTTACTGAAATCACTTATCCAATCTAGGAGGTTTTTTTTTTGTTTTGTTTTGTTTTTGTTTTTTTTTTTTTTTTTTTTTTTTTTTGGCATCTTTGGACTTTTCTAGGTATAAGAAAATATGATCAGCAAATAAAGATAATTTGATTTCCTCATTTCCAATTCAGATGCATTTTATTTTTTCCTCTGTCCTGATTGTTCTAACTAGGGCTTCCAGTATTATTTTGAAAAAGTGTGATGAAAGTATACAGCCTTGTCTTGTTCCAGTTATGGGGAAGGCTTTAAATTTTTTATACAGTATGACGTTTCCTGTGGATTTGTCATTTATGGCTTATATTATTTTGAGGAATGTTCAATCTATGCATAGTTGGCTAAAAATTTTTATAATGAAGGGATACAAAATGTTATCAAATGCCTTTTCTGTATATCTATTAATATTATATAATTTTCCTTCTAATTCAGTTTATATGGTGAATTATATTTATTGATCTACGTATGTTGAACAATCCTTGCATCCCTGGAATAAATCTCAACTAATCATGGTATATTATCTTTTTGATGTGCGTTTGACTCAGTTTACAGTATTTTGTTGAGGATTTTTGCATCTATGTTCATCAGAGACATTGGCCTGTAGATTTTTGTTGTTGTGTCCTTGCCTGCTTTTAGTATCATGGTGGTATTGGCTTTCTAAAATTAGGAAGGATTTCCTCCTTAGTAATTATTTGGAACAGTTTCAGTAGGATTGGTACAATGTCTTCTTGTGTGTAATAGGATTTGGCTGTGAGTTTGTCTGGTCCTGGGGATTGTTGTTGTTGTTGTTGAGAGATTTTTTTAAATTACAGATTCAAACTCGGTACTCATTATTGGCCTGTTTGGGATTTCTGTTTCTTCTTGAATCAATCTTGGGAGGTTGTGTGTTTCCAGGAATTTATTCATTTCCTTTAGGTTTTCTGGTTTGTAACCAAGGTATAGAGATGCTCATTGTAGTATCTGATGATCTTCTGTATTTCTGTAGTATCAGTTGGAATGTCCCCTTTTCATTTCTCTTTGTGCTTATTTGAATCATTTCCCCTTTTTTATATGTTAATCTCGGTGCTAGAGTTCAATTAATTTTGTTATTTTTCAGAGAACAATTTTTTTCTTGATACTTTGTATTTTTTTGGTTTCAATTTTATTTACTTCTGCTGTAATCTTTGTCAATTCTTATCTTCTGCTATCTTTGCATTTGAATTTTTCTTGTCTTTTAAGTTCCTTATAGTATAACATAAAGTTGTTAATTCATGACCATTACACCTTTTTTATGTTAGTATTTAATGTTACAAACTTTCCCCTTAGCAGTACTTTTGCTATATCCCAGAGGAGTTTTGTATGTCATATCTCTATTTTCATTCATTTAAAAATGTTTAAATCTTTCTCTTAATTTTACCATTGACCCAAAGATTATTCAGGAGCAGGTTGTTTAATTTCCATGTGTTTTTATAGTTTTGAGAATTCATCTTGATATTGATTTTTGTTTCATTTTACTGTGATATGAGAAAATACTTGACAAGATATATATTTTTTATTTACTGAGACTTGTTTTGTAGCCTAACATATGGTCTATCTTGGAAAATATTCCATGCACCAATGAAAATAATATATATTCTGTGGATGTTGGATAAAAAGTTATATAAATGTCTTTTAGATTGATTTATTCTAGAGCCCAATAAAAGTCCAATGTTTCTTCGTTGATTTTTTACCTTGATAATCTCCCTAGTGTTATCTGTGAGAAGTTGAAGTCTACCACTATTATTATACTGCTGTCTATCTCTTAGTCTAGTAGAATTTTTTTATAAATCTGAGTGTTCTGATCTTTGGTGTGTATATATTTAAAATTATTATATCTTCTTATTCAATTTATCCCTTTATCATTATATAGTGACATTCTTTGTCTTTTTAAATTATTGTCTCAAAGTTTGTTTTATTTGACATAAGTATAGATACTTCTACTCACTTTTGATTTCCATATACATGGAACATATTTTTTCACCCCATATACATAGAGTCTATAAAAGTCTTTATGCATTAGGTAGGTGATATGGTTTGGTTGTGTCTCTACCCAAAATCTAATTTTTATTGTAGTCCCCATAATCCCCATGTAACAAGGGTAGGACCAGGTGGAGACAATTGGATCAAGGGGGCAGTTTCCTTCATGCTGTTCTCATGATAGTGAGTGAGTCTCATGAGATCTGATGGCTTTATATGCATCTGGAATTTATTCTGCTTACACTCACTCCATTCTGCTGTCCTGTGAAGAAGGTGCCTGCTTCCCCTTTGCCTTCCACCATGATAGTAAGTTTCCTGAGGCCTCCTCACCATGTGGAACTATAAGTCAATTAAACCTCTTTTCTTTATTAATTACCCAGTCTTGGGTATTTCTTCATGGTAGTGTGAAAACAGAATAATACAGTAGATTTCTAGTAAACAGCATATGGTTTTATCCTGTTTTTATTTTTAATATATTCCAGCAATATGCATTTTATTATTTTATTGCTAATAAAATAAAATTTATGTTTATTTTTAATTTTGGATTCAGCAAGTACATGTGCAGGTTTGTTTCATGAGCTTATTGCTTCATGCTGAGGTTTGCGTTTCTAATGGTCTCATAACAAAAGTAAAGATCATAATACCCAATGGGCAGCTTTTCCAACCTTGCCCCTGTTCCTTTTTCTGTCCTTTTGGAATCCCCAGTGTTTACCATGCATATCTTTTTATCCATATATACTAGATATTTAGCTCCAACTTTTAAGTGAGAGCATGTGATATTTGGTTTTCTCTTTCTGTATTTATTTCCTTCTAATAATGGCTTTCAGTTGCATCTATGTTGCTGCAAAAGATATAATTTTCATTCTCACCAACAGTTTATAAGCATTCACTTTTCTCCACAACCTCACCAACATTATTATTTTCTAGTAGCAATGAATTTCCTTAACATTTGTTTGTCTATGAAAAAAACTTTATTTCTCCTTCATTTATGAAGCTTAGTTTAGCAGGATACAGAATTCTTGGCTGATATTTTTTCTTTGAGAAGATCGAAAATAGGACACCAGTCTCTTCTGGGTTATAAGGTTTTTGCTGGGAAGTTCACTATTAGTCTTATGGGATTTCCTTTTTCTGTGATTAGACACTTTTGCCATTTTTTAGAATGTTTTTCTTCGCATTGACTATAGATTGTCTAAGTCTATACGCCTTGGTGAATTTCATCTTGCAGTATGTCTTCCTGGAATTTTTGTGGCTTCTTCTATATGGATATATAAATATCTAACAGAATTATGAATCAGTTTGCTATTTCCTCAAATAGACTTTCCAAACTTTTTACTTTTCTGTGTTCTCTCTCAGTAATTCCTATGCCTCAAAGGTTGGATGTTTTACAGAACCCCCTATTTCTCAAAATCTTTGTTCATTTTTAAAATTTTTATTTATTTTTTCCTGACTTGGTTAATTTGACAGACCTGACTTCAAGCTCTGCAATTCTTTCTCCGGCTTTATCTATTGTATTGTTAGTGTTTTCAATAATATTTTGTAATCTCTTCAATAAACTTTATTTCCACATTTCTTTTCTCAAAATATCTCTTTAGCAAATTTTTTATTCATTTCCTAAATTGTCTTGCTGACTTCCTTTTGTTGGTTTTTAACTTTCTCTTGGATCTCATGGAGCTTCTTTAAGATCAATATTTTTATTTCTTCATCTTGTGTTTCAGATATTTCATTTTGTTTAAGATCTGACGGTGGAGTGTTAGTGTGAGCCTTTGGGAGTGTTGTCATGCACTGATCCTTCACGTCACCTGAATTGTTTCTCTCCTTGCTTCTCATGTAAGTAAACCATCTTTTAAAATTATTATTTAATTTAGTTTCATTTGCATGAATAATTATTTTCCTGGAGGATGTGACTATAATGTATGTTGTGTATGGTTGTTTGACATTGATTTTTGATGTTTTTAGTGGAAAAGGCTCAGTATAGATTTTTGGCTATACTAAAGATAGCCTTTGTTTAGTGGTTTTCTCAAATGCTGGTTGTAGTAGTGGTATTTGAACAGGCTCACCACCTTTTGCAGAACTGGCACAGCAAAGTTCTCAGAAATTGTATCTTGTGTCCAAGAATTTTTCATTTTTGCCAGCAGGTTTTAAATTGAGTTGTGCAGTTTAACCTCCCAGCAAGTAGGTTGCACTTGTCGATAAGAGCCAGTTGCCAAAGAAGCAGATAGGTATATGTGTAATCCTTGTTTACTTGGAGGAACTCTGCCTTGCCTAATGTGATGGAGTAGTCGTGGAATGCCCAGTGCCGTGAGCTCCCAGCTCTGCCTCAGAAATGGGGACAAAGCTGAGTAGAGCTGGACCACCCAGCTTACCCTCAGACACCTCAATGGCAAGGACAAGCATCAGTCTTGACATTGGTTGTGGGACAAGTTCCTAGTAAAATATACTGAGGTCTCTGCAGGGTGAGGGAGGAATTCCCTAGTTTCATGGCCTGGGCAGGCAAGAAGAAAATATTCTTTCCTGTTATGCTACTGTCCTGGAACTTGAGATTTAAAGTATAGACAGACACCACATCTATCTTCAGGCCATAATGTAGCTGAGAGCCATAAAAGATGACTGCCTTGTGGTTCTCTGCCAAAATGCCTTTCATGCACAATCTCCTTTCTCAGCCTGAAACAAACAATTTTATCTCTTCAGCTGTAGGGATGATGTTCCTCCACATAGGTGGTGAAGGGTGGGGACCCTAACTTTCATGCAAGACTGGGCCTGGTGGGCATACTATCAGTGCGGTGGAGCCATGCATCATAGTGCTAGAACAGTCATCCACAGGTGCAGCCATGCCCATCTTCTGTGGGGGCAGCCATGGCTGTGTCCTCAGCAGTGAGTGGAAAGGGAGGAGAAATCCCCCTCCCAGTGTTTGTACCTGAATGCTTGGATCTCCTGGCCACTGAGGCTGAGCCATACTCCTTCCCCACAGAGCTGAGCACAGGACCCATGTCTCTTCAGAAAGAGTCATAGTCACTCTCAGCCAATAACCAGGAGCCCTTGGCCACAGGAAAACACATCTTGTTGTTTTCCTTGTCCCAAGGGTTTCTCCCTTGCTGTACTGCACTCACTCTTTAAAAAGAAGCACTCACTGAGAGGTAGACTAATACAAATTCTGCAGCTCTCCAGGGTCTACCTTACCCCACTCCGTGTACCTGCCACAATTCAAGCAGGTGCTGGGAAATATCTGTGGTGGTTCCAATGTTGTGGAGAAATAAGGGGTGAAGCTTACTGGGCAGACCACAGTTCTGCAATAGGTACACTCCTAATATAGCACCTGGCACTGAAGGTTTTTTCTGGCGTAGGGCAGGTGAACCTGTATGAGCTGGTAGCCCAGTGCAATGTCCTCAAGAATTTCCAAACTCACCACCAACACCAGTGCATGGGTTTGCAAAAGCAGAGGAGTTTACTGACAATTTGGAAATTACCAATCTCCTATAGGGTGAAGTGAGCGAGAAACACCCACTTACCCTTTCTACTAGAATATCAAGTTCCTCAGGCTTCAGTCTCTCCCAGACTCTTGCATTGTTCTTTTTCTGTGCCCTGACTTCTTCCTGTGAGTTCTCCAATAGGCTCCAGCACTCTCAACTTTATATTCTATTTGATTTATAATTATTCGTCTGTAACTTTGATTCTTCTTTCTCGGAAGAATTGGTGCTCAAGGTCTTAGTTTGCTATTTTGAAAAAAAAGCTAATTATGTCCTTATCTATTAGAGTTTCACAAAATATGAGATTCAGAGCAGGGACAGAATATTGAAGTTTATAGAGCATCCTGAGCTACAGGAACAAATAAGGGCTTGGAGCTTCTGAGGGTTGGTGGAGACACATTATGGGAGGGTGAAGCAAAGAAATATATGGTGAATAAAGGGTGCCATGGTATGCAGACAAAAGTTTCTCAGGTAATAAGAATTTTCTCTGAAAAGTTCTCATCCTGACAAATTTCAAACTAAACCTGGAAATATAACAAAGAAATATATTCGGAGATGGCATATTTGGGTTGATTACAGTCATATTTTAGGGTGATGTGTTTTGAGACCCAACAGTCACAAAGGTGATTCAGAGATAGAGCATAAGATTTGGGATCATCCTACCTAGATCTACACGATATTAAACTGAGGATACAAGAAAGCTAGATCAGGTAATAGAGGAGGGAGATGGTTTAGGTGTAAATAAATCTCAATCCTCAATTTTATGTGTATTGACATTGGATCATAATTTTCCTTTACATTCTTTTCAAGTTTTTTTAAATTTTTTTTTATTATTTTTAATTGTTCTGGTTGCACAGTAGGTGTTTATTATTTTTAATTGTTCTGTTTACATAGTAGGTGTTTATGTTATGGTGTGAAAAGGAAATAAAAAGTTGGAAACCCAATACACTATGCCAAAAGGAAAAAATAAATTTGAGTCATGCAAGAAACGACCTTTTATTTCTAATCAGATAGCTACAGAGAAAAGATTAAACATTTCCACAGGTAGCTAATCTATGTTCACCTTATCTTATGTAATAAACCTATTTACTGAGTTTGAGATGAAAATATAACTGACTCCTCCGCTCCTTTTCTCTTGCAAAATGTGGATTAATATGCCCTTCCTCTTTCTCCTCCAGCCCACTTTTCTCCTTTAAACATCAAAGCCCTCAGATTCATCTTTGGAGAATGGCAAACTCCACAGACGATTTCTGTGATTCCATGTTTCTCTTTTTGTTTTTTTTCTTCTGGGCATGTCCTTAATCTTGGCAAAACCAACTTCTAAATTGATGAAGACCTGCCTCAGGTACTTTTTGGTTTACAAATTGGAAACCATGAAGGGACTTTAAGTGGAGATGCCTGTGACCATTGACAAATCTCTTATTGGTGCTTAGTACCAACTTGGGCTATCTTTATTGCTCAAACCAAAAAGACAATTTGCTGAGGTCTGAGAATTCCCTTTTCCAGAGAATCTCCAATTTCCCCAAATTTGGTTGAGATATAAGTTTTATTCTGCTGTACAACTCCTTTTGTGGTGTTTTACTAACTTCCAAAAAAGAAGAGAGCTTTTCTGCTTCTATGATGATGGAGGACAAGCAACACCTTTCTGGAGGTTCAGCTCACTTCCAACAGGGAAGGCAAGTTTGAAATACTTCCTGCTTCCTGCTTCCGCATTTTCTAGGTAGGTAGCTGAATTGGGGTTTTATCATGAAAATTTTATTAATGACTAAAGGCTAAGATTGGCATACACCTCGTTTTAATTTCTCTTTACCATTAGGGTTCTCAGTAATAACATTGTTTTTTGTTGTTAGTTTGGTTGTTCTGCCATCAGATTTGACCAGTTCTACCTGACTTGGTCTAATCCAAATAAGAATTCCAAGTTTTGAGGAACAAGACCTCTGAATTGGCTAAAATTCCTCACTGCTGCAAAAAAGAAAAAAAAAAGACATTTGCTTGATTTCTCTATTCACTTACTTTAAAAAAAATGTTCTTTCATTTATGTTATTTTCACCCTATTTCCTCTTCCTCTTTTGCGATCTTTGGTATCAAGAAAAGAAAATACAGAGAATGCATCTAATGAATCAGGCCTTTTAAAGAACTCAGAATAAAAATGCCACCCACTCATTTTTTGGAGGTGTTGTGCTTTCTTTGTGAAGTTTCAGGAGTCATGGGTAGATTCTTTTCAGGTCTAAAGCTCTGCTTTCTTGTATTGCATTATTTGACCTCTTTGGCTTGTACCGTGAGAGGATTTGACCTCAGTGTGTGTCATGGTGAATGAGAGCTACAGTGTTAGAGTTGGCTGAGGACAGTTTAGAGAAAATAAATCTTACTACAGGAGGCTACCAAATTCTTTGCATGAAGTTATTATTTGTATCAAATGCCTTTTTTCCAGTATTTTACATTTATGCAATTTATTAGCTTTGATCTAAAGCAAGTCTCTTCTATAATACATAGAGTTGAATACTACATTTTCTTAATCTTTTCTGCTAATCTACATCATTTCATTGAGAGACTTTCATCTACATATAAACTAATTACTGATAAAATAGAAATTACTATTGTCATTTTGTTCTTTGTTATCTATAAGTTTTACGACTATCTTTTGCCTTTCATTCTCTTCCTTCTGCTTTCCATTGTGTTTATTTAATTTTTGTTTGTGGCATTATTTAATTCTCTTCTTAATTTCTTACGTGAATCTTCAATAGACAACTTATTTATGTTTGCCATAAAATTACATGTAACATTTTAAAGTTAGAAAAATTAATTTTAAACTGATACCAGCTTAACTTCAATCACATACAAAATTCTACTCATTTATAGCTCTGCCTACCCAGGTTATGCCATGGTGGTCACAAATTACATCTTTATATATTGTATGTACCTTTTAACATAGATTCATAATTATTTTCATTCTTTTGCCCTTTAGATACTATAATAAAAAAGAAGTTAACCAAAGTTTTAATAATACTGATTATATATTTATTAAAATACTTACTTTTACCAGAAAAGTTTATATTTTTATATGCTTCAATTTACTCTGTAGCATTATATTATTTCAGCTTAAAAGACTCCCTCAGCATTTATTAGTGTCATATCTAGTTGTAACTAATTCCATCAGCTTTTTATTTTCTGGAAATGTCTTAATTATTCCCACATTTTTGAAGGATAGTTGTGCCAGATATAGAATTTTTATTTGAGAGTGTTTTTATAATTAATTTTAATTTTGTGTGGGTTAATAGTAGGTATATATATTTATGAGGTACATGAGAAACTTTGATATAGGTATGATATGTGAAATAATTGCATTATGGAGAATGAGGTGTCCATCCCCTAGAGCATTTATCTTTTGTGTTACAAAAGATCCAATGACAAGACTCTTTTAATTATTTTTAAATATACAATTAAGTTACTATTCACCATAGTCACCTTATTGTGTTATCAAACAGTAGGTCTTATGCATTTTTTTTTTAACTATTTGTTTACCCATTAACTATCTTCATGCCCCCACACCCAGCTTTGCACTACCCTTCCTAGGTTCTTGTAAACATCCTTCTATTCTCTATGCCCATGAGTTCAGTAGTTTTGATTATTTTAATATCCCACAAATAAGTAAGAATATGCAGTATCTGTCTTTCTGTTCCTGACTTATTTTACTTCACATAGAATTTTCCAGTTCTATTCATGCTGTTGCAAATAAATGGATCTCATTATTCTTTATGGCTAACTAGTACTAAGTTGTGTATAGGTACCACATTTCTTTATCCATTCACCTGTCAATGGACAATTTGCTTGCTTCTAAATCTTGGCTATTTTGAACTGTGCAGCAACAAATATGGGAGTGCAGATATCTCTCTAATGTACTGATTTCCTTTATTTTGAGCATCTACGCAGAAGAGGGATTGCTAAATTACATGGTAACTCTCCTTTTCATTTTTGAGGAACCTCCAAACTGTTTTTCTTATATTTGCACTAATTCATATAAAATGCCCTTTCTCCACACTCTCTTGAGCATTTATTATTGCCTGCCTTTTGTATATAATCCATTTTAACTGGTTGAGATGGACATCTTATTGTAGTTTTGATTTGCATTTCTCTGATAACCAATGATGCGGAGCAGTTTTTATATGCCTGTTTGGCATTTGTGTGTCTTCTTTTAAGAAATGTCTATTCAAGGCCGGGCGCGGTGGCTCAAGCCTGTAATCCCAGCACTTTGGGAGGCCGAGACGGGCGGATCACGAGGTCAGGAGATCGAGACCATCCTGGCTAATATGGTGAAACCCCGTCTCTACTAAAAAATACAAAAAACTAGCCGGGCGAGGTGGTGGGCGCCTGTAGTCCCAGCTACTCGGGAGGCTGAGGCAGGAGAATGGCGTAAACCCGGGAGGCGGAGCTTGCAGTGAGCTGAGATCTGGCCACTGCACTCCAGCCTGGGCGACAAAGCGAGACTCTGTCTCAAAAAAAAAAAAAAGGAAATGTCTATTCAAATCTGTTGCTCATTTTTAAAATAAAATTGATAGAGGCAAGGGACGGCCAAATGCCTAGGCAAATAGAAAAGAGTCCCCCAAAAATCTCTGACTACTCCCCCTCAAAACAAGTCTATACATCAGATGCTTTGTTCAGAATGGGGAACCTGCACAGAGCACTTGTCTACACGTGCCCCAAATGCACTGGGGTAATGGGGTTGAGCCATCAGGAATTCATACCTTATGCAGGGGAGGAGAACTGACTTCTTCAACTTGTATGTAGTGACCTGGTATTCAATTTTGTGAGGTGGAAACCTGCATGCAGGACTCCTCACTTTGTTGAGAGTTTTTCTTTCACTTAATAAATTCCATCCTCCTCACTCTTCAATGTGTCTGCATGCCTAATTTTTCCTGGTTGTGAGACAAGAACCTGGGTTTAGGTGAACTAAGGAGGAAAAAAAATCCTGCATCATTTTGGTGGCCTTTTTGGGGACACATTAGAAGGGTGAGTAAAATACAGACCCAATAATGTATTTCACTTTTATTTCTGAGCTTTCTTGTCCTCAGATTTTTTTCTGAGGGCAGGGGAGACTGCCATCCCCATGTCACTCTCAAGAATCAGGAATGTTGGCCTCAGTCCAACCCAATTTTTTCTACGGCATTTTCCTTTTATTTATTTTTTTCAAGATTATAATGACACCTATTTTTCCTTTTACAATATTGAGCTGTTGCACCCACACCCCAATGGCCACAGGTGCATGCACAAGATGAATAGGCAAATGGCAGCTCTCTGCCCTCTCTCTTCCTTCCCTGTTAGGGCTCATGGCTATGTCTGCTGCATGTGCATGAATGGTCCAATGGCCATGCAGGGCAGTACTGAGCCACAGCTGCTGCCCAGGCCCCAGTACGGTCTCGAAGGTCAGAGGCCCCAAGCGGCCAGCTGGCCAGCATTCCCTTCCACAAGCCCACAGAGTCTTCTCCTCCCCTGGCCAAGGGGTCCAACTTGGTCTGATAAAAAAGTTTCTCTCCCTTTTGGAAGAACTATTTGCATCAGAATAAAAGGTTCTTCCCCTAAGCAAATTCCCTGCCCTACACGTATGCCGTAAACTGGTTTTTGTTGGTTTTTTGTTTGTTGTTGTTGTTTTTCTCCACCCTGTCAGAAATGAACACAGCCCTACACTTAAGCTGTGTTTTTCTTTGTTGTTGTTGTTCTTTTCTCCACCAGGTCAGGAGTTAATGGGTTGGTGCAAAGATAGTTGTAGTTTCTGTCATTACTTAGAATGGTGGTAATCGTGATTGGTTTTGCACCAACCAAATAACACAGTCTGGTGAATAGAGTGGGCTTTTCTATGCCAGATGTTTTTCTTGAAAAGTGTTTCCTTAGGCCAGTACCCCCAATTCACAAGACATACTTTTTTCTCCCTTGTTGGAGGAAGACACAATTCCACAGCTTCATCTGGGACTTAATGAGGCCATGCACCCCCTGAGACACAGTTTTTATCCCAAACTTAATTCCAAGCTTTTCATTGGAGCTCTAGGAAAGAAAACTGGATCTGAGGGATCCAGAACAGATGACAGTGGAAGTCAAAAGGCACAGCACAGGTGAGCATGACTAATTCTTGCCAATTAAGCCAAGCTTCCCATTTCATGGATAAAGGTCATGCTAGTATTCATGCGATAAATGAGTTATAGGAAACTCGAAGGCTACTGACAGCAGGGGGAAAGGCAGCATGTGGGTATGAGTAGATAATCTTACCCCCAGACCCCCTGTTAACATGGGTGAAAGCCAGATTGGTCCCATGGGTGGCACCGTGTCAAGGTAGCTGGGACTCAGGGATATAAGGATGGAAGGAAGAGAAAGGATGCCTCCTCTATCTCTCCCTCACATACCCTGGTATTCACTGAAAATAGAAGGGATCTAGGGATGCCTTATTTACCTCTTTCTAGATAAATCACCATTAAGCTTCAGTCTATATCATTTTCGAGTGCATCCACAGTCCTGGGACTCCTTTAAACACACACACACACACACACACACACACACACACACACACACACACACACCTTTTTCTTTCTCTGTCCTCTCTTCAAAGATGGGTAATTGTGTCCCCATTCTACTGGAAATTCCCCTCAGATGCATTCTCCAAGCTAAGAAAAGTTAATTTTCCAAACCTTAAACTGGTTGGCTTAGAATTGAGCTCAGGAGAAGGGAACCCAGAAGGCTGACATGACAGAAAAAGGGTAAAAGGTTTTTACCAGTCATACTTTTGGTCTCCCTCTCTCTGTGAAAACCAGTAAAAGGAATGGTGAGAATCAATATTCTCCATAAAGTTTTAATTAATGAAAAAGGATTTATGAGATTGGTCTTAAGCTGGAGCCAACCTGGTGTGCTTCGCATGTCTTGATTGAGGCTTGTTGGTTTCACCTGTGAGGTTACTTTTGATAAAGTTCAAAAGCCAGAAATACTGCCCACTTGGTATGGCTAAAGTTAGGTAATAAGGGATTTAAAGGGACTTTCTTAAAGAGCACACTGCTTAATTAAAACTGGATATCCAAGCTATAGGTATATTTAAAATATCTTTATGGGTTCTTTTTTTGTTTTCTTGAATCTTCTTTTTCTGGAAAAACATTTTTTTTTCCTCAGTCAACTGAATTATTTTTCTCCATTTTGCCTTGCCACTCTTAATGCCTGCATGAGAGGCCCTAAGATAATTTGTGATAGCATGGGACTCCTTGGGAAAAACAGAAAAGGCACTACTGATTTCATTTTGGGATAAACCTCTGTTTCCTTATAGAACCCCAGAAATTAAAATGAATAGATCCCTCTCAATACCTGTTTTTATCTTCCAGTTAAACCTGTTGATTAGGCCCTAGAAGCTACAAGTTTTCCTAGCCTTGTTCATAAAGGGCTCTACCCAGAGGCCAATAATCCAATTAGGAGACTGGCAAACCAAAAATCTTATAACTACAGAATCTCCTGTCCGTCTGTGTAGTTATATATGTGTTGTGTGTAGTGTGTATGAAAAAGAGCTCTAATTGGTTGGCTTAAAGAAAAATAAGGCCAGGCATGGTGGCTTACGCCTGTAATCCCAGCACTTTGGGAAGCCGAGGCAGGCAGATCACGACGTCAAGAGATCGAGACCATCCTGGCCAACCAACACGATGAAACCCTGTCTCTACTAAAAATACAAAAATTAGCTGGGCATAGTGGTGCATGCCTGTAGTACCAGCTACTTGGGAGGCTGAGGCAGGATAATCGCTTGAACCCAGGAGGCGGAGGTCACAGTGATCTGAGATCACGCCATTGCACCCCACCCTGGGTGACAGAGTGAGACTCTGTCTCAGGAAAAAAAAAAAAAAAAGAAAAAGAAAAATAAGGAATTAGATCAAATATTTTTTGAATGATAAAAACTGTAATACCTTTTAATTCACACAACTTCAATCTTTGAGGAAAAAGTCTTAAAGATTATTGGTAAAATGCAAATGTTGTTAAAATGTAAATAGGTGGTCTAAATTATGCAGATCAGATACCAGGTTTGCTAAATGTTTTAAGGTTGTAAACTGCTTATTTGGCTTTTGAGAACTGTTCCACTTGCCTGCTTTACAACTTGGTAAGGCTTGGGGATACATGGAATTAACCATGCCCTTAACTATGCTGGAAGGGGTCAGACTGTATCATCACCTAGTGCATAATTAAAACAACTTACCAGATTTTACATTAAAGTTAAAAATTCCAAATGTTACCATTATAACATGTAATTGAGACCACTGAAAATGGATTTACATGCAAGGTGTATAAGAATAGTGAAATGTGTTTCTAGTAAAAGATTATAAGAAGGCATGGAAGTATAAGTTTTTGCCTAGGGTTAAAGGATTGTTTTAAATTAGGTAAGATGACGCTGAAGATTTAAACAAGTTGTGGAAGATTTCTAAACATTTATCTTGCAAAAAAAAAAAAATTCCATGTTTGAACATATTAACTACAATAAAAAGGATATTATATGGTTTTTCCATAAATTATACATTGAAATAAAAGCACAAGTTTCCTTTATGGCACTAATCTGCTCTTGAGCAGAATTCGTAAAGCATTATAAAAGGTTTATAAGAATCTTACCTCATGGTCAAACTGTTTAAAATTGGAGAGAGTTGTCTAAAAGGTTTTATTAAAAAAACTAGAGTTGACATTAATAGTAAACTAATGTAACAGTAGAATTTCACTTTCTCTTCCTTGTACAAGATTTTCATGTAATAGTAAAGGATAATGAAAGATGTTCATTTGCCTTGCAGATAGTCTGCCAAGAAAAAGAGAAGATAGTACACAAATTGTTTGGAAAGTTAAATATTTCCTCTTAAGGAGAAAAGGTTCTTGCAGCCGGACTCGGTGGCTCATGCCTATAGTCCCAGCACTTTGGGAAGTCGAGGCAGGCGGATCACGAAGTCAGGAGATTGAGACCATCCTGGCTAACATGGTGAAACCCTATCTCTACTAAAAATACAAAAAAAATGTAGCCGGGCGTGGTGGTGGGTGCCTGTAGTCCCAGCTACTTGGGAGGGTGAGGCAGGAGAATGGTGTGAACCTGGGAGGAGGAGCTTGCAGTGAGCTGAGATTGCACCACTGCACTCCAGCCTGGGCCATAGAGCCAGACACCATCTCAAAAAAAAAAAAAAAAAAAAAAAGAAAGAAAGAAAAAAAAGAAAAAAGAAAAAAAAAGAGTAAAGGTTCTTTCCTTGTTTTAAAATGTTTAAGTCATTATTTTGGCCAAATAAGTAACTTATGGTAATCTGGGACTGTATATTATAACATTAACTCTTTTAAACCTCTAACATGTTTAACCATTTTCTTCCAAATTAAACTTCAGTTTCATGGTTGTCTTTCATAACCTCTAGCTCTTGAATGCTACGGAGGGCCTCTGGAGCATCCGGAAAAGATGTAAGCAGGATTATTTGGCATGTTTACGTACATGGGATTGCCAAAATGATGTTTAGTATTCTTCAGGTTGTATTTTAGTGAATAATATTAACATATATTCCACAATTGTATGGGATTTATAAAATTCTAATGTCTGAGTATATGCTATCAATCACTATTAAGGTTTTTATATTAAGGTGTTGTAAACCATAGAGTTAACCAAATTTATTTGTCAATCCTGTTTTTGACTATAACTACCCTGGATATTTTGTTATTCACAGGCAATTGTTGTCTTGTTTTGATCCTCTTCAAAAGATGGTTTAAAATCAGCTATAGAACTTTGACAGGTGTTCTCAAATGCAAGTTTCTGGAAACTTTGGAAATTGTGATGTTAAAATAAAAAAAAAATATAGAGGACTCATGAAGCACTGAAATGTTCACAAATATCAAACAGCACAGGAGTTAACAGAATAAAATGAACTAACAGAGAACTGAAGTAATCATTTTTTAACTTTTGCTTAAAATGTTGCTATTCCTTGTTTTGTACTTCAGAGTCAAGAAAACTTTTATTTTGAGCTATTTACAGTCTTTAATCATTGAGAAAGTTATACTCCTATGAAAAAAATTTGGAGCATGTTTGTTTCTCTATGCCTGGCTCCTCTAGAATTTGAAAACGATCTGAGTATTCTTAATGTATGGCAATATAGTTATTTGCATAAGTGCAATAATAATGCATTTTCTTTTGAAACAGATGCAATTGGAGAAACTGGTCGTTTGTCCAAGGCTTTGGCTGCAAGTCCATGCTTCTCTTTAAGGAATCAAGCTTGACATGCAGAGCCAATAAAAGCCCCTTTGGAAAACTGGCTTCATACCTTGTCTAAACAGTTGCCATACAGGTTTCCTAACCTGTGGTGAATAAAGAATGCCACTTTCTAAGAGGCCCAGGAACCCCATGTTCTTGAGGCCTCAAGAAGAGAGAAGTTTACCCAACTCATAGGTATTTGAGGGTACAAAATCATGGCTGGGCTCAGCTGTAATAAGTCCTGTCTGATATCCCTTGTGAAACAGAGTTCCATCAGAGTCACTTTAAAAAGCATATATAAAATTAACTATTTTTGCTGCACTTTATGCAAATAATCAGGCCAAGTATAAGAATACATTTTATTTTGCAGACTGCTAATTCTTGTCATGATTTACTTTTAAGGAAATGAGGATGGGAGTGAGAGAAATTATGTTTCTAAATTTATCATACATTTGTCATTAAATCTTAGACTCATTAGTCATTTGTAAGTTTTTTTGCCCACATTTATTTCAGACTTTTAAAATTATACTTTAAATTCTGGGGTACATGTGCAGAACATGCAGGTTTGTTACATAGGTATACATGTGCCATGGTGGCATGCTGCACCCATCAACACGTCATCTACATTAGATATTTCTCCTAATTCTATTCCTCCCCTTGCCCTCACCCCCTGACAGGCCCCGTGTGTGTGTGACGTTTCCCTTCCTGTTCCCATATGTCCTCACTGTTCAACTCACACTTACGAGTGAGAACATGCGATGTTTGGTTTTGTGTTCCTTTGCCAGTTTGCTGAGAATGATGATTTCCAGCTTCATCCATGTCCCTGCAAAGGACATAAACTCATTCTTTTTTATGGCTGCATAGTATTCTATGGTGTACATGTTCTTTATTCAGTCTAACATTGATGGGCATTTGGGTTGGTTCCAAGCCTTTGCTCTTGTGAATAGTGCTGCAGTAAACATACGTGTGCATGTGTCTTTATAGTACAAGGAGTTATAATACTTCGGTATATACCCAGTAATGGGATTGCTGGGAGGAATGGTATTTCCTGTTCTAGATCCTTGAGGAATCATCACACTGACTTCCACAATGGTTGAACTAGTTTACACTTTCAGCAACGGTGTAAAAGCATTCCAATTTCTCCACATCTGCTCCAGCATCTGTGGTTTCCTGACATTTTAATGATCACCATGACTGGTGTGAGATGGTATCTCATTTTGGTTTTGATTTGCATTTCTCTAATGACCAGTGATAACTGACTTTTCATGTTTGTTGGCCGCATACATGTCTTCTTTTGAAAATTGTTTGTTTATATCCTTTGTCCACTTTTCGATGCGGTTGTTTTTTTCTTGTAAATTTGTTTAAGTTTCTTGTAGATTCTAGATATTAGTCCTTTGTCAGATGGATAGATTGCAAAAATTTTCTCCTATTCTGTAGGTTGCCTGTTCACTCTGATGATAGTTTCTTTTGCTGTGCAGAAGCTCTTTAGTTTAATTAGATCCCATTTGTCAATGCTGGCTTTTGTTCCAATTGCTTTTGGTGTTTTACTCACAAAGTCTTTGCCCATGCCTAAGTTTTGAATGGTATTGCCTAGGTTTTCTTCTAGGGTTTTCATGGTTTTAGGTCTTACGTTTAAATCTTCTATCCATCTTGAGTTAATTTTTGTATAAGGTATAAGGAAGTGGTCTAGTTTCAGTTTTATGTATATGGCTAGCCAGTTTTCCCAACACCATTTATTAAATAGGGAATCCTTTCCCCATTGCTTGTTTTTGTCAGGTTTGTCAAGGATCAGATGGTTGTAGATATGTGGTGTTATTTCTGAGGCCTCTGTTCTGTTCCATTAGCTTATATATCTGTTTTGGTACCAGTACTATGCTCTTTTGTTTATTGTAGCCTTGTGGTCTAAAGCCAGGTCGAGTGATGCCTCCAGGTTTGCCCTTTTTGCTTAGGATTGTCTTGGCTATACGGGTTCTTTTTTTGGTTCCATATGAAATTTAAAGTAGCTTTTTCTAATTCTGTGATGAAAGTCAGTGGTAGCTTGATGGGAATAGCATTGAATCTATAAATTACTTTGGGCAGTATGGTTATTTTCACGATATTGATTCTTCCTATCCATGAGCATAAAATGTTTTTCCATTTGCTTGTGTCCTCCTTAATTTCCTTGAGCAATGGTTTGTAGTTCTCCTTGAAGAGATGCTTCACATCCCTTGTAAATCTTATTCCTAGGTTTTTTATTATCTTTGTAGCAATTGTGAATGAGAATTTGCTCATGATTTGGCCGTTTGTCTGTTATTGATATATAGAAATGCTTGTGATTTTTGCACACTGATTTTGTATCTTGAGACTTTGCTGAAGTTACTTATCAGCTTATGAATTTGTGGGGTTGAGACAATGGGATTTTCTAAATATACAATCATGTCATCTGCAAACAGAGATACTTTGACTTCCTCTCTTCCTATTTGAATGTCCTTTATTTCTTTCTCTTACCTGATTGTTCTAGCCAGAACTTCCAGTATTATGTTGAGTAGGAGTGGTGAGAGAGGGCACCCTTGTCTTGTACCTGTTTTCAAAGGGAATGCTTCCATCTTTTGTCCATTCATTATGATATTGGCTATGGATTTGTCATAAATAGTTCTTATTATTTTGAAATATATTCCATCAATACCTAGTTTATTCAGTGTTTTTAGCATGAAGGGGTGTTGAATTTGATCAACGGCCTTTTCTCCATCTATTGAGATAATCATGTGGTTTTTGTCATTGGATCTGTTTATGTGATGGATTACGTTTATTGATTTGTGTGTGTTGAACCAGCCTTGCATCCTAGGGAAGAATTTGTCTTGATCATGGTAAATAAGCTTTTTGACGTGCTGCAGGATTTGGTTAACCAGTATTTTACTGAGGACTTTTGCATCGATTATCATCAGGGATAGTGGCCTGAAATTTTTTGTTTTTGTTGTGTCTCTGCCGGGTTTTAGTATCAGGGTGATGCTTGCCTCATAAAATGAGTTAGGGAGGAGTCCCTCTCTTTCCACTATTTGGAATCATTTCAGAAGGAATGGTACCAGCTCCTCTTTGTACCTCTGATATAATTCAGCTGTGAATCTGTCTGGTCCTGGGCTTTCGTTGGCTACTAATTAATAGCTATTTTTGTAGGCTATTAATTTCTGCCTCAATTTCAGAACTTGTTATTGGTCTATTCAGGGATTTGACTTCTTTCTGGTTTAGTCTTGGGAGGGTGTATGTGTCCAGGAATTTTTCCATTTCTTCTAGATTTTCTAGTTTATTTGCATAGAGGTGTTTATAATATTCTCTGGTGGTAGTTTGTATTTCTTTGGGATCAGTGGCGATCTCCTCTTTATCATTTTTTATTCTGCCTATTTGATTCCTATCTCTTCTTTATTAGTCTGGCTAGCAGTCTATCTATTCTGTTAATCTTTTCAATAAACCAGCTCCTGGGTTCATTGATTTTTTAAAGTTTTTTTTGTGTCTCTATCTCCTTCAGTTCTGCTTTGATCTTAGTTATGTCTTGTCTTCTGTTAGCTTTTGAATTTATTTGCTCTTGCTTCTCCATTTCGTTTTATTGTGATGTTAGGGTGTTGATTTTAGATTATTCTCACTTTCTCCTATGGGCATTTAGTGCTATAAATTTCCCTCTAAACACTGCTTTAGCTGTGTCCCAGAGATTCTGGTATGTTGTGTCTTTGTTCTCATTGATTTCAAAGAGTTTATTTATTTCTGCCTTAATTTCTTTATTTACCCATTAGTCACTCAGGAGCATGTTGTTCAGTTTCCATGTAGTTGTGCAGTTTTGAGTGAGTTTCTTAATCCTGAGTTCTAATTTGATTGCACTGTGGTCTGAGAGACTGTTTGTTATGATTTCCATTCTTTTGCATTTGCTGAGGAGTGTTTTCCAATTATGTGGTCAATTTTAGAATAAGTGCTATATGGTGCTGAGAAGAATGTATGTTCTATTGATTTGGGGTGGAGAGATCTGTAGATGTCTATTAGGTCTGCTTGGTCCAGAGCTGAGTTCAAGTCCTGAACATACTTGTGAATTTTCTGTCTCATTGATCTGTCTAATATTGACAGTGGAGTGGTAAAGTCTTCCACTGTTATTGTGTGGGAATCTAATTCTCTTTGTAGGTCTCTAAGAACTTGCTTTATGAATCCAGGTCCTCCGGCACTGGGTACATATATATTTAGGATAGTTAGCTCTTCTTGTTGCACTGATCCCTTTACCATTATGGAAAGCCCTTCTTTGTGTTTTGTGATCTTTGTTGGTTTATAGTCTGTTTTATCAGAGACTAGGTTTGCAACTCGTGCTTTTTTTTTTCTTTCCATTTGCTTGCTAAATCTTCCTCCATCCCTTTATTTTGAGCCTATGTGTGTCTTTGCACGTGAGGTGTGTCTTCTGAATACAGCACACCAATGGGTCTTGACTCTATCCAACTTGGCAATCTGTGCCTTTTAATTGGGGCATTTAGCTCATTTACATTTAAGGTTAATAATGTTATGTGTGAATTTGATACTGTCATTATGATGCTAGCAGGTTATTTTGCCCATTAGTTGATAGAATTTCTTCATTGTGTTGATGGTCTTTACATTTTGGGTTGTTTTTGCAGTAGCTGGCACAGGTTTTTTCTTTCCATATTTAGTGCTTCCTTCAGGAGCTCTTGTAAGACAGGCCTGGCGGTGTCAAAATCCCTCAGCATTTGCTTGTCTGTAAAGGATTTTATTTCTCCTTCACTTATGAAGCTTAGTTTGGCTGGATATGAAATTCTGGGTTGAAAATTATTTTCTTTAAGAATGTTGAATATTTGCCCCCACTCTCTTCTGGCTTGTACCATTTCTGCAGAGAGACCAGCTATTAGTTTGATAGGCTTCCCTTTGTGGGTAACCCCACCTTTCTCTCTGGTTGCCTTTAACATTTTTTCCTTTATTTCAACCTTGGTGAATCTGATGATTATGTGTCTTGGGGTTGCTCTTCTCGAGGAGTATCTTTGTGGTGGTCTCTGTATTTCCTGAATTTGAATATTGGCCTCTCTTGCTAGGTTGGGGATGTTCTCCTGGATAATATCCTGAAGAGTGTTTTCCAACTTGGTTCTATTCTTCTCATCACTTTCAGGTATACCAATCAAACGTAGGTTTGGTCTTTTCACATACTCCCATATTTCTTGGAGGCCTTGTTCATTCCTTTTCCTTCTTTTTTCTCTAATCTTGTCTTCACGCTTTATTTCATTAAGTTGATCTTCAGTCTCTGATCTCCTTTCTTCCTCTTGATCAATTCATCTATTGATACTTGTGTATGCTTCATGAAGTTCTTGTGATGTGTTTTTCAGCTCCATCAGATATTTTATTTTCTTCTCTAAACTGGTTATTCTAGTTAGCAGTTCATCTAGCCTTTTCTCAAGGTTCTTACCTTCCTTGCATTGGTTTGGAACATGCTCCTTTAGCTTGGAGGATTTTGTTATTATCTACCTTCTGAAGCCTACTTCTGTCAATTCATCAAACTCATTCTCTGTCCAGTTTTGTTCCCTGACTGATGAGGAGTTGTGATCCTTTGGAGTAGAAGAGGTGTTCTGGTTTTTGGAATTTTCAGCCTTTTTGCGTTGTTTTTTCCTCATCTTTGTGGATTTATCTACCTTTGGTCTTTGATATTGGTGACTTTCAAATGGGTTTCTGTGTGGACATCATTTTCTTGTTGATGTTGATGCTATTCCTTTCTCTTTGTTTGTTTTCCTTCTAACAGTCAGGCCCCTCTGCTGTAGGTCTGCTGGAGGTCCACTCCAGACCCTGTTTGCCTGGGTATCACCAGTGGAGGCTGCAGAACAGCAAAGATTGCTGCCTGTTCCTTCCTCTGGAAGCTTTGCCCCAGTCATCAAACTATACATTTATAATCTATGTATTTTTTGGTATTTTTATTATACTATAAAACTAATTTTACATAAAAGCAAGAATGATAATATAGTAAAAGCATAATATGAACAACTTTACAGTAATAAATATGAAAATTTAGGTAAATTCCTGTCAAAACAATGTAAAAAAGACAAATATTTGTACATTTTTATACAAATTAAGTATTAATACTTATTGTTAATCTTATTAATAGTAATAATATTAATATAATAATATAATTATATAACTATATAATTATAATTAGTATAATATTAATAGTAATAATATTATATTATTAATATTAATGCTTATTAATAATGCAAATTAAATAAAATATTCTAAAAAATAAAACTCCAGGCCCAGTTAGTTTCAGTAATGATGTTTTTGAGATATCTATTTAAGGAATAATATTATTTTGAACCATTTGTCCAGATTATACAAACAGGAAATTCCTATAAATTTGTTATATGAAGTCAAATAAACCTTGATATAAAAAATTTCTTAACCATACACAAAAGGAAATTTACAGGCCGAGATCTCTCATGATTACAGACACAAAAGTTCTTAAAAATTTAGCAAAACATATGCATTAATGTGTTTTAAACTAGCATAATACATTGTGTTCATCAGTGCTATGTTGCCAAACCTTATTTGTTTTAGGTTCCACTGCTATTTTATACATATTTAATCTCTGTAACTGTATACATTTTATTATCTCTCTTTAGTGTTTCAATATTTAACACATTGGTAAAGTTCTTTTTAATGTGTCTTTCTAAACTCTAATTTAAATTACTGAAACTAAACACATAATTAAACATTTATCTCCATTCCTGCTTGTCAGCAATAATATTCAGCTTTCAAAATTTCCAGTATTGCAGCACTGGTGGCACATGTTATACCATATATTAGTTATTTTTGTACATACACTGCCTCCTGGCTACATTTCAACTGACTTTAAGAGCGTTTGTGCAAAGTCCTGCAGTATGTGAGACAAAAAAATATATATATATTATAAAGACATTCAGTATATTCATGAGAAGTAATAACCTTCCATATCTGCTTTTGTTTAAAGGTGACAATTACATATGCAGAAAATAAAACTGGAATTCTACCTCTTGTCATGTACAAAAATTAACTCATGGTTGATTAGACTTGAATATAAGACCTAAAGCTATAAGAATCCTAGACTAAAATCTAGAAAGTACCATTCTGTACAACAGCCTTAGCAAGGAATTTATGACTAAGTTCCCAAAATGAATTGCAATACCAATAAAAAAAATTGACAAGTGGGACCTAATTGTACTAAAGAGCTTCTGCATAGCCAAAGAAACTATCAGTAGAGTCAAGAGACAACATACAGAATGGGAGAAAATAGTTACAAACTATCATCTAACAAAAGTTTAATATCCAGAATCTACATGGAATTTAAACAATTCAATGAGCTAAAAACAAATAACCCCATTAAAAAGGGGGCAAAGGACATGAACAGATACTTCAAAAAAATATATATTCATGCAGACAACAAGCATAGGAAAAAATACTCAATTACTAATCATTGGATAAATGTGTATAAAAACCACAGAGATACTATTTCACACTAGTCAGAATAGCTATTGTTAAAAAGTCAAAAAATAAGAGATGGTGGTGGTGTTGCAGAGAAAAGGGAACTCTTATGTACTCTTGGTGGGAAGATAAATTAGTTCAGCTACTGTGAAAACCAGTTTGAAGATTTCTCAAAGAACTTAGAACCACCATTTGACCTAGCAATTCAATTACTGGTTATATAGACCCAAAGGAAAAGAAATTGCTCTACCAAAAAGACACATGCGCTTATACTTTCATTGCAGCACTATTAACAGTAGCAAAGACATGGAATGAAGCTAGTTGCCAATCAGTGGAGGACTAGATGTTAAAATGTGATACATATACACTATGGAATCCTAGGCAGCCATACAAAGAATAAAATCATGTTCTTTGCAGCAACATGGTTGCAGCTGGAAGCCATTTTCCTAAGTGAATTAATGCAAGAACAGAAAACCAAATACCTCACGTCCTCACTTATAAATGGGGCAACGGATCAAATACACATGAACACAAAGATGGAAACAATAGACACTGGAGACTACTAGTAGGGGAGGGTGGAAGAGGGATGAGAGTACTATCAGGTACCATGCTCACTCCCTGGATGGTGGGGTCATTTGTATACCAAATCTCAGTGACACACAATTTCCCCATGTAACAAATGTGCACATGTAACCCTGAACCTAAAAGTTGAAAAAGATAAAGATGGAAATCAAAATATTTAATAACTGTTACATCAGACGTTCTGAGAAACAAATCTTAATTGTTGCAGGTCATAAAGCTAAAAAGTGGTTGTTGAGGCTTTCTGTTGTTTCAATTATTAATGTTTTAGGTATGTATTTTTAGATGGTACATGGAGTTTCAGGTAGAAACTTCTGTTAGTTAGGCATTCAGAGGCTCAGCCAAATAATAGTCTTGTTCCTAAATATTTTTTTTTTAAATTAATGTTTTACCAATCATATTGATACACACACTGTGATCAAATATGCGTGTTTATTTTCTCTGCAAATGTTATTTTATCAATATTAATTGGTGAAGTTAACATTTAGTGAGAGATATTTGAACAACTTTTGAAAATATACTTGCATATGGTTTAGAAAATACTTTTCTAAACCAAACAAAAAGTGGGAATGGTTAGTGGTGCCATGTGTTTCAGGAAGAGAGACAGAGGAACATGTGAGCATTCTGGAAGAAATGGTTAGTGCTTCACTTGTACTACAGAACCTGAGGAATTGAAGGCTGTGTTGGGTGATGATGCTGGTTACAATTATATAATTTTTTTTTTTTTTTTTTTTTTTTTTTGAGACAGAGTCTCGCTCAGTTGCCCAGGCTGGAGTGCAGTGGCGCGATCTCGGCTCACTGCAAGCTCCACCTCCTGGGTTCACGCCATTCTCCTGCCTCAACCTCCCGAGTAGCTGGGACTACAGGCGCCCACCATCACGCTCGGCTAATTTTTTTGTATTTTTAGTAGAGACAGGGTTTTACCGAGTTAGCCAGGATGGTCTCGATCTCCTGAGCTTGTGATCCACCCGCCTCGGCCTCCCAAAGTGCTGGGATTACAGGCGTGAGCCACTGCGCCCAGCCTATATAATGTTTTTAATTTAGAGCATACTATATGTTATGATTTAGACTTTGGCCTATGGCAATGTGGAATTGATGTGTTTCTTTAAAAGATTAACATGAATGTTTGTGTTTGGCTCTTTATTTTATTTTAATTTCATTTTAAAATTTCTTGTATTTAAATTTTTTATAATTTTTACTTTTATGCTAATCATAATACTTCAGCTCAAGAAAACTGAGCTGTTGTTCAGGCCACACTGCCTCTTTCTCTCCCCCATCTAGTATTCCCCCTATCGACTGTTCCCATTTTGTGGTTACATGTATTCAACGTTTAGCTCCCACTTGTAAGTGAGAACATACAACAGTTGTTTTTCTGTTCTTGCATTAATATGCTTAGGACAATGGCCTCCAGCAGCATCCATAGTTCTGCAAAAAGCATGATTTTATTCTTTTTTATAGATGCATAGTATTCCATGGTATACATGTACCATATTTTCTTTATCTAGTCCACCATCAATGAGCATGCAGATTGATTTCATTTATTTGCCATTGTGAATAGTGCTATGATGAATTCGTTAATTCATTAATTCATTAAGTGAATTAATGCAAGAACAGAAAACCATGATGAACATGCATGTACATATGTCTTTTTGGTAGAACAGTTTATTTTATTTTGAATGTATACCCAGTAATAAGATTACTGGGTTAAATGGCTGTTCTATTTTAAGTTCTTTGAGAAATTCCCAAACTGCTTCTCACAGTGGCTGAACTAATTTATATTTCCACCAGCAGTTTATAAGCATTCCCTTTTCTCTGCAATTTCACTGGCATTTTTTTCTTTTTATTGATAGCCATTCCGACTGGTGTGAGATAGTAACCCATTGTGGTGTTAATTTACATTTTTCTGATGATTATAGATCCATTTGTACAACTTCTTTTGAAAAGTGTCTGTCTGCAAAACAAGATATATAGACCAATGGAACAGAACAGAGACCTCAGAAATAACACCACACATCTACAACCATCTGATCTTTGGCAAACCTGACAAAAACAAGCAATGGGGAAAGGATTCCCTATTTAATAAATGGTACTGAGAAAACTGGCTAGCCATATGTAGGAAGCTGAAACTGAATCCCTTCCTTACACTTTACACAAAAATTAACTCAAGATGGATTAAAGACTTAAATGTAAGACCTAAAACCATAAAAACTCTAGAAGAAAACCTAGGCAATACTATTCAGAACATATGGATGGGCAAAGACTTCATGATTAAAACACCAAAAGCAATGGTAACAAAAGCCAAAATAGATAAATGAGATCTAATTAAACTAAAGATCTTCTGCACAGCAAAAGAAACTATCTTCAGAGTGAACAGGCAACCTACAGAATGGGAGAATATTTTTGCAATCTATCCATCTGACAAAGGGCTAATATCCAGAATCTACAAAGAACTCAAATTTACAAGAAAGACAACAAACAACTCCATCAAAAAGTGGGCAAAGTATATTAACAGACATTTCTCAAAAGAAGACATTTATGCAGCCAACAGACATATCAAAAAATGCTCATCATCACTGGCCATCAGAGAAATGCAAATCAAAACCACAATGAGATACCATCTCATGCCAGTTAGAATGGCGATCGTTAAAAAGTCAGGAAACAACAGATGCTGGAGAGGATGCGGAGAAATAGGAACACTTTTACACTATTGGTGGGAGTGTAAATTAGTTCAACCATTGTGGAAGACAGTATGGCGTTTCCTCAGGGATCTAGAACTAGAAATACCATTTGACCCAGCAATCCCATTACTGAGTGTATATCCAAAGGATTATAAATCATGCTACTATAAAGACACACACACATGTATGTTTATTGTGTCACTATTCACAATAGCAAAGACTTGGAACCAACCCAAATGTCCATCAATAATAGACTGGAGAAAGAAAATGTGGCACATATACACCATAGGATACTGTGCAGCCATAAAAAAGGATGAGTTCAAGTCCCTTGCAGGGACATGGATGAAGCTGGGAACCATCATTCTCAGCAAAATATCACAAGGACAGAAAACCAAACACCGCATGTTCTCACTCATAAGTGGGAGTTGAACAAGGAGAACACATGGACACGGGGAGGGGAACATCATGCACCAGGGCCTGTTAGGGGGTGAGGGGCTGGGGGAGGGATAGCATTAGGAGAAATACCTAATGTAAATGACGAGATGACGGATGCAGCAAAGCAACATGGCACATGTATACCTGTGTAACAAACCTGCATGTTGTGCACATGTACCCTAGAACTTAAAGTATAATAATAATAATAATAGAAAAGTGTCTACCTGTTCATGTCTTTTGCCTATTTTATATTTGTATTATTGGGGTTTTTTGTTTAATTTTCCTATAGATTCTAGATATTTGACCTTTTTCAGATGCATAGTTTGAAAATACTTTTTCCCATTATGAAGACTATTTACTCTGATGGCAATTTATTTTGCTCTCAGAAACGCTTTAGTTTATTTAGGTCTCAATGTCAATTTTTGTTTTTTGTTGCAATTGTTTTTGTAGGACTTAACCATAAATTCTTCACCAAAGCTGATGTCGAGAAGAGTATTTCCTTGATTTCCTTTTTTATTTTATTATTATTAATTTTTGAGACCAGATCTCTCTCTGTTGCCCAGGTTGAAGTGCAGTGGTGTGATCTCAGCTCAGCTTACTGCACCCATACCTCCCAGACTCAAGTGGTCCTCCCACCTCAGCATCCCAAGGAGCTGGGACTACAGGCACATGCCATCATGCCCTGTTAATTTTTGTGTGCTTTCTGTAGGCGAGGTCTTACCATGTTGGTGTTGCCCAGGTTTGTCTCGAACTCCTGAGTTTAAGCAATCTGCTCATCTTGTCCTCCCAAAGCACTGAAATTACAGGCATGAACAACCACTCCCAGCTAAATTTCTGTGTAGAATTTTTAGTTTCACATCTTACATTTAAGTCTTTAGTCTATCTTGAGTTAATTTTTGTGTATGGTGAGAATTAGTAGTGCATTTTTACTGTTTTGCATATGGGTATCCAGTTGTCCTAGTACCATTTATCAAATATGGAATCATTTCTCCATTGCTTATTTTTGTTGATTTTGTCAAAGATCAGATTGTTCTAGGTGTGTAAGTTTATTTCTCAATTATTTACCAGTCTAATTATATATTTTTTTATCAGTGGCAGGTTTTTTTGGTTACTGTAACCTTATAGTACAGTGTGAAATGGAAATACGTGATACTGTTGGATTTGTTCTATTTGCTTGGGATTGCTTTGGCTATCTGGGCTTTTTTGTTGTTGTTGTTTCAAATACATTTTAGAATAGATTTTTCTAATTTCATGAAAAATGACACTGATATTTTTATAAAGATAAAATTGAATCTGTAAATTGTTTTGAAACTGTAACCATTTAAAAAATATTGATTCTCCCAATCCATGAGAATGAAATGTTTTTCCATTTATTTTTGTCATCTCTGATTTCTTTCAGCAGTGTTTTGTAGTAATCCTTGCAGAGATCTTTCATCTTTTGGTTTGATGAGTTCCTGAATATTTCATTTTTGTGATTTTTATGTGACTATTATGAGTGACTTTGTATTCTTGATTTGCTTCTCAGTTACAATATTATTGGTGAATGGAAATGCTAGTGATTTTTTGTAAGTTAACTTTGTATCCTGAAACTTTATTGAATTCATATTCCAGTTCAAGGAGAATTCTAATGAGTCTTTTGGGTTTTCTATGTATAGAGTCCATATCATCAGCAAAGAGAGATAGTTTGACTTCTTTTCCTATTTCTATGCCTTTTATTTCTTTCTGTTGCCTGATTATTCAGACTAGGACTTCTAGTACTATGTTAAATAGGAGTGGTGAAAGTAAGCATCCTTGCCTTGTTACAGTTCTCAAGCAGGATGGTTCCAGCTTTTGGCCGTTCAGTATGGTGTTGGTAGTGTTTATTATAGACGGCTCTTTCTGTTTCAAGGTTTGTTCTTTAGATGCCTAGTTTGTTGATGACTTTTATTATAAAGAGATGTTGGATTTCATTGAAGGCTTTATCTGCATCTATTGTGATGATCATGTGTGTTTTTATTCTATTTATGTGATGAATCATATTTATTGATTTGCATATATTAAACCAACCTTGTATTTCAGGAATAAAGCCTATAGGATCATGGTAAATTAACTTTTTGATATGTTGCTAGATTCAATTTCCTAGTATTTTGTTTATGATTTTTGCATCAAAGTTCATCAGGGATATTGGTATGAAGTTTTCTTTGTTTGGTAAGTCTCTGCCAAATTTTGGTATCAGCATGATGCTAGCTTCTTAGCTTAAGTTAGGAAGAAGTCCCTCCTCCTAAGTTTTTTGAAATAGATTCAGTATAATTGGCATCACTTCTTCTTTGTACTTGTGGGAGAATTCAGTTGTTATTCCATTTGGTATTCTGTGGTTTGTAGGATTCTGTGGTTGGTAGGATTTTTATTAATGATTCCATCTCTGAACTTGTTGTTGATCTATTCAGACTGTCACTTTCCTCCTGGTTCAATTTTGGGAGACCGTGTGTCTCTGGGAATTTGTCCATTTTCTCTACATTTTCTAATTAATTTGCATAGAGGTGCTTATAATATTCTCTGAGGTTCCTTTGTATTTCTATGAGATTGGTTGTAATACTATTTGTCATTTCTAATTCCACTTTTTTGGATCTTCTGTTTGTTTTTTCTGTGTTAATGTGCCTAATGGTTTATCAATCCTGTTTATTTTTCAAAGAACCAATTCTTGGTTTAATTGATCTGATCTTTTTGTGGACTTTTTGGTCTCAATTTTTTCAGTTCATCTCTGATTTTAGTTATTTTTTAATCTTCTATTGGCTGAAATTTGCTTTATGGCTGAGCATATAGTCTATCTTAGAATATGCTCTGTGTGCAAATGAGAAGAATGCATTGTCTGTAGTTGCTGGGTGATGTAGTTTTTAGATGTCTGTTTTGTCCAATTAGTCAAGTGTTAGATTTAAGTCTAAAATTTATTTGGTATTTTTCTGCCTTAATGACCTGCCTAACAATTTCATTGGAGTATTGAAGTTCCCCACTATTATTTTGTGCCCTTGTAAGGCTTTGCATAAGTCAAGAAGAACTTGTTTTGTGAATCTGGGTGCTCCAGTATTGTGTTTGCATAGATTTAGGATAATTAAGTCTTTTGCTGAATTGAACCTTTTATTATGCAATTCCTTTCTTTGTTCTTCTTGACTGTTGCTGGTGTAATCTGTTTTATCAAGAGTAGTGACTCCTGCTCTTTTTTTTTTTTTTTTTTTTTTTTTTTAATTTTCTGCTTGCATAGTAGATTTTCCTGCATCCCTTTACTTTTAACTTGTGTATGTCATTACATGTGAGGGGCAACACTTGAAAACACCAGACTGTTATGTCTTGTCTTTTTATCCAACTTGTCACTCTATTCCTTTTAAGTGGGGCATTTAGGCTATTTACATTTAGGGTCAGTATTGATATACAAGATTTTGATCTTGTCATTGTGTTGTTGGCTGCTTGTTTTGTAGACTTGATTGCATAATTGTTTTATATTGTCTGTGGGCTACGTGCTTGAGTGTGTTTTTGTGTTAACAAGTTTCAATCTTTTGTTTCCATATTTAGTACTCCCTTAAGAAATGTATGTAAGCCTGGTTGGATGTTTATAAATTCCCAGCAGTTCATATAGTGTGAAAAGATTTGCATGAGAGGAGATTGGAGCTAGGAAAGTCGAGTTATAGTTTGCTCTAGTTCACATGAGAGATAATAAGGACTTGAACTAAGCCAATATAGAGAGTAAAGGACACAGATGGTAAAAATGGAATAGATTCAAAAAAGTTAAAATAGTACGACTTATTAGATTTTTCAAAAGTTGGATATAAGGTAAGTGAGAAAATTAGGAGGAAAAAAATGTTGACAATGAATCTTAAGAGCAAGATAAGAAATATAAGGCAAAACAAACATTTTTAGACAAATATTTTGGAATATAGTAGCATTACATATCTATTTATTGAAGAAAGCAAGACAAATTGGTACCATCTGGTTATAGAACAAAATGAAGTTTCAATATAAAAAATTAAAATTAAAATATATTTCACCTTGATAGTCATGATTCTGTAATATTTCTGTTATTACAGGGGAACTTTATTTCTATTTATTTATAAAGATAACATGAATCTCAAAGTAGTTTTTTATAGTCCAGGAATCTACTTCTAAACCACTAGTCACAGGCTTATCATACATAATATTATTCTGGTTGACCTCTCAACATTGAGGTTGTTTATATTATATAAATTTTATAACTAATGTTTTAATTCATTTGACTAATAGCAAATATGTCCATGTAGATTTTCTCCCCACTTTCTTTAGATTTTAAAATGACATCTACTTCTGCCAAATGAATAAACTTCTAAGGATAAAGAAGCAAACTTTAGTCTAAATTGTAAACTATATTGAATATTAATTAAACATTAATAGGTTTGAGTAAAATTGAGCTAGTTTTGTGGGCACTAGACTATAATCCATATTCTGATATAATAGCTGAAAATGTATGTAATGGCCAGTACAGATATATAAGCATGGTAATTTGTATATATCAGATCAGTTTACATGGAATTTAAATAATTTATTTTTACATTAAACTGAATGAATAACATTGTACAATTAATAAGTATCAAAATCTTATTTTGTTATGGTTAGAACACTCAACATGAGATCTACCTTCCTAACAAAATTTTAAGTGTACTTATACACTATTTTTGCTATAAGTAGAATGTTATACAGTAAATCTCTAGAGTCTATTAATCATAATTAATTGAAACTTTACATCTGTTGTAGTAATGCTCCATTTACCCTTCCCTTCAGGACCTGGCAACCACCATTTCAGTTGCATTCCATGAATTTGACTATTATAGACATACCATGTAAATGAGATCATGCAGTATTTGTCCTTCTGTGACTGGCTTATTTCACTTAGTATAATGTTCTCAAAGCTTATCTATATTAGAAGCATTTATGGTGGGTGGCTGTCATGGAAAAGAACAAAAAGGGCAAGTAAATATAGCACCTTTAAAACATCCAAGTACTTGTGTTGGGACTCATGAGGGAAATAGCTCAATCCGCAAAGAATGGAGAAAAGCAGGGCATGGTGACAGCCCACCTGAGGATGACAGGGAGCCAAGGGAACCTCCTTCTGCCCAGGGAAGCAGTGAGTGAACCTGTGACCCCTGGAAACCATGCATATCCCACAAATATTTGCAATCCTCAGGTAAAGAGATCCCCTCCTGATCCCCTTCACCAGAGTCTTTGATCTGACACAAAGCTGTGTGGAGTCTCAGTGGAGCAGCTGCTCAGGCATGCACAAAGACCCAGGGGCTTTATGTACTCTGGCTCTGGGTTCCCTGGAAAACGGGACTGTAACTCAGGCAAGGTGGGAGGTTGGACCTCCATACATACTCCTAGTACGGGAGCTGAATCCAGAGGGCCAAGTAGTGATGGTGTCTGTAGGCCCCACTTCCACAACACCTCACAGGATAAGGCCCACTGGTTTGGAATTTCAGCCAGCCACCAGCACAAGTGCTGCACCTAACTGAGATGAGATGGAGTCCTCAAGGGGAAGGATGGGCCGCCATCTTTGCTTTTAGGGTGACTCAGCCATTCCAGCCTGTGGGCCTTGGAGTGTCCAAAATGACTGGGGGTGGAAAGGATCTCCCAGCACAGCACAGCACAGCTGCTCTACCAAAAGTGGCCTAACTGCTTTTTTAAACAGGTCCTCAATGTGTGTCCACATTGGGCTTCCCAACTGGGGCCTCCAGTTCCCTGGCCCAAGAGATTTGATTTCTCCCTGGGATGGAGTCCTCAGAGAAAGGGGCAGGCTGTTTTAGGTGACTTAGACGTTCCACCTACAGCCTTTGGAGTGCCCAAGCCCACCAAGACAGAAGCAGTTCTCGGGCACAGCACAGGTGATTTATGAAAACATGGCCAGACTGATTCCTTCAGTGGGTCCCCAATTCATTCCTCCTCACTGGGCGAGACCTCCCAACTGGAGTCTCCAGTCACTCCTGCCAATATTCTCTTGCCAACAAAGATTTAAAAACTTCCTGGGACAGAGCTCCTAGAGGAAAGGGCAGGCCACCATCTTTGCTGTTTCAGCAACTTAGCTGTTCCAGCCTCTAGGCTTTGGAAAGCTCAAGGTGACTGAGGGTGGAAGTGATACCCCAGCACAGCACAGTTGCTCTACAAAAGCATGGCTAGCCTGCTTTTTTTTAAAGTGAGTCCCTGATCCCCTTCGTCCTCACTGGGTGAGACCTCCCAACTGGGGTCTCTAGCCACCTCCTGCAGGTGCATTTGGGCTGGCAACAGGTTCGTACCACCCAGGGATGGAGCTCCCAGAGGAAGAGAAAGGCTGCCATTTTTGATGTTTTGCAGTCTTCAATGGTGATAACTCCAGGTACTGAAAAATTTGAGATAACTAGGGACCAGATGACTAGGGACCCCAGAAAACCACAGCAACCCTACAGAAAAGTGGCCATACTATTAAAAGTGTAAAAAAAAAAAAAAAAACAATTTTTTCTGGATTTATCTATCTTCAATCTTTGAGGTCAACAACCTCAAAGATAAGCCCAGAAAGATGAGAAAGAATCAGTGCAAGAATGCTGAAAACTCAAAAAGTCAGAGTGCCTTCTTTCTTCCAAATGATTGCATCACCTGCCCAGCAAGGGGTCGGAACTGGGCTGAGGCTGTGATGGCTAAAATGACAGAAGAAGAATTCAGAATGTGGATAAAAATGAACTTCCCTGAGCTAAAAGACCATGATGTAATGCAAAGCAAGGAAGCTAAAAACTGTGATAAATCGTTGCAGGAGCTGAAAGGCAAAATACCCAGCATAGAGAAGAATATAACTGACCTGATAGAGCTAAAAACACACTAAAAGAATTTCATAATGCAATTGCAAGTATTAATACCAGAATAGACCAAGTGGAAGAAAGAATCTCAGAGTTGAAGACTGTCTTTCTAAAATAAGACGGGCAGACAAGAATGGAGAATTTTTTTTTTTTTAAACTCTAGTTTCTAATAAGTCAGGCTTTCAATCAATGAGGATCAAAAAAGACATAAAAAGGGCATTATATAATGGTAAAGGGTTCAATTCAACAAGAAGATCTAACTATCCAAAATATATACACACTCAACACAGTAACACACAGATTCATGAAACAAGTTCTTAGAGATCTTCAAAGAGACTTAGACTTTCACATAATAATAGTGGGAGATTTTAACATCCGACTAACAGTGTTAGATAGATCACCAAAACAGAAAATTAACAAAGATTTCCAGAAACTAAACTCAGCTCTGGATCAAATGAACCTGATAGATATCTACAGTACACTTTACCCCAAAACAACAGAATGTACATTCTTCTCATCACCACATGGCACTTAAAACTGTTCACATAATCAAAAGTAAAACACTCCACGGCAAATACAAAAGAACTAAAATTATGACAGTCTCGTGGACCACAGTGCAATAAATTTAGAGATAAAGACTAAGATAATCACTCAAAACTATGTAATATATGGAAATTAAAGAGCCTGCTCTTGAATAACTTTTGAGCAAATAATGAAATTAAGGCAGAAATCAAGAAGTTCTTTGAAATTAAAGAGAACAAAGATAAAATATACCAGAATCTCTGGGACACATGTATGGGGGTGTTAAGAGGGAAATTCGTAGCACTAAATACTGACATAAAAAAGTTAAAAAGATCTCAAGTTAACAACCTAAACTCAAAACTAAAAGAACTAGAGAATCAAGCACAAACAAATCCAAAACCTGGCAGAATACAAGAAATAACCATAATCAGAGCTGAATTAAAGGAGAAACAGACATGAAAAGCTATTCACAAGGTCAACAAACCCAGAATCTGTTTTTCTGAAATAATTAATAAAATAAAATAAAATAATTAATAAAATGAAGAAAAGAGAAGACTCAAATAAATACAATTAGAAATGATAAGGGGCATATTACCACTGACCAAACAGAAATACAAAGAACCATCATAGAATATTATAAACACTTGTATGCACATAAACTAGAAAATCTAGAAGAAATGTTTAAATTGCTGGACACATACACCATCCCAAGACTGAACCAGGAATAAATTGAATCTCTAAACAGACCAATAACAAGATCTGAAGTTAAGGCAGTAATAAATAGCCTAGCAAACAAAGCCCAGGCCCAAATGGATTCACAGCTGAATCTACCTGATGGACAAAGAAGAGCTGGCAACATTCCTACTGAAACTATTCTAAAAAACTGAGGAGGGGGCTCCTTCTTAACTCATTCTACAAGGCCAGCATCATCCTGTTACCAAAACCTAGCAGAGATACAATAATAAAATAAAATTTCAGGCCAATATTTATCTATTTTATTTTATGTTTTTACTTTATTTCTTTATTATTTTATTTATTTTAATTTCCATAGGTTTTGGGGGAACAGGTGGTGTTTGGTTACATGAGTAAATTCTAGGATTTGAGATTTTGGTGCACTCATCACCCGAGCAATATACACTGTACCCAATTTGTAGTTTTTTATCCCTCCCACTCTTTCCCCCAAGTTCCCAAAGTCCATTGCATCACTCTTATACCTTTCCATCCTCATAGCTTAGCTCCCACTTATGAGTAAGAATATACGGCTTAGTTTTTAATTTCTGAGTTACTTCAGTTAGAATAATTGTCTCTAATTCCATCCAGGTTGCTGAAAATGCCATTATTTTGTTCCTTTTTGTGGTTGTAAAGTATTCCATGGCGTGTATGTATGTGTGTGTGTGTGTGTGTGTGTGTGTATGTATATATATCTCACAATTTCTTTATCCACTCATTGATTGATGGGCATTTGGGCTGGTTCTATATTTTTTGCAATTGTGCGTCCTGCTATAAACATGCGTCATCAAGTATCATTTTTCTATAATTACTTCTTTTCCTCTGGATGAATACCCAGTAGTAGGATTGCTGGATCATTTACTTTTAGTTCTTTAAGGAATCTCCCCCACCAATTAGACAAGAAAAGAAGAGAGAAGATCCAAATAAGCTCAAATAGAAGCAAACAGGAGATAGTACCATCAACACGATAGAAATGCAAAAGATCATTCAAGAGTACTCTAGACACCTTTATGCACATACACTAGAAAACCTAGAGGAGATAGATAAATTTCTGGAAAAATATAACCCTCCTGGCTTAAAGCAGAATTAATTAGAAACCTTGAAGAAACCAATAACAAGCAGCGAGATTGAAATGGTAATAAAAAAAATTGCCAACAAAAAAAAGTCCAGGACCAGATGGATTCACAGCTGAATTCTATCAGGCGTTCAGAGAAAAATTGGTACCAATCCTACTGCCACTATTCCAAAAGATAAAGAGGGAACTTTCTCTTAATTATTCTATTAAGCCAATATCACCCTAATACCTAAACCAGGAAAGGACATAACAACAACAACAATAGAGACCAATATCCCTGATGAATATAGATGTAAACATCCTTTAAAAATTAGCTAATTGAATCCAACAACATATCAGAAAGATAATCCACCATGATCAAGTGGGATTCATAGCAAGGATGCAGGAGTAGTTTAACATATGCAAGTCAACACATGCGATACACCAAATAAAACGAAATTAAAAACAAATATCACATGGTCATCTCCATAGATGCACAAAAAGCATTTGACAAAATCCAGCATACCTTTATGATTAAAACCCTCAACAAAATTGACATGGAAAGGACATGCCTTAATATAATAAAAGTCAGCTATGACAAACCCACAGCCAACATACTACTTAATGGCAAATAGTTGAAAGCATTCCCTCTGATAACTGGAACAAGACAAGGGTGCCCACTACTTCTATCCAACATGGTACTGGAAGTCCTAGCCAGGGAAATCGGACAAGAGAAAGAAAGAAAGGGCATCCTAATCGGTTAAGAAAAAGTGAAAGTGTTTCTGTTTTCTGATGATACGATCATATACCTAGAGAACCCTAAAGACTCCTCCAAGAAGTTCCTAGAAATGATAAATTCAGCAAAGTTTCAGTGTACAAAATTAATGTACAAAATCAATAGCTCTGCTATACACAAACAGCAACCAAGCAGAGAATTAGATCAATAACCCCTTTTACAATAGCTGCAAGAATAATAAAATACTTATAACTATGCCTAACCTACAAGGTGAAAGACCTGTACAAAGAAAAGTACAAAACACTACTGAAAGAAATCATAGATGACACAACCAAATGGAAACATATCCCAAGCTCATTGATGGGTGAAATCAATATTGTAAAAATGACCATACTGCCAAAAGCAATCTACAAATTCAATGCAATTCCCATTAAAACACCACTGTCATTCCTCACAGAACTAGAAAAAGCAATTCTAAAATTCATATGGAACCAAAAAAAGCCCACATAGTCAAAGTAGGACTAAGCAAAAAGCACAAATCTAGAGGCATAACATTACCTGACTTTATACTATAAGGCCATAGTCACCAAAACAACATGGTACTGATATTAAAATAGTCACATAGACCAATAGAACAGAAGAGAGAACCCAGAAATAGTCCCAAATGCTTACAGTGAACTGATCTTTGACAAAACAATAACATAAAATGGGAAAAAATCACTGTAATCAACAACTGCTGCTGGGATAATTGGCAAGCCACATGTAAAAGAATGACACTGGATCCTTATCTCTCACCTTATACAAAATCAACTCAAGATGGATCAAGGCCTTAAATCTAAGACCTGAAACCATAAAAATTCTAGAAGTTATCATCAGAAAAACTTTTCTAGACATTGCTTTAGGCAAAGCCTTCATGACCAACAATCCAAAAGCAAATGCAACAAAAAATATGATGAATAAGTGGGACTTAATTAAACTAAAAAGTTTCTGCACAGCAAAAGAAACAATAAGCAGAGTAAACAGACAACCTGCAGAATGGGAGAACATCTTCACAATCTATACATCCGACAAAGGACTAATATTCAGAATCTACAAGGACCTCAAACAAATTAGCAAGAAAAAATAAACAATTCCCTAAAAAAAAAAAAAAAAAAAAGGCTAAGGACACAAATAGGCAATTCTCAAAAGAATATATACAAATGACCAACAAACATATGAAAACATGTTCAACATCATAATGATCAGGGAAATGCAAATCAAAACCACAATGCGATACCACCTTGCTCCTGCAAGAATGGCCATAATCAAAAAAATAATAATGTATGTTGGCAGTGATGTGGTGAAAAGGGGACACTTTTACACTGGTGGCAGGCCAATATTCTTAATGAATATCAATGCAAGAATCCTCACAAAAGTACTGGAAAACCAAATACAGGAGCACATCAAAAGCCTTATCCACCGTGATCAAGTAGGCTTTATTTCCGGGATGCAAGGTCAATTCAACATATGCAAATCAATACATGTGATTCATCACATAAACAGAACCAAGGACAAAAACCACATGATTATCTCAATAGGTGCAGAAAGGCTTTTGATAAAATTCAGTATCGCTTCATGGTAAACACTTTCAATAAACTAGTTATTGAAGGAACATACCTCAAAATATGAAGAGCCATATATGACAAACCCACAGCCAACATCATACTGAACCAGAAAAAGCTTAAAGCATTCCTGTGGAAAACCAGCACAAGAATAAGATGCCCTCTCTCACCACTCCTATTCAACATAATATTGGAACTTCTGGCCAGGGCAATCAGGCAAGAATAAGAAATAAAGGGCATTCTAATAGGACGAGAGAAATTCAAACTAGCTCTGTTTGCAGATACCATTATCTTATATCAAGCAAACCCCATGGTCTCAGCCCAAAAGCTTTATTTATTTATTTATTTATTTATTTATTTATTTTTGAGACAGTGTCTCTCTGTGTCATCCAGGCTGGAGGGCAGTGGCGCAATGTTGGCTCACTGCAACCTCCACTTCTGGGGTTCAAGGATTTTCCTGCCTCAGCCTCCTGAGTAGCTGGGATTACAGGTGCCTGACACCATGCCTGGGTAATTTTTATATTTTTAGTTTCACCATGTTGGCCAGGCTGGCCTGCAATTCCGTACTCCAAGTGATCTGCCCACCTCAGCCTTCCAAAGTGCTGAGATTACAGGCATGAGCCACTGCCCCAGGACTCCAGGACCCCAAAGCTTTTTAAGCTGATAAAGAACTTCAGCAAACTCTCAGGATACAAAATCAGTGTGCAAAAATCACTAACATTTCTATACACCAACAACAGTGAAGTCAAGAGCCAAATGAGGAACAAACTCCTATTCACAATTCCCACAAAAAAGAATAAAATACCTAAAACTACAGCTAATAAAGGAGGTGAAAGATCTCTACAAAGAGAACTACAAACAACTACTCAAAGAAATCAGAGATGACACAAACAAATAGAAAAATATTCCATGCTCCTGGATAGAAGGAATCAATATCGTTAAAATGGCCATACCGCCCAAAGCAATTCATAGATTCAAAACTATTCCCATGAAACTACCATTGACATTCTTCACAGAAACAGACAAAACTATTTTTAAATTCATATGAAATCAAAAAAGAGCCTGTATAGCCAAGGCACTCCTAAACCAAAAGAACAAAGCTGGAGGCATCACACCACCTAACTTCAAATTATACTACAGGGCTACAGTAACCTAAACAGCCTGGTACTGGTACAAGCACAGACACATAGATCAATGGAACAGAAATAAGAGAATTCAGAAATAAGACTGCATATCTACAACTATCTGATCTTCAACGAACCTGACAAAACAAGCAATGGGGAAAGGATTCCCTCTTCAATAAATGGTTCTGGGAATAATTACCTAGCCATATGCAGAGAATTGAAACTGGACCACTTCCTTGCACCTATACAAAAATTAACTCAAGATGGATTAAATACTTAAATGTAAAACCCCAAACTATAAGAACCCTGAAAGACAGCCTAGGAAATACCATTCAGGACATAGGCACATGCTACGATTTCATGACAAAGACGCCAAATGCTGTTGCAACAGAAGCAAACATTGACAAATGGGATCTAATTAAACAAAAGAGATTCTGCACAGCAAAAGAAACTATCAACAGAGTAGACAACCTACAGAATGGGAGAAAAATTTTGCAAACTATTTATGTGACAAAAGTCCTAATATCCAGCATCTATAAAGAACTTAAATTTACAAGAATAAAACAACCAACCCTGTTTTAAAAAGTGGGCAAAGGACATGAACAGAAACTTCTCAATAAAAAGACATATATGGCCAATAATCAAATGAAGAAAAGCTCAACATCACTGATCATTAGAGAAATGCAAATCAAAACCACAATGAGATACCATCTCACATCAATCAGAATGGCTATTACTAAAAGCCAAAAAATAACCCACGCTAGTGAGGTTGTGTAGAAAAAGGAACGCTTATATACTGTTGGTGGGAGTATAAATTAGTCAACCATTGTGGAAGACAGTGTGGCAATTTCTCAAAGACCTAAAGACAGAAATACCATCAGACACAGCAATTCCATCACTGGGTTTATACTCAAAGACATATAAATCATTCTGTTATAAAGACACACACACACACACCTGTATGCTCATTGTGGCACTATTCACAATAGTAAAGACATGGAATCAACCATCAGTGATAGACTGGATAAAGAGAAGGTGGTGCATATACACCATGGAATACTATGCAGCCATATAGAAAAATGAAATCATGTCCTTTGCAGAGACGTGGATAGAGCTGGAGGCCATTATCCTTAGCAAACTAAAGCAGGAACAGAAAACCAAATATGGCATGTTCTCAATTATAAGTGGGAGCTAAATTATGAAAACACATAGACACAGAGAGGGGAACAACACACACTGAGGCCTATCAGAGGGTGGAAAGTGGGAGGAAGGGAGAGGATCAGGAAAAATAACTAATGGATACTAGACTTAATAGCTGGGTGATGAAATAACCTGTACAACAAACCCCCATGACACACGTTTACCTATGTAACAAATCTGCACATTCTGCACGTGTACCCCTGAACTTAAAAGTTATAAAAAAGTTTATCCATGTTCTTACATATTGCAGAATTTTCTTTTTTAAGGCTGAATAGTTTTCCATTTCATGTATATACTGGATTCTTTATTCTTCTCTTGATGAACATTTAGGGTCTGTCTATATCTTGGCTATTATAAATAGAGTGCAATAAATAGGAGGTGTTAGTATTTTTCTAAAATACCAGAAACGGAATTCCTGGATAATATGTTGAGGAGCCTCCATATGATTTTTCATATTGACTGTACCATTTTGCATGTTAACAAACAGTGTGCAAGGGTTCCAGTTTCTCTACACTTCACCAACATTGGTCTTTTTTTTAGTAACCTATATTATTAATTCATTTTGCTCAAATAAACAGAATAACAACCTACCTTCATTATATGACGTCTTCTACTTTTGTAACAAGAATGTCATTTTGAAGCTACTAGTGAGGAACTTTTGATGGCCAAGCGTTCATAAATAAACAAAAATCATGTTAAATATTGTTATTCTTTCCTTTTTTATTATATATGTGTTCATTGAAATTTATTTCAGGTCTCCATGAGGAAAACTCTTTGTTATTGTCCTTGGCGCAAGTTTACTAGTAATGAATTATCTCTCTTTTTTGTTGTTGTTGTTTTTATTTATTTATTTTTATTTCTATTTTTTTTTTTGAGACACGATCTCTCCCTGTTGCCGAGGCTGGAGTGTGTTGGAGTGATCTAGGCTCACTGCAACCTTTGCTTTCTGCCTACAAGCGATTCTTGTGACTCAGCAACCTGAGTAGCTGAGATTATAGGTAGGTGCCACCACACCCAGTTAATTTTTGTATTTTTAATACAATTCCCCACCTGAAGTGATCCACCCACGTTGGCCTCCCAAAGTGCTGAGATTACAGCATGATCCACCACTCTTAGCCTCTTTTTTTGTGTATGTGTGGGTTAAATGCCATTATTTCACTTTCATTTTTATTTTATATAGATTTTTATTTTTAATTTAAGACAGAATGTTGTGAAGTTACACAGAGTGGTCCTATGCACCTTTCATTAAGCTTCCTTCAAAGACAGTGTTTTACTATACTATAGTACATTATCAAAACCAGGACACTGACTTTGATAAAATGCTATTACTTAAGGTACAGACCTTATTTAGATATTACTATTGTTTACATACAATCGTGTGTGTGTGTGTGTGTGTGTGTGTAGGTCTCAAGTGTGTACACTTACTTTACTGTCACCATTATTAGGATTCACAACTCTTCCATCATCACAATTAAAGACACCAGTGGTACCCCTTTATAGTCACACTTTCCACAACCTTAATCCCTGGAAGCTACTGATCTGTTGTTCATCACTAAAATGTAGTCACTTCAACAATGTTATTTGAATAGAATAATAGAGTATGCAATCATTTGTGATTTCCTTTGATACATGTAGCATAATGTCCTCAAGATCCATTGTGTACTAATAATCTGCCCTTTTATATTGCAGAACAGAATTCCATTGTACTGATGTCCAATTTTTTTATCTATTTGCTCATTACAGGCTATATATGTTGTTGCCTGTATCTGGCTATTACAAATAAAACTTATAAATCTTAATTAACAGGTTTTTTGGTGTGAAAATAAGTTTGCATTTTTCCAGGATAAAATCCAAGGAGAGTGGGATTAGTGTTATGGTAGTTGTATGTATAATATATATACAATTATATACATATGTGTATATAAATATGTACATAAATTGCCTCTCCCCACTCTATCACAGCCATATATATGTATACATATAAAACTTTTAATATGTATTCACAGTAGCTGTACCATTTTACATTCTCATCAGCAATATATAAAAGATCCTGAATCTTTCCTTCCATTTGATATTGTCAGCATTTTTTTCAAACATTAACAATATATAGTGGTATCTCATCATAATTTTAATTTGTATTTGTTTATTAATGAATAATGCTGAACATTGTTTCACATGATTGTGATACATATTTTTTTTTTCTGTGAAGTGATTAAACTTTAAACATTTTCTAATTGCTTTGATGTTCACCTTAGTGAGTTATTTATATTGTATATCCTGGATATGAGTACTTCATCAAATATGTGATTTGGAAATAGTCTCCATAATTTCTGGCTTGTGTTTTTCTCCACTCAACAGTTTTTGTTTGTTTTGCAAAGCACAACTTTTGAATTTTTATAAACTCTAATTTATGAATTCATGGATTATGCATTTGACATCATATCTAAAAACTATTTGCCTATGTCACAAATAGTTTGTCTTTTATTTTTAATTTAATTTTTTACTGTACAGTCACCACTATCTAATTCAAGAACATTTTCATCATGACAAAAAGAAGCACTGTATCCATTAGCAATTCCTTCCCACTCTACCTCCATCCTAGCTTTTTATGGGCAGAGTTGTGTCACCCCCAAAATTTATACGTTGAAGCCCTAATCCCCAGTAACTCAGAATGTGACTATATTTGGTGATAGAGTCTTTGAAGAAGTGATTAACATTAAGTGAATTTATTAGGGTGACCCATAATCTAATATGACTAGTGCCATTTTAAGAACAGAAGATTACAATACAGATGCACGCATAAAACTTGTGACTACCTCATATGGACCACATGACAAACTTTGTGCGTGCGACATGGATAACCATGAGAGAATGCACAGCAAGATGGTGGTCATCTGCAAGCTGAGCAAGGAAACCTCAAAAGAAACCAAACCAGCCAAAAATTTGGCTTAAATTTCTTGTCTCTAGGAAGTGTAAGAAAAGGTTTTAAGTCATTCATTCTGTGGCGATTTGTTAAAGAAGCATGAGCAAAGTAATACATAGCCTCTAGCAATGACTTATCTGCATTCTGTCTCATACATATGTATGTATAATATATATACACACACATATGTATATAAATTTGTCTCTATAGTCTCTCTGTATATATGTGTGTGTATATATATACACATACATATATATAAATTTGTCTCAATAAATGTCAGTTATAGGCATTCCATAAAATTGAGATCATATAATATGTGGCTTTTTACGTTTGGCTTTAAGTGTATAAGTCATTTGCCTATTTTGTTAGGTTTACTTCTAAATATTTTATTTTTTATGTTATGGAATTTTAAAATTATTTTAAATATTTATTGTTAGTATATAGATCTAAGTTTTGTGTCTTGATTTTGTTTCCTACAACTGTACTGAATTTTTATATTCATTCAAACAGTTTGTGTTATTTTTGTTATTATTTAACCTTTAGGGTTTTATAAATATAAAATCCTGTCATATGTGAACAGAGATAATGTCACTTTTTTCTTTCCAATATGGATACATTTTATTTCTTTTTCTCCGAATTGCTCTGGCTAGGACTTCCACTTTTATGTTGAATGGAAATAACAAAAATAAAAACTCACAAATCGAATTACAAGAAGGCTGCTTTTTCTATCTTTCAATATGTTTAGCTTTACTGGAAGTCTTTATACTGTTGCATGAATTCTTGTTACTGTATAGTGTCCTTTTATATCAACTCAAAGTACTTTATTCTTTATTGTAAGGCATGACTAGTGGTAATGCCCACTCAGCTTTTATTTATCGGGGAATTTATTTCTCCATTGTTTATGAAGAAAAGTTTTGCCAAATGTAGAATTATTGGTTGACATTTTTTTCGACATTTAAATATATACCACTACTTTCGGGCTTCCAAGCTTTCTGTTGGAAAATCAGATGGAATTTTTATTGCTAATTCCTTTTAAGTTATCAGTCACTTTACTCTTGATGCTTTCAATATTCTGTTTTTATGTTTGGCTTTCAGCAGTTTAATTATAATGTGTTTCAGTGTGGGTCTGTTTGAGTTTATGCTACTTGGGTTGAGCTTTTCAAATTTGTAGATCTATGTTGTTTCTCAAATTAGTCAAGTTTTTGGCCATGTTTTTTCCAAGTAATCTTTCTGTTCCTTTCTCATTTTCTTCATTTGTAAAACTTATATAATATTGCTCTTCTTGACAGTGTCCCATAAGTCTTTTAGGCTGTTATGAACTGAATTGTGTCCACCCCCAAAAATTAATATGTTGAAGCACAAAGTCTTAATGTGACTATATTTGGAAATCAAATCTTTAAAAAGGAGGTAATTCATGTTAAATGCAGTAATAAGCATGGGACCTTTTATGATTTGCCCGCATGTTGGCCTTCTGGGTTCCCTCATCCTAACCCCAATCCTAAGCCAACCAGTTTCAGATTTGGGAAATTATCTTTCTAGTTTGTAGGACGCATTTCAGGTGAGCATCCCGTACTATGGCGACACAGTTACCTATTAGTGAAGAGAGGACAGAAAAGAAGAGAAAAAAACGTGCCTTTTAAAGGAGTCCCAGGGGTTTAGGATGCATTCTAAAGGAGTACAGACTGAAGATGAATGGCTACCCAGCTAGAAAGGGGAGAGCAGGCATCACTGGCTCCACTCTCAGATAGCCGGGGTAAGTGAGGTAGAGTGAGAAGAGCGTTCTCTTTGCCTCTTCCATCCTTGCACCCCTGAGTCCTGGTGACCTTGGCAGGCACTGCCATGAGTGCCAAAGCAGCTTGTACCCATGAAGCAGGGAGGGACTAGAGAAGAGGAATTATCCACTCTCACCTATGTCTCTTTCCCACCCACTGTCAGTAACCTTAGAGTTCCTTAGACCTTATTTATGCCATGGATACTAACGTGGCCTGTATCCATGAAACAGGAAGCTGAGGCTTGGCTTAATTGGCAGGAATTAGCCACGCTCACCTGTGCTGTGCCTTTTAACCTCTGTTGTCATTTGCCTCTGGATTCTTTATGTCCAGTTTTATTTCGTAGGACTTTGACCCGAAGCTTGGAATTGAGTCTGGGACAAAAATGTATCTCGAGGGAGGAGGTTGCACGCATTCCTTATCATAAACCGAATGCTAAGGTGAAACTGTGGAACTGAGTTCTCTTCCAATGAGAGAGAGGAAAGGATGTCATGTGACATACTCAGATAACTTGTGGCTATAGCTATGCTTGCTAGGATTTGGGTGCCTGGTGCTTGGCTTTGGTTAGTTCCCTTGGTCTTACTTTCCCAAAAAGGAAACCTCTGGGTCATGGACACCCCTATTTATTCCCTATTTATTCCATCACCTGGCAGGATTTGCAGGATAATTTCTCAGAAGTAGAATATTGATGCCGATTTCTACATTACCCATTCCTCTTGTTCTTTCTGAGCTGCAGCCAGGAATTCCTGGTTGGTTTACAGGAGCAAGCAGGGTTAATTTAAAATGTAAGCGAAAACTTAAAAACAATGATTGCGTTTAGAATTTAATCACAGAAGTGTGATGTTTTGAAACATGATTGCTCTCTCTCCAGTCCTGTTTGTTAAAAAAGAAACAAATTATGATAGGACTGAGTGGCTTGCAAAATACACTTTAGTTTTATACTTGGCCTGATTATTTGCATGAAGTGGAGCAAGAATAACTATTTGTACGTAGGCCTTTTGGATTGGCTTTGATGGAAGTGTGCTCCACAAGGAATTACAGATAAGACTTTTTAAAGCCAAGCCCAGCCATGGGTTACATCCTCAAATATCTATGAGTTAGGTGATCCTCTCCTCTTACGGTCCCAAGATAAATTTGGAGCTCCTAGACCTGTTAGAAAGTGACATTCTTTACTGACCACAGGTCAGGAACCCTGTACAGGGACTGCATAGACAAGGTTATGAGTCCAGTTTCCCCACTGGACTTTTATTGGCTCTGCAAGTTGAGATTGGCTCCTTAAAGGGAAGCATACCCCTCCAGTTAAAGCCTTGGTTAAATAACCGTTTTTCCAACTGTGTTCTGTTGCAAAAGAAAAATGAATTCTTATTGCACTGATGCAAACAACCATGCTGCCATAAGAATATTCACATATAGTTTCCAAATTCTAGAGGAACCAGGCAGAGAGAAACAAAAATGCTTCAAATTTCGATCATAGGGATATAGCTTGCTTAATTATTAAAGGCCATAAATAGTTCAAAATAAGTTTCCTTGACTCTGAAAAACAAAACATGGATTAGCAATATTCCAAGCAAAAGTTAAAAAGGTTGCTCCAGCTTTCTGAGTTTAGTCCATTTAGGTAACTCTTGTTTTGCTTGATATTCGTAAACATTTCAGCAATTCATGTGTCCTGTACATTATTTTCCTTTATTCTAATGTTACAATCTCTAAAGTTAGTAGAAGTCTGTATTTGAGAGCACCTGTTAAAGTTTTATAGCTCATTATAAGCCATCTTTGAAAATGATTAAAAGAAGACAACAATTGTCTGTGAATATCAAAATGTCCAGGGTACAGTTACAAACACAATTGACAAGTTTGGTTGTCTCCGTGGTTTACAATAATTAAACATAAAAACCTTACTTATGATTGTTAGCATATACTCAGACATCAGAATTTTAGAAATCTCATCGATTTTTGGAACATATATTAGCATTATTCACCAAAATATAACCCAGACAAAATTGAACATCATTTTGACAATTTCATGTACCTAAATATGTCAAATAATTCTGTTTACCTCTATTGTCTGGACACTTTAGGGGCCCTCTGAAGTATTTGAAAAGCCAGGTGCCAGGGAAGACTATTTTGAAACTGAAGTTTGATTTTGGGAAGGCTGTTAAATGTTGATGGTTTAAAACACTTGATATTATGAAATAGAGTCCCAGATTATCGTAAGTTATTTATTTTGCCAAAATGATGACTTACAGATTTAAAAAGCAAAAACCTTTTATAACCCCTTTGAATTTAGTCAATATGTTCACACACAGAACCTCCTCGGCAAGACTAATTTCCACAATTCTTCCACCACTTCTTTGAACCTTCAGCTATTTCTTAACTAGAAAGAATCTTTTAACCCTAGACGAAAATTTACATTTCCATGCCTCCTTATAACCTTTTACTAAAAAACGCATTTCACTATTTTTACACACCTTGCATGTAAATTGATTTCCAGTAGTTTTAATTAACTCCTAGTAATTTTTAACTTTAAGGTAAAACTTTAAGTTGCTTTAATTGTGTGCTAACTGCAGCCAAGGTTTGCCTTTTTAGTTAACGGCATGCTTAATTCCGTAAGTCCCCAAGCCTTACCAATTGTGAAGCAAGCAAGTCAAATAGTTCTCGAAACCCAAAGAGCAGTTTGTAACCTCAAAACACTGAGCAAACCTTGCATCTAACCTGCAATTTACCAGTAGTCTTTAAGGCTGCTTTTATTTCTCAAAGACAAAAATAATGCGGACTGAAAAGAACCACAGCTTTAATCTTCCCTTTAAAAATTATTAGATCCAAGCACTTGTCTTTCTTTAGGCCAAATTAATTAGACCTCTTTTTACAGACATCAAACACAGTACACACACAGACAGGCAGAAGAAAACCCAATCCCCGGGTGGGGTTCTTTGAGAGACAGGGCTAGGAGGACATGCAGATGCTGTATATGTACCTTTTTTTTTTTTTTTAATGTAGTCCACCATTGATGAACATCTAGGTTGATTCTATGTCTTTGCTATTGTAAACTGTGCTGTAATGAACATACGAGTGTATGTGTCCTTTTAGTAGAACAATTTATGTTTCTTGCTGTTACTGGTTTAAAAGCTAGCTCTGTTTTTAAGTTATTTGACAAGTCTCTAAACTGCTTTCCATAGTGGCTGGATGTTGATTATTTTTCCATATGCTTGTTGTCCTCATGTATGTCTTCTTTTGAGAAGTGACTGTTCATGTTATTTGCACATTTATTAATGAGGTTGTTTGATTTTTGCTTGTTAATTTAAGGTCTTCAGACATTCTGGATAATTGACCTTCGTTGAATGCATAGTTTACAAATAGTTTCTCCCATTCTGTAGGTTTTGTTTTTACTCTACTGAAAATGTCTACTGCTGAGCAAAAGCTATTTAATTAGGTCCCACTTGTCAATTTTTGTATTTGTTATAATTGCTTTTGGAGACTTTGTCATGAAATCATTGCCAAACCCTATTTCCAGAATGGAATGTTTTTCTAATTTCTTTTAGTTTTTTGTTCACGTTTTCCTCTAGACTCTTGAATATATTTAAGATTCTTCTTTTAATGTCTTTGGATGTATTGATGGAATCTGATGGTCATGTTTCTTCACATACCTTTTCTGGAGAATAATTATCTTTTTATGAATGGGCTATATTTTTTTCTGTTTTTCTTGTGATTTTTAATTGGAAATTTGGCATTTCAATCACAGCCACCTTTCTTGGTCTTTGCAGTCTGGCTTCATGCCTAGGAAGACCTTCACTAATTAGCAGGGAATGTTTTGAATCTTGCCTTTTTAAGTATCTTAACTTTTCAAAGAGTAACATTCAGCTGCTTCTTAGGGATTTAGATGTTCTATTGTATTCCTCTATCAGTAATCTCATCCATACATCTGTGGACATCAAGTCCTCCATAGCTCTCATGAGTAGCTGCTTGCATTGCTTTTTGTGATATTTTTAACCTGATATCTGATAGATGTCACATTTCCCCATCTGAGCTCCAAGTCAGGTGAAAAAAAAGATCCATTCACAAGACTGCCCCTACAGAGGTAAGAACATTGCAAACATGTACTTTTCTGCTCCCTCCTGCTGAGAGAGGGAACTGAGAAGTAGACCTCTTCTTCCCAACTATGCCACAACAGGGAAGTGTTGGGGAAGGGCAGGTATACATACCATAATGTTTTATTGTATTTTGAATGTGACTTTCTCTTGATTCAACATTTACTTTATTGCTGAAGACTTTTGACTGCCTTCCAAAGCTCATATTATAGTCAGTCTCTAGTTTTCTTGTTCCTGTTGCTTTCCTGAGAGGAATATTATATGGGAGCTTCCTAGCCTGACATTTTGGTGATACCACACTGGCGATGATGTTTTTAATGTAACACCAATACCACAATCAAGGAAAAAAATGATATTCTGGACTTCATTCAATTTAAAACCTTTTGCTCCATGAAAGACATTGATAACAAAATGAAAAACGTCACACACTGAGACAGAGTATTTTGAAACACATATGATAAAATATTTGTATACAAAAGCCCTTAAAATTTTATGATTTAAAAAAAACACAAAAAAATGTCATTTAAAAATTATGCAAAGAACTGAACAGGTACTTCATCAAAAAAGCTATGCAGATTACAAATAAGCATATGAAAGAATGTTCACAGTCATTTGCTATTTAGGGAATTAGAATTAAATACATGAAATTTACTGCCCTGTATTTGGTCCCATTAAAGTAATTGGTATTGAATTTTATTTTTTTCTGTAAAAACCACACAAAGCAAAAACAAGAGACTGGACTAATAGATCAAATATATGAACAATTATTTCTAGACATTGTGAAACAAGCAACACACACTGGGTTATAAGTGCATAAATATTTAGGCTTATAATGCCTTCTTTATTAATTTGCTTTTCTTTTGAAACATGTAATTACCTTCTTTTTCTATGGTAATTATTCTTTTTTGAAATCTTTGTCTTATAGTAATTCAACCATTCTGGCTTTTGTGTGTTCAGTCTTTGCATAATATATATTTTTCCAGCATTATACTTGTAAACTATCTCTTTAGTTTAAACCACTTTAAAGTGAGTTTCTTATAGAATGCATAATTGAATGCAGATTTTTAATCTGAAAGTTTTTAGTTTTTAATTGCTTTGTAAATTCCACTGCTTTTTCATGCAATTTTTGGTGGTGGGATTGATACCTATTATTTTGCTATTTATTTTCCATTTTTCACCTGTTCTTTGTATTTTTACAAAGTATTTTGTTATTTCCTATTATATGATTACTTTTTATGGTTATATCTTATATTTAATTTTGTCTTATTAGTAAACCTTTAAATTGCCTCTTCACTGAATTTAATTATATCACACGTTGGTCATAAAAGTCTGCCTTAAAATAATATTATACTACTCCATGTATATATTAAGAATTTTATGTTATATATGTCAAATTTTCCCCTCCCATTTGTTTGAAGGTTTTTATACATTTTATTGCACATATGCTCGAAACCCACACTTCATTATTACTACTTTTGTTTTATGCGGTCAATTATCTTTTAGAGAAATTACCAAGAAAAAATATATTTTATGTTCATCTTCGTTTTAGCCATTCCCAGAGCTCTTGATATTTTTTGTATAAATCCAACTTTCTGGATAATATCACATTTATTTGGATTAAGTAAATCAGTCAACATTTCCCATTTGTAATTAATTATTTAATCTCTTGTTTCCTGAATAATATTTTTCTTGAAGTTTTAAAAGTTATTTTCTCTGGGCGATGGTTCTAAGAAAATGTGTTTTATAAGTTTTTGAAGATATTATCTTCTGACTTTCATAGTTTTTTAATATTCTTCTGTTTTTCTTTTTAAACAGTTTGACACAGTTGCTCATATTTTTGGATAATGTAATATTTTGATACATGTATACAATATGTAAGGATCAAATCAGGGTTATTAAGATATCCATGACCTCAAACATTTATTTTTACTTTGTGGTGAGAGCATAACAATTATCTTCTAGCTATTTTGAAATATAAAGTAAGTTATTGTTAACCGTAATATTCTCATACTACTGAATATTAGAATTTATTTATTCCATCTAACTGTGTTTTTGTACCCATTAACAGACTTCTCATCATTGCTTTCTTTCCCCTTTTTCTTCCTAACCTCTGGTAACCACCATTCTACTCTGTGTCTCTGTAAGATCCACTTTTTCAGATCTCACATATGAGTGAGACGATGTGATATTTGGTTTTCTGAGCCTGATTATTTTACTTAACATAATGACCTCCAGTTTCATCCATGTTGCTGCAAATTACGTCATTTTATTTTCTTATGGCTAAATAGTGTTTTACTGAGTGTATATACCACATTTTCTTTAGCCATTCACCCATTGGTGAACACAGGTTAATCTATATCTTGGCTATTGTGAAGAGTGCTGTAATAAACACAGATGTGCAGATAGATGTATTTGATATACTGATTTTCTTTTCTTTGGATATTTACCTAGCAGTGAAATTGCTGAGTCATATGGTAGTTATATTTTTAGTTTTTTGAGAAACATTCATATGGTTTGGCTGTGTCCACACCTAAATCCCACTTTGAACTGTAATAATCCCCAGGTGTCAAAGGTGGAGCCAGGTGGATATAATTCAATCATGTGGGCAGTTCCCCCATACTGTTACTGTGAAAGGGAATAAGTCTCACAAGATCTGATGGTTTTATAAATGCGAGTTCCCCTGCACAAACTCTCTCTTGCCTGCCACCATGTAAGACATGACTTTCCTCCTCCTTTGCCTTTCACCATGATTGTGAGGCCTCCCCAGCCATGTGAAACTGTGAGCCATTTAAACTTCTATTCTTTATAAATAACTCAGTCTTGGGTATGTCTTTATTAGCAGAATGGGAACAGACTAATACACACATCTACAGTGTTTTTCCTAATGGCCATACTACTTTCCCAACAACAGCATATGAGGGTTTTTCTTTCTCTATATTCTCACCAGCATTTATTTATTTTTGTCTTTTTGAGAGTAGCCATTTTAAATTAGGTGAGATAATATTTCATTGTAATTCTTATTTGCATTTTCCTTATTAATAGTCATGTTGAGCATTTTTTTAATACCTTGTGGCTATTCATAAGTCTTGTTTTGAGAAATGTCTATTCACATCTTCTATCCATTTTTTTAAATGAGATTATTAGTAGTAGTAGTAGTTAATTATTATTGCTGTTGACCTGTTTGAGTTACTTATATATTCTGGTTATTACTGCCTTGTTGGATGGATAGTTTGTAAATATTTTCTACCATTCTATCGGTTATCTTTTCACTTTGTTAATTGTTTCCAATCCTAAACAGAAGCTCTTTAGCATAATGTTATCCCATTTGTCTATATTTTGCTTTAGTTTCCTGTGCTTTTGAGATCTTATTCATATCATAGTTACTCAGATCAGTGTCCTGTAGTTATTCCTGAATGTTATCTTGTAATAGTTTTATAACTTGAAGTCTAACATTTACAGCTTTAATCCATTTCAATGGATTCTTTGCATAGGTACAATATGGAGAACTAGTGTTCTTCTTCTACATATGAATATCCAGGCCTCCCAGCACCATTTATTTAAAAGATTGTCTTTTTCCTAATGTATGTTCCTGGCACCTTTGTCAAAAATGAGTTGACTGTGTGTGGATTCATTTCTGAGTTCTTTATTCTGTTTCATTGGTCTGTGTGTTTATTTCATGCTAACACAATGCTTTGTCTAGTTTTGGTTACTATAGCTTTGTAGAATAATATGAAATCAGATAGTAGAATGCCACTAACATTTTGGTGGGGGCTTAGAATTGCTTGGATATTCATAGTCTTTCATAGTTTCATACACATATTAGGATTTTCTTTTTATTATGTAGAATGTCATTGGTATTTTCATAGCTGTTGCATTAATTCTGTAGATTGTTTTGGGGTAGTGTAGTCATTTTGAGAAAATTAATTTTTCCAATCCATAAGCATGGAAAAATCTTTCAGTTTTTTGTGTGTCCTTTTTAATTTCTTGTATTAGTGTTTTATAGTTATCTTTGTAGAGATCTTTCACTTCTTTTGTTAAATTTATTCCTAGATATTTTATTTGTGTGTGTGCATGCCTATCTTAAAGTGGACTGATTTATCCTTTCTTTTTTTTTTTTTTAGATTTAATGCTGTTAACATATAGAAATGCCATGGATTTCATATTCTACAACTTTCCTGAATTCACTTTTCAGTTCTAAGATTTTTGTGGTGAAATCCAGATTTCTCTATATATAAAATTATGTTGTCAACAAACAAGGATAATTTGACTTTTTTTTTCCCAATTTAGAGGCCATTTATTACTTTCTTTTGCCTAATTGCTCTGCTTAGGACTTTTAGTACTGTGTTAAATAAAAGTAGTAAGGTAGCTATCTTTGTCTTATTGCAGATCTTAGTTGAAAGTATTTCAATTTTTCACCATTCAGTTTAATTTCAGCTGTAAATTTGTCACAAATGACATTTATCATATTGTTTCTTCTAACCCAATTTTTAAGCTTTTATCATGAGGGGGAGTTTAATTTTACTGAATGCTTTTCAAGCATCTATTGAAATGATTATATAGTCTTTCTTCTTGATTCTGTTGATGTGTAATCTATCATATTTATAGATTTTCATGTGTTGAACCATTTTTACATCCGGGGAATAAATTCTACTTAAACATGATGAATGGTCTTATAAGTGAATTGTTGAATTCAGTTGTCTGGTATTTTGTTGAAGACTTGTGTCTATTTTTCATCAGCAATATTGGGCTTTTGTTTTCTTTATTTTTATTGTATTTGTCTAGTTTTGCTATCAGGGTATTGCCTGTCCGTGTAATGAGATTAGAAGTATTCCCTCGTCTTTAATTTTTGAAACAGGTTGAGTATAATTTGTGTTAGTTTTTTTTTTTAATATTTGGTAGAATTCAGCAATAACATAATTAGGTCTCGAGCTTTTCTTTGACAACTTTTGTTATTCCTTTGATCTTGTTACATATTATTGACGTGTTCATGTTTTCTATTCATGATTTCATTGTGGTAGGTTGCTTTTATCTAGAAATTTAACTGTGTCTTCTAGGCTATCCAATTTGTTGATGTGTAGTTGTTCATAGCACTCTAATCACCGTTTGTATTTCTGTGGTATCAGTTGCAGATTTTCTTGTCTCTGATTTTATTTATTTGGTCCTCTCTCTTTTTATTTTGTTTTGATACAGGTTCTTGTTCTGTTGCCCAGGATGGAGTGCAGTAGCATGAACATAGCTCACTGTAGCCTTGACCTTCAAGGCTTGAGTGATCCTCCTGCCTCAGCTTCCTGAGTTGCCAGAACCACAGTTGTGTGTCACCATGCCAGACTAATTTTTGTAAATTTTTTGAAGAGATGGGACCTCACCATGTTGCCCAGGGTGTTCACAAAATCCAGAGCTCAAGCAATTTTCCCACCTCGGCCACCCAAACTTTTGGGATTACAGGCATGAGCCACTGTACTCAGCTTTTTTTTTTCCTTAGTCTAGTAAACAGTGGTTGATTTTGTTTAACTCCTTAAAAACATATTTTCATTTTCTTGATCTTTTGTATTTTTTATGTCTTAATTTTATTTATTTAAAATAAAATTTATTTCCTTCTATTAATTTCTAGTTTGGTTTCGTTTTGCTTTTCTAGTTCTTGAGATGCACTTTTGCATTTTTTTTATTTGAAGAATTTCTATTTTATTGCCGTAAAATTCCTTCTTAGTACTGCTGTTATTGTATCCCATAGGTTCTGGTATGTTGTGTTTTCATTTTCTCTTGTTTTAAGAAAACTTTTAATGAATTTCTTAATTTCTTCATTTACCCATTTGTTGTTCATCAGCATGTTGTTTAATGTCTATATATTTTTACAGTTTCCAAAATGTTTCTTGTAGATTTCTAGTTTTATTATCTTGTTATCAGGAAAGATACTCGATAATGTTCCATGTGCTGATAAGAATGCGTATTTTCTAGCAGTTAGATAGAATTTTCTATAAATATCTTTTAAGTCAATTTAGTCTAGAGTATAACTTAATTCAAATGATTTTTGTTGATTTTCTTCCGGGATAATTTGTCCTTTGCTGAAAGGGGGTTGTTGGAGTTCCCTATTATAATTGTATTGCAGTCTGTTTCTCCTTTATGATCTATTAATACTTTCTTTATATATTTTGGTACTCAGATATTTGGTGCATATATTTACTATTGCTATGTCCTCTTGCTGCATTGACTCTTTTATCATTATATAATCACTTCCTTTGTCTCTCTTTGCAGATTTGACTTCCAACCCATTTTATTTGATATGAGTATAGCTGCTCCTGCTCTTTTATCATTTCCATTTGCATGGAACAACTTTTTTTCATACCTTCACTTTCAGCTTATATTTGTCTTTATATGAGACATGAGTTTCTTATAGGCAACACATAGTTGGGTCTTATATTTTTAGTCCGTTCAGCCTTTAAATATATTTTAATTGAAGAATTTGGCACATTTACATTCGATGTTATTATTGATAAATAAAGCCTTACTGTAGCCATTTTGTAACTTGTTTTCTTGTTGTTTGTCACTCCTCTCCTTTTTTCCCCTGTTTTCTTTTGTGTTTAAGTGATTTTCTCCGGTAGTATATTTCAAATCATGTATTGTTATTTTTAGTGTATTTATGACAGGTTTTTTTTGTGCTATCCAAAAGACTTATGAAATAAATTCTATATTTATAACAAGTTATTTTAAACTGATAGAAACTTAACTTTAACTTTCTTGCACTGAATCCTTTTCATTGGAGGGAGATACTGCTTCTTTTTGAATTTGCTATTTTTTGGATGAAATTTTTAATTTTTTTTTCCCCTTGAAAGTACAACTGTGGCGTTTGTTGCATACAATTGTTTGGCTACATTTCTGGGTGATTTCAGGGAGCCAAGGCTCTGTATGTGTTCCTTGGTTGTAGGTAGCTTCTATGAAGTAGCTTTCTCAGATGCTGCCTGTTGTGGCAATGTATCGGATGTACAAGCCCACACACTTTCTCCTGAGGGGCCGAAGGTGCAGAGGTCTCAGGAGGCTTGTGAACTAGCACTAAACCCTTTTTTAGTAGGTTTTTTATTTGGTGTTGTATTCAGGCTGTAGTCCAGTAGATGGCAATTGAAAGTAAGGTTTGGCTCACCCTCGGGCTGATATCCAGTGAAAGCACCTGCCCTGATGTAGAGTGATGGGAAGAGATTGTGTTGGAGTGTGCTGAGGTCTCAGGGTAAAGAGCAGGAGTCTACACCAGCTCCTCATCCTGAGGCAGCAAGAAAGTGACTTGCTCCCCTGTCATGCCCCTGTTGCAGGGCTCACGGCCTTCACTTCAGAAAGATTCCGTCCTGTGATTTCCAGCCACAGTGCATCTTTGGGATGTGGATATGACTTAGGGATTACCACGAAAATGGGCCAAGGACAGAGCCATTTTCCCAGTTGAGGGCAGCACATTTTCTGACTTGTTTGTCCCCTGTTGCCAGGATGGAATTGCTCTGTGTAGGGAGGGACAGTTGGAGCCTGCACTTTGTGTAAGCCTCAGTGGAGCAGGCTTACTTACAGTGTGGATAGAGCTGCTGCAAAAGGTGCAAAAAACACCAATATATGGGAAGTGGAAGAGGGAGGTGACTCTCTTCACATCTGTTCCTGGGCGTCAGTGTTGCCCTCTTCAGTGATTGGCACTGTACCTGCATTTCCTTGTCCCAAGAGGGCTTTGGTAGATGAGTTCATTCCTCCTTACGGGTGAACCATAACAGGAGTTAGGTCTCCTGTTTTCTGGGGTCCCACAGTTTTCTGTGGACCCCCTGATCCCTTGTGTTTCCACAGTTGGAGTAAGCTATAAGCTATGTTTGGGGGGGACATGGTGTTGCAGTGACTCAAGGGCAGAGAATCTTTGAGCAGGACAGAGGTCCATCATGAGTGTATAACCCATATGGTACCCACCATCTCAGTTTGGTTTTGAGGTGGGCATGCCTTCAGAAACTGGCCACCTACTTCTCTGTCCCCAGGAAGTACCCAAATTGTCACTGATAGCATTGCCTTGGGTCACAAGAGCAAAAGGGTGTCTCAACAGTTTGGCAGTCAGCAGATTGTCAGAGGGGTGAGGGAAACAATCACTCTCACCCACATTTTCCACAGGGCCCTGAGTTCCTCAGAGATTAATCTCTACCAGACTCTTGCTGCCTTCCTCCTCTGTACCCCAACTTGTTCTCATGGGCATTCCAAAGAGTCCTGGCTCTCTTCACTCAGCTTTCTGTTCAGAACATGCCCATTTGCCAGTAATTTTGATCTTTCTGAAGAGAGCTGGCATCCCATGTCCCTAGTAAACCATCCTGAAAAGAATAATCTGCAAACATCATTATTTTAATTTTTATTTTTACATTTTCATGGGCACATACTAGGTGTATATATTTATGTGTTACTTGAGATAGTTTGATATAGACATGAAATGTGTAATAATTATATCAGGGTAAATGGGATATCCATTACATCAACCACTTTTGTGTTACAAGCAATCCAATTATAACTTTTAGTTATACTTAAATGTACAATTAAATTATATTTGACTATACTCGTCCTGTTCTGCTAGCAAATACTAGCTCTCTATATTTTTTCTACTCATTAACTGTTACCACTTCCCCCACACACTACCTTTCTAGCCTCTTTTCAACATCCTTCAAATCTCTATCGCCATGTGTTTCCTTGTTTTAATTTTTAGCTCCCACAAATGAGAACATAGGACGCCTGTCTTTCTGTGCCTGGCTTATTTCACTGAACAATATGACTTTTAGTTTTATGTATATTGTCGCAAATCACAAGATCTCATTCTTTTTTGCAGCTAAATATTAGTCCACTGTGTATATATACCATATTTTCTTTTTCCTTTCTTCTGTTAAGGAGTACTTAGGTTGCTTCCAAAATCTTGGCTATTGTGAACAGGGCTGCAATAAACATGGGAGTGCAGATATCTCTTTGATATACTGATTTCCTTTCTTTTGGGTAAGTATCTAGCAGTAAGGTTGCTGTGTCATATAGTAGTTCTACTTCTAGATTGTAGGGGAATCTCCGAAGTATTCTACATAGTGGTTGAATTAATTTACATTCCCACCAACAGTGTGTGAAGCTTCTGTTTTCTCCACATCCTTGTTAGCATTTGTTATTGCCCGTTTTACAGATAAAGCAACTTTAACTGGAGTGAGATGATCTCTCGCTGTGGTTTTGATTCACATTTCTCTGATGATCAATGATGTTGAACACGTTTTCATATACCTGTTTTCCATTAGTGTGTCTTCTTTTGAGAAATGTCTATTATGATGTTTTGCCCATTTCGTAATCAGACTATTATTATTATTTCAGATGGCGTTTCTCTCTTGTCACCCAGCTGGAGTGCAATGGCATAATCTCTGCTGACTGCAACCTCCACTTCCTGGGTTCAAGCAATTCTCCAGCCTCAGCCTCCCAAGTAAATGGGAATACAGGCGATGGCCAGCATGCCCAGCTAATGTTTGTATTTTTAGTAGAGATGGGGTTTCACCATGTTGGACAGGCTGGTCTCGAACTCCTGACTACAGGTGATCCACCCACCTCAGCCTCCCAAAGTGCTGGGATTACACACAGCCATAATTTTTTTTTCCTATATGATCTTCCTATATATTATGGTTATTAATCCCTTGTCAGATGGGTGGTTTGCAAATATTTTCTCCCATGCTGTGGGTTGTCTCCCTACTTTGTTAAATGTTATTTTTGTTTTGCTGTAGTTTTTTAAAATTGACATTATTTCATTTGTTCATTTTTTGCTTTGATGGCCCATGCTTGTGGGGTATTTCTCAAGAAATATTTTACCTGTCCAATGTTTTGGAGAGTTTCCCCGATGCTTTATTTCGGTAACATCATAGTTTGAGGTCTTAGATTTAAGTCTATAATCCATTTTTATTTGATGTTTTGCATGTGACATGAAATAGGGCTCTGATCTGATGAAACTGAAAAGGAATCTGGAACTTGAAGACCAGCTCTCTAAACTAACTCAGTCAGGCAAAAATAAAAGACAATAAAGAAGAAGGAACAAAACCTCTGATAAATATGGGATTATTTAAAGACTAACTCCACATCTCATTGGCATCTCTGAGAAAGACTGGGAGTAACCCAGCAATTTAGAAAACATATTTCATGATATCATTTATGAAAATTTCCCCAAATTCACTAGAGAGACCAACAGTCAAATTCAGGAAATGCAGAGAACCCCTGTGGAATACTACACAAGACACATATTCATTAGTTTTCCCAAGGTTGAAATGAAAGAAGACAATGTTAAAGATAGCTAGAGAGAACGGGCGGGCCACCTTCAAAGGGAACCCCTTTAGCCTAACAGTGGACCCTTTAGCAGAAACCTTAGAGGGCAGAAGAGATTTGGGGGCCTATATTCAGGATCTTTAAAGAAAAGAATTTCCAACTAAGAATTCCATATCCAGCCAAACTAATCTTCATAAGTGAAGGAGAAATCAGATCTTATTCAGAAAAGCAAATACTAAAGGATTTTATTACCACCAGACTTGCCTTACAAGTAGTCCTGAAGGGAGTGCTAAACATGGACAGGAAAAACTATTACCAGACACTGCAAAAACATCCTTAAGTACATAGACCAGTGACACTATTAAACAACCATATAAGCAATCTGCATAATAACCAGCTAACAACATGATGATAGGATCAAATTTATATATATCAATACTAACTTAGAATGTAAACATGCTAAATGTCCCAATTAAATGACAGAGTGTGGCAAGTTTAATAAAGCAGCAAGACCCAATAGTATGCTGTCTTCAAGAGATTTATCTTATAGGCAATGACACCCATAATGTGGGGATGGAGAAATTCTACCACACAGAAAACAGAAAAAAGCAAGGGTTGCTATTCTAGTTTCAGACAAAACAGACTTGAAACCTATAAAGATCAAAAAGGACAAAGAAGGTTATTACATAATGGTAAATGGATCAATCCAACAAGAAGACCTAACTATCTGAAATATATATGCACCTAATACAGCAGTACCCATATTCATAAAGCAAGTTCTTGGAGACCTACAAAGAGACTTGGATAACCACACAATAATAGTAGGAGACTTCAACACCCCACTGGCAGTATTAGGGAGCTAATCAAGGAAGAAAACTAACAAAGATATTTATTAACTGAACTTGACGCTTGACCAAATAGACCGAATAGACATTTACAGAACACTCCACCCAGAAACAACAGAATATGTATGCTTCTCATCTGACCATTTCATATACTCTAAAAAATCAACCACCCAGTCAGATATAAAACAATCTTTAGCAAATTCAAAAAAACTAAAATCATACCAACCTTACTCCCAGATCATAGCAAAATAAAAATAGAAATCAATACTAAGTAAATTACTCAAAGTCATATAATTACATGAAAATTAAACAACCTGCTCCTGAATGACTTTTGGGTAAACAACAAAATTAAGGCAAAAATAAAAAATTCTTTGAAACTAATGAGAAGAAAGATACAACACACCAGAAAATCTGGAACATAGCTAAGGCAGTGTTAACATTTTCTTTAATCATTCAATACTTAATTCTACATATTCTTCTCCAAACTAAATTTCTCCCTCAGCCAAAATATTCCCTAAGGTTGTGTTTATCTTAGTCCATAGACCGGTACTGTTACACACTCTTTACCTCTCAACTTCAACCCATACATACCTTCCTAGTGTCCTCCCATTTCACATAGCCCCTACTTTTTCTTTACATGTAGCCTTATTGTATAATAAGTAAAACTTCTCTCTGTAATACTCTTAAAAGACTCTGTCAGTTGCAGATGTCCAATCTCTTCCCTTCTATCAATTTATGCTTCTATCCTCCAACAATATTTTTCCTCTTAAACTGGAGTTTCCTCCTTCTCTATAAGTTGTAGTGTATCGTAGGTTCATGTAGGCACCCATGTTTGTACCCTTTTCTTGCTGACTATTGATCTTGGCTCCTAAATTTGTGGATCAGCATGTCAATACCCAGATATCTTGCCATCCCTGAAGTTGTTAGTTACTACTTTCAAACTTTGAGTGCAACTCTTTTCTCAGAGGCCATTGTCCTATCTAAATTATATATATATGATTATATATACAAATATATACTTTAGACTATATATACATATATAGTATTTTTATCCACTCATGTCTATTGTACATTTATTTAATTTTTAAAAAGTCAATTTAAATAAAATCATTATGTACATAATACAAGTGTTACTTGGATATGGCAGACGTCTTGGGTGGTAAACGCAATTCATTGAATTTGGCAAATACTATTTTTTAAAGTGCCTGACAGTGTTATACATTTATCAAAGACTCAGTAAAGCTAATTACTTTTCCTTCTAAAGTTTAGATTTAATAATTAAATATATTAGGATTACATATATAGGACTAGAAAATTGAAGCTTGAAGTTACATCTGCCATTTCCTCCACAAAGCTGGGGGATTTTTAGGGTACTCTTTTATTTGTAGCTCATTTTCAGGAAAGAGATACAATATAGATAAGAAAAAAAGAGTGAGAAAAAGATGAAGAAACAGTATCATGGGTAATTTTTAAATTGCTAGAAAGTCTGTCCAATTTCAAACCTAACATGGATGAGGGGTGTAGAGAATAATTTCTGGGAGGGAAATTTTGTGAGGGAAAACTTTCTGTTATTTCTTCTTTCTTGTGAGGAACAGTGAATCTGATATGTGTGTGTGTGTGTGTGTGTGTATATATATATGTGTGTGTGTATATATATATATATATATATATATATATATATATATATATTCATTCCCTGATACCCAAGTTGTTCTAATGTAGTGTACTTGGGAAATACGCACTGTTGTGTATATCTATCCAGATATATAACATATAATTTTCTAAATGTGTTCCAAGTGTAAAGGATGCACTATTCTATGTCCAAATAAGAACAAAAGGCTCAGTCTGAAATAGTCTTTAGTGACATCTACAAAAGCCTGTGATAGCTTAATTTTTTTTTTTTAACCTTGTAGCTATGATGTTTAAAGTTAGTGATTATCCATTTTCCTCTTCTGTTTCATTCAACACAGATTTCCTAGGTGATTTACTCTTATTAAAACAACTGTCTATGCCTCTTAATCACATTCAAGCTAATGATTTTGACGTTAGGTTGTGTTATTTCTGTTTGTGTCTGTTAATTGTTCTTGCCTCTTTTCTTTGTTACAAATTGTCTCAGATCAGTTTTACTAGGAAAAAGACCCTGAGTAGAGACTTACCTTTAGTACGATTTGAGGAAAGGGAAATGCCATGGGCAAGAACAACTGTGAATGTGAAAGAAGCAGGATTACTCATAGCGGGAGTTTGAACATAAAGGACTTAAAAGTCTTTAGATAATTTTGGGGGTGGGGGCTGGAGTTGAGGTGGCACTTCAGAGATGTTCTAAAATGAGGCAAGGTGGCCAAGTTTTTCACCCTATCGTTGGCCAGTAACTGGAGGTGTGCTGGCCCTGAAAAGAAATGTAACCTTGTGAGTGACAGTTCCCTTGGTTCAAAGCAATTATTAGGGATTCCACTGTATTCAGAAGGCAACAATTCTTGATGTTTGGGCAATGAGGGTCTCAATTTTTAAGAAGAGTATCTGAGTAGCATATCATAATATCCACTACAAAACCATGTCCTCATTTTTCTTTTCATTAACAGATTTTTTTGAAATTTTCTTTTATGCTTTTTTTTGGAGATGGGGTCTTACTCTGTTGCCCAGGGTGGAGGGCAGTGACACAATTACAGTTCACTGCAGCCTCAACCTCCTGGGATCAAGGGGTCCTCCCACTTCAGCCTTCTGAGTAGCTGGGACCACAGGCATGTGCCACCACCCCTAGATAATATTTTTATTTTTATTTTATGTCTCACTCTGGTGCTCGTTTTTATTTTTTATTTTGTGTCTCCCTATGGTTCCCATGCTGGTCTCAAATTCCTGGGCTTACATGATGCTCCTGCCAGCCTCCCAAAGTGCTGAGATTACAGACAGGAGTCGCCGTGCCTATTTCTGTATGGTTTGTTTTTAATATCATCAGTTGTCTCAGAGTCTAAGATAAAGCAAATATATATGATTCTTTCTATATATATGTGTGTGTATGTACATATATATGTGTACATATGTGTGTACATATATGTGTACATATGTGTATGTATATATGTATGTGTGTACATATATGTGTGTATATGTGTGTACATATATGTGTGTATATATATGTGTGCATATATGTGTATATATGTGTGTACATATATGTGTGTATATGTGTGTACATATATGTGTATATGTGTGTGTACGTGTATATGTACATATATAAATATACAAATAGATACATATTTGGACAAATGAATGACTCATATTTCCCTGGACAAATATGTGTTTATAATAAAGACTAGATTCTATAGATTATTCAACAGCATAACTATTCTATGAAGAATATATTGAGAATATGTATTTGTTGTTGTTACTCCATACTGTCTGTTGATATAATTACTCCCTAAGTGAAATCATTTAAAAATGTTTATAAGTACAGTTTCAAATTTTCACATAGTACATACTTTTTATGTTATTTGTGCAATGATATTTTGAATTGTAGCATCTTTATTGAAAAAATCCAGTAAAACATCAGGAATAACTGAAAGGACAAACAGCCAAATGCTTAAAGATCCAAAATGCCATGCAATTCCAAATGTTTTGAAATCTTTTAGTAACTTACATATCAATATTGAACTTCTAATTTTCTCTACTCTCTATTAATTAATAAGTAGCCTAGTGTCTCTCAGTTAAATAATGCAAGTCACTTGCTTGCTTTTATTTTTGTGTCGTTCTTATTCTGACTGTCAGGTACTTCTAGGTGTTACTAAGAAGGAGCGAGTGTTATCATGAGAATATCTAGCAGAAGATAGTTTTCTCATAATAAGTTAGTGAAGGTTATTGTGTTTATATTCTATAAGCACAGATTCAGAAGCGAGACAGATATGTAACTTCCTCCATTCACAGAAGTGGCTCTTTCATGAAGCTGAGAATGAGAGATTTCAAAATTATCCCAGTATTTCTTTCATTAAGCTGTGTGCTTAGACATTCACACAAATACTTTATCCCAGCTAATAATGTTAAGCTCTCAAAAGATGGTGTAGTTTGAGTCTATTGAAAGAATAGAAAATGTCATTTAGTAAAAAATAATAAAAATTGTTTAATGGAATTTTATTCACCCAGCTCTCTTTCCAATATCAAAAATGATGATAGGTTTGACATTTTATCCTGCTTGTCAGCTAACAAGTTAACTTGCTGCAGTTTCAAAAGACATGGGACACTGGGTCAGAGAGAAAGGACTTGATTACTCAAGGGGCAGAGAAGGCAGCATGACCTTCATATTTGCATTGATTTCTCTTACTCTTCAAGTCACATAAGGGTAACGCAGAGTGGCACAGGTAAATACTACACACAGTGAGTTCGTGTCACACACGAGGAACCTAGAGCTTAGGAAACTATCAATCATGTAAGGGGGCTGCTTGCAAACTTGCCCAACCTTTGCCCTTGAAGGAGACATTATCTTTATTATACTGGTTAGGAAAGAAATCTATCCTCTGCCCTTGGGTCCAGCAGGGAGACAGTATCTCCAGCTTCCGAGGTTGTTTGCTATAAAAATACCCATTAAAAGACTGGATCAAAAGCTGTCAGTGTCTCTTCACAAGACGTGTAGCAACAACATGACACATTTTCTCTACCTACCTACCCATTCACTAGCATGGGCTATAATGAGTCTTAGAAAAGTTGGAGATTTTCAGATCTGAACCATGTTTAGGCTGATGTTTCCTTTCCTCTTCCCGAACCCAGGTAATTAGAATACAGCAAGGACAAGAAGAGTAAATAATCCTTTATCAAATCCATAGATAACCCTAATCATCACTTTAGTGCACAATAACTGGTTCTTATTTCCTAGCTGGGTACTAGATACAATAAATTGTAACTGCCTGGTTCCTCAAGTTTTACTGTTTCAAAAAAGAAAGTTTTATAAAATTAATATTAGTTGTTAGCGTCATACTATTCAAACATTTTAATAAAAGTATGGGTTGATTTAATATAATGATCTAAATAGTTTTCATTTCAAATAGACAATTGAGCAAATAACTACAGACTATATTTTCGCATATTGATGTATATTAAACTTGAATACTAAATAATAGAAGTCTAATTATTAAAGTCTGTTTTATAGGATATGAATAACTATAGTGCTGGATTCTTAGTGCATAAGTCCACAGTTTGTGGGCTTTTATCCCAAACCCTGATGCAACAAGGAATCCAAAAATCACACGTCATAGACAGTTACTCTATCTGTCCCTTTATTTCTATTGATTGAATTATCCAGGATTGGCTCTATGCAAAACTAATGGTATCAAACAATAAGTAGGCCCATTAAGAGTGAGAATAAAATCAAAAATTGTTTGGGAATTCACTTTTTAAACATAATTTTGGAAAATTTCCCTCAATGCTTTTCATGCTTTCAATTTAACTTTTAAGGTATCTTGCATAAGCCAGAATAAAATTACTATCACACATGTGAGGCAGTCTGATTTTTCCATAAACCTGAAATTCTTCTGGTTAAATATGTCTAAAACATAATTTATGAGGAGATATACAATGCACTGATGACACTGAAATGATAGGAGGCAAACAAAAAAAATTTGTTGTAAGATAAACTTTCGAAATATAATTTTAAATTCTAACCAGTAAAAAATTGAGAACATTAAAATAGTAAAAGGCTGCCATCTTCAGGGTTCTATAATTTATTTCTCCTAAAAAATGTATTCTACTTTGTGTTGAGTATATCATTTTCTGGTCATTGTCATGTTAAAAGTAAGCTAATATTTTAGATGCTAGTTACTATGTAAATATGAAATAAAGTATCTTATACCCATATTTTATTTAAAAAAGTGAAACGATTATGAAAATTATTAATATAACCATAAATATACATGCTCGTTCCTACATTTTTAAGAAAAAATAAAGATATCTGTAAAGTGTTGAGTTGATTTGTAAATTAAAGAAAAAATAGAACACAGAGACAGGCACCGTGGCTCATGCCTGTAATCCCAGCACTTTGGGAGGCAGAGGTGGGTTGATCACTTGAGGACAGGAGTTTGAGACCAGCCTGGCCAACATAGTGAAACCCTGTCTCTAATAAAAAGACAAAAATTAGCCAGGTATGGTGGCACCCACCTCTAATCCCAGCTACTAGGGAGGCTGAGGCAGGAGAATCACTTGAACCCACGAGGTGGAGGTTGCAGTGAGCCGAGATCGTGCCACCGCACTCCAGCCTGGGCGGCGACAGAGTGAGACTCTGTCTCAGAAAAAAAAAATGAATAAATAAAGTAAAAAATAGAACACTTTATTTTTTTGAACATTGGACTGAATTATTCATGTTTTTTTTTAAGCAAAAGCATGGTTCCTCCACTTTGGTACTTATGAAAATCTTTCAAGTGGGCTGCTAGAGAAGGATAAATCTAGAATTGTTTAGTTTACATTTTTCAAATTTCTCCATTCTGACTTAATTCTAATTTTAATATGTCATTTCTAAAGTTTTAGCTAAATAGATGTCTTTGTAATTTTGAAAAAATGTGAAAATGTAAATACTATCGAGTTTAACTTTTTTTCTGCATTCAAATTATGTTTTCAAATTCTGTGGAGGTTTACCAGCAAATATATTGATTCTGTGGATGGTAATATGTCAGTGTTAAAACCTGTTTTTTAAATAGCAAGTGCTATTTTTCTTTCATCCCTAGTTAGGAAAAGTGAAAAAAAGAAGAATGTTTCTTTTTTATTTTTGTTAGTTTCTACCTGATGGCTTATATTTATGTAAAATTATGTTTCATATTCAAGAGCAAATGAGATAAAAAAAAGATGTCTAATATATTTTTAATGGAGAAATATTTTATTCAGTTTTTTGAATTGTCTTTGTTTAATTGTTTAATCCAATCCATTGCTCACACTGAATAATGGTATCTGGAAGCATCAAATTTTCCTCCAGATGAACAAATTTGACCTGTTGTAGATGTAGGTTAAGTATCCTCTGCTTCAAGTTTAGAATTTCTATAATACAGCATATCCATGGATGAAATAAATTCTATATGCTATTTCAAATATAAATGCATACATATTAAATAAGGCATAATATGCCAAAAGTGTTCTATTCAATTCCAGTTATATTATATCATGCAGTGGCAATAGCATGCATTTACTCTGTGACCTGGTAAAGTCATTCAATTTTCTAGAAACTCCTTCCATACATTTAATCATGCCATGAAAATTAAAAAATTTAAGATTGTTGCAAAGATTAACTAACACATAAAATTATGCTGGCATAGTGCTTCACATATAATGGGTACTCAAAGTATAAGTTGTATTATATAATACATACATATTATATAAAATACATGCATTGCATATGTATTACATATTATATTCCTATATTCATTACATATTAAATATAAGATATGGTAAAAATATGAGGTGTAGTTATAGATTCTAATTTTAATATTTGAGTATGCAGATCAAATAAAAGAAACAGATGTTTGAGCTGCAAGAACAAGATAAGGAACATCTTAAATATGTGTAGACATTTGTGCATGTTGTATGGAGGGGAAGGTAAAATTTGGGTGATGATTGTGAGCAATGGTGAATGTGCTATACAAGCAAAAAGATTTACAGTTATGCAGTATCAATTTAATATTTGTTCACTTTTACTTCAAATTATTTCACTTCTATCAAATGCTTTTTTATGAGTTTTGTTTTTATTTTGTATCATCAAAATGACCCAGGTATTCTGTATTTATAGTATGTTGAATCTTTTTATTCCAGACATAGGAATTTTTATCTAATTACAAATATACAATACAACTTTCTATGTCTCTTCAAATTGGTTTTTATTGAATATATGGAGAACATTTCAGATATTACATTTAGCAGAATCTCTGGAAACACCTGGTAGAACTTTGGCCCTCCAACATATCTTTGCTCTCTTAGTCAGGATCCTGTTAACTTGGAGTCTTTTATGTTAACAATAGTTATATCTACCAAAATTGATGTTAAGACAGTGAAAACATTTACTTGGTTCAATTGCTGACTCAGTATAGATGACGGGTCTGATATTTCAATGATGTACTTGTAAAAGCAAAGTATAAACAGAGGTTTCCTCTCTCGCCATAGGTATTTCTTGCTGAGAATTACTATTAGTTTGTGTTTCTTTCTGCCTCTCCCTCTAATAATACTAAAATTTATGTTCATGCAATTTTGTCTTACTTTAGTAGTCAAATTATGAATTTTAGAAGTTACATTTTAAAATGAATTTACCCCCAATTTAACTTAATTCCCAGGAGAGCGGCATGAATGACGTCTTAATTCGAAGTAAGTGTTAAAAAGCCTTCCACAGATGGGACAAAAGTATTTCCAACCATTATTGGTGCTTATGATCATAACCTTCCTGGTATGGTTGTATCTCAATATATCCACAAAACCTTTTCTATTAAAAAGACTTTGAAGTTGCACATGTGACACAAAGAGCACAGATCTCACAATAGCACGGAATCTATATTTCCCTTTCATGTCAGTTGATTTGCAAAATTTTCCCGATGTCATTCTCTCAGTGAGGGGACGGTGGTAGCGCACCCTCAAAGGCCTTCTAAATATTACGGTTCTCTCGTGATGGGTGAAACTATTTGGACGGTAAAGACATGCTATATAATTTTGCTTTACCCACATAGTATCCTGACATTCTTCAGCCTGAGAGAAATATCTCTCACATAGCAGACGGAGAATCATACTTCTTATCTCATGATTGTTAATAAATGGGACTCTCCATGAAGTTGAAAGTCGAAAACGAATTTTGCGATTTACGGGGCAATTGTTTGCTTTCATCTCAGCTTTCTCTGAGTGAGATTTTGATCTATCATTTAAGGGCTTGTTTTGGTCAATTTTCACTAGGAGGATTCTCAGATAGTTACCTCTTCCTAATTCTGACATAAGAGAGATCAGTTTTCTAGGAATGGGGATCTGAAGGAGAAGAGGCTCTTCTTTTATATCTTCTTCTCGTTGATCTTTTTGGATCTCTGTTTCGAGCTCAGTGTTTGCTGCTGCTTGAGGAACAGCATCTTCCGGGGAGGTTGCTGTGCCTGGCTCCCTGTTTATTGAGTTGGTTTCTACCTGATAGATCATATTGGGATCAGCAGATGGAGACTCTATGTCTGTAGTACAGTCATTAGAAGGCTCATTTTCAGAATTTTTGTGAGCATTTCCAGCTGTATCACTTCCTTCTTTAGTAGGAGAACTCATCCTGGGTTCTATTTATGAGAAAGAAGACAAAGATTTACTACATGTATGTATGTTCCATTTTATAAGAAGTCAGTTCTTTGGTCATGGCAAAAAGCCTGTGAATGTGCTATTTCTGTGCCTTCTCACAACTATAAATATTGTATCAGAGTCACAAACCCACAGAATAAAGTGAAAACTGAGAGCAAATGTAAGCCTCCTATTAAATATGTTTTCTCATAACTTAGTTATGGAATTTGAATAAACTTGGAACAACATAACCTCTCATTTGGCTATTTTAGGTATATACCCTGTGCACTAGAACACATTTAGTTCTGGATAGAAGGCCCGATTATTTCCTTTCAGATGGTGAATTATAAATAATTTTCATTGAATAAGATGGATCTCAATTACCTACCTGAGAATTTAAAACGGGGCTGAAATAGGAGGAAGGTATTATAAGTGTATATATTTAAAAGAGAATTAAGACCTATGTGAAAATGAAAATGATATGGTTGAATTTGTATAAGGTACAAGCCGTTCTTCCCCTGTAATTTTTACTTTTCTTAAAAACCTACCTTTTTAAAAGTAACATCTAGGCCAAGCGCGGTGTCCCATGCCTGTAATCCCAGCACTTTGGGAGGCTGAGGTGGGCGGATCACCTGAGGTCAAAACTTCAAGACCAGCCTGACCAACCTGGTGAAACCTTGTCTCTATAAAAATACAAAAATTAGCTGGGCATAATGGTGGGCGCCTGGTAGTCCTAGCTACTCAGGAGACTGAGATGGGAGAATTGCTTGAACCCAGGAGGCAGAGGTTGCAGTGAGCTGAGATCATGCCATTGCACTACTGCCTGGGTGACAGAGCAAGATTCCATCTCAAAATAAATTAAATAAATAATTAATTAATTAATTAATTAATTAAAATAGATAAATAAAATAAAAGTAATGTCTGTACAAAGAAGTACAATTGTGAATCATGAAAAGGGAAAGTAGGGTAGATAAGAAAGTAGGAAGCTGATGAGTGAAATTCAAATTCTGAGTTCATTTATTAAAATATCTTCCAAATTCACCAATTTCTGTTCATTCTCAATGCCTCAGCACTAGTCAAGCTGAAATTTACCTCATGCTTGCTTTACTACTGATAGTGGCAGATTTCACTGATGGCAAACTACACTCACCACTCTCCTGTCACCCCTCTCTCCTCGTACTTTTTACTTTCTTTATGTCTTTTACCTGCGCAAACGCTTTCAGTGTACCCTAATACTCCGAACTCTGTGCTTCCAATTCTGCTCTACAAGAGGACTTTGAACAATCAACTTGGCAGATTCCTTCAGAGCAGAATTATGGGCAGGGAACATTCTAACTGAAGTCCATGGTGGAGAAAGGCGAATGCAAGTGGGCTGAAAAGAAATCTGGTGGAGTTTGAGAAATTGACTAATGTGGTTTTTATTTTTCATGGCTAGTTTTTATGAGCTAACATAGGCAGAATATATGGATAAGTTAGCAGGATTTAAAGATGTAGAATTACGTGGAACCTTATCTCATAATTGCAGTCTTCAGAGACCCTCTACAATCTGACTCTATCTCCCTTAACCAACTTTTTCCTCTATTCACTCAATATGCTTTCTCTGTTCCAATACTCCTGAACTTTTAGCATCTCATGCTCACTATTCCCTTCAATTTAATCTTCAATTATTTTTTCAGAGTTTAATATTAATTCAAGGGTGATGACTTTTCTTTTTTTTTTTTTTTTTCATTTTACAGTTTTATTTTTAACCGACAATGACAATATATGTATTTATAGGGTATAATGTGATGTTTACATTGTGGAATGATTAAATCAAGCTAATTAACAAATCCATCATCTCACCTATTTATTTTTTTGTTATGAAAACATTTTAAAATCTACTCTTTTAGAAATTCTGGAATATGCAATGCATTATTAGTTATTACACTCACCATTTTGTGCAATAGCTCACTAAAGCTTATTCTTCCTCTCTTACTGAAACTTCGATCATGTTCCCTTTCCCCACCTAACTGCCTCCACCAGCCTCTTGTAATCACCATTCAACTATCAGAACAAATCGTATTTCTATAAACTAAGAGCAAACAATCAGAAATTTAAATGAAAGCAATTCTAACAGCATTAAAAATATGAAATCTGTTGAGCTTGTAAATGTCCTATACATTAATTTTTTTTAAAATTTATTTATTATTATCATACTTTAAGTTGTAGGGTACATGTGCATAACGTGCAGGTTTGTTACATATGTATACTTGTGCCATGTTGGTGTGCTGCACCCATCAACTCGTCATTTACATCAGGTATAACTCCCAATGCAATCCCTCCCCCCTCCCTCCTCCCCCCTCCCCATGATAGGCCCCGGTGTGTGATGTTCCCCTTCCTGAGTCCAAGTGATCTCATTGTTCAGTTCCCACCTATGAGTGAGAACATGCGGTGTTTGGTTTTCTGTTCTTGTGATAGTTTGCTAAGAATGATGGTTTCCAGCTGCATCCATGTATTTTTATTGAAGGTAGTGACCTACTGTCAATAATAGAAAATTAACAAGGATATTCAGGACTTGAACTCAGCTCTGTATCAAGCAGACCTAATAGACCTCTACAGAACTCTCTACCCCAAATCAACAGAATATACATTCTTCTCAGCACCACATCACACTTATTCTAAAATTGAACATATAGTTGGAAGTAAAACACTCCTCAGCAAATGCAAAAGAATGGAAATCATAACAAACAGTCTCTCAGACCACAGTGCAATCAAATTAGAACTCAAGATTAAGAAACTCACTCAAAACTGCACAACTACATGGAAACTGAACAACCAGATCCTGAATGACTACTGGGTAAATAACGAAATTAAGGCAGAAATACGTAAGTTCTTTGAAACCAATGAGAACAAAGTAACAACAAACCAGAATCTCTGGGACACAGCTAAAGCAGTGTTTAGAGGGAAGTTTATAGCGCTAAATACCCACAAGAGAAAGCAGGAAAGATCTAAAATCAGCACCCTAACCTCACAATTAAAAGAATTAGAGAAGCAAGAGCAAACAAATTCAAAAGCTAGCAGAAGACAAGAAATAGCTAAGATCAGAGCAGAACTGAAGGAGATAGAGACACAAAAAAACCTTCAAAAAATCAATGAATCCAGGAGCTGGCTTTTTGAAAAGATCAACAAAATAGATAGACTGCTAGCCAGACTAATACAGAAGAAAAGGAAAAGAATCCAATAGCTACAATAAAAAGTGATAAAGGGAATATCACAACCGATCCCACAGAAATACAAACTACCATCAGAGAATACTGTAAACACCTCTACACAAATAAACTAGAAGATCCAGAAGAAATGGATACATTCCTGGAAACACACACCCTCCCACATCTAAACCAGGAAGAAGTCGAATCCCTGAACAGACCATTAACAAGTTCTGAAATTGAGGCAGTACTTAATAGCCTATCAACCAAAAAAAGTCCAGGACCAGACATTCACAGCCAAATTATACCAGATGTACATAGAGGAGCTGGTACCATTCTTTCTGAAACAATTCTAAACAATAGAAAAAGAGGGACTCCTCCCTAACTCATTTTATGAGGCCAACATCATCCTGATACCAAAACCTGGCAGAGACACAACAGAAAAACAGAATTTCAGGCCAGTATCCCTGATGAACATCGGTGCAAAAATCCTCAATAAAATACTGGCAAACCAAATCCAGCAGCACATCAAAAAGCTTATCCACCATGATCAAGTTGGCTTCATCCCTGGGATGCAAGGCTGGTTCAACATACGCAAATCAATAAAGGTAATTAATCCTATAAACAGAACCAATGACAAAAAACACAGGATTGTCTCAATAGATGCAGAAAAGGCCCTTGACAAAATTCAACACCTCTTCATGCTAAAAACTCTCAATAAACTAGGTATTGATAGAACGTATCTCAAAATAATAAGAGCTATTTATGACAGACCCACAGTCAATATAATACTGAATGGGCAAAAACTGAAAGCATTCCATTTGAAAACTGGCACGAGATAAGGATGCCCTCTCTCACCACTCCTATTCCACAGAGCACTGGAAGTTCTGGCCAGGGCAATCAGGCAAGAGAAAGAAAGAAAGGGCATTCAAATAGGAACAAAGGAAGTCAAATTGCCTCTGTTTGCAGATGACAAGATTGTATATTTAGAAAACCCCATTGTCTCAGCCCCAAATCTCCTTAAGCTGATAAGCAACTTCAGCAATGTCTCAGGATACAAAATCAGTGTCCAAAAATCACAAGCATTCTGATACACCAATAATAGTGATCACAATTAAAGTTTATCTTGTATCTTTGTCTGTCTTGTGCTGTTTCTGAGTCATGGAGTGGTATACATTTCATTTTCCCCCAGCTTTTAAGTATGTCATTCTTTTGCTTCTGTTACTATGTGATACTTTCTTATCCTGCTTTATTTATCTTTATTTTACTTATGTTACTTTGTACGTGCATTGTAAAACTCTAACATTTAAATATACGTTTTTCTCAACACTCATTTCTCCATTCTCTAGTCTATTTTTGTTTTACTTTCTTCTTCAGAGTCCTCACACACTCTGATCATTTCACAGGCATATTTTTGGGTCCTTGCTAAGCTTTGCTGAGTTTTATGTTTTTAATATTGGCAATTAGAAAATCTCTCTACATAAACATCTCAGCATCAGTAGTTAGCATCAAGGTAAAACAATAAACAGAGTCTACATTTTAGAGGCTTTCTAAAGTAAATTGAACTCACAAAATTTGAGGATAGTATGACTGGCTGCTTCTCGGTAAGGCCGAAATTTAGAAATTTGGTGAGAACTGAAGTTGCTGGCGGTCATCTAAGGCTTGTCAGATGCACCCTGAAAACAAATCAATATATTTTTATAAAAGAAAGGAGAAAATAACTCCTGCACCTTCTTTCTCCAAGAAAAGCATCTATGCTGCTCTGCTGTTTGGTAGAATCTTTCACTTCCACATTTCAGGATAACTATGAGATTCATTGTTCCCTTCTACATTCTGAATAGGATTGTATATAAGAAATATTCAGTGTTCATTGTGAATATACTCATATATTTATCTCATATATTTATGTCATTCAACTATGTTAAGACTGGTTTTTCAACAAACATAATGTATGTGATATCTAAAAGCTTATTGCCTTCTGAAATATAATTACATCACAAAGCTATACACTTAAGGTTATTATTACTCATTAAAAGATAAACGCTCCCTGGAATTGCACAAGAAGGTTATATGTATTCTGTCAAACCTCTCAATCTTTATTATTTAATGTTTGGGCATAGGTTTGGAAATAGCCAAGAGTCATATGTCTTTCTTATTTAATCATTTTTTTTTTTAAATAACTCAGCCAAATGACTGTGCTTACCACCGAGTCTGCTATTTTCTTCTGTTTTCTGGTATTTTTAAAGTATTTGGTGTTCTATACTTCATTTACATAGAGCATTATAAATATATGTATTAAATATAAACATTAAAATATATATACATTAAATATAAATTTTAATATATATTAAAAATAAACCAAAATGCTTCAGTGTATGTACATACATACACACACACCCACACACACAGAGAGAACATTTCACTGTTTATTATACTGAAAACCAAAATCATTTTTCCACAAAGATAAATGTAGATGTATGTGCCTGATAGTTTTTAAAATTATAATGTTTAAAATCCTTAAAATAAATGACTTTTGAGTTGATAATCAGGGCCCTGAGGAAGCACAATATTACACTTTATTCTAAATACCAGGGTTGTGTTTTCAAATATTCTCTTCTGATTAAGATTTGTACATAATGACTTGTTGAAATTCAAAAGATATATATGGAGTTTTAAAAGAACCTGACTGTTTTGAATCTTTCTAAATCAGTTTTGATTATTCTTTATATTGAAAGTAGTTTATTTGTATTCTATTTATACTGTATCCTCCAATGTCCACATGCTCTGGAGAAAGACGTGTATTACTTCCAACAAAACTTTAAATATTTTACACTAAATTACATTAATGACTCATAAGCTCAGTCAAACTTATTTACGTAAATGTCCCATCTTTACCTGCTGACAAACCCCTCCAACACACAACTTCACTTCACCTCAGATGGAAGAGCTTCAACCAACATATGCCTTCTGATTCCCATGCACTCATGACTGGCAAGAAATCTCCACCATACCCTAATTTCCTCAATTGAGGGACCTTATCTTCTGTTTCTTTCAAATTTGTTAATTTCACTTTAAAATGATTCCATCGCTCAAAATGTTGTGACAAATGAAACCAGGAACTTTTCTGTATATGTTCATATCAAACATATGTGAACATCTTAAATCCCTTACCCAGAGGGACAACTCTCAGAATAGTATCTACATCAACAAATGATAAATCAAGAAACCAAAGCTAACTTTAAAAATATTTCTTAAATATATTCTAAAATGGATACACAAGCTAAGAAGTACTTATTAAGATCCCTTATGCTTTCCCTTTCACTATCAACTCACAGTTTATCTTCATTCTCATTCGTCAAAATCCTTAGGAAAGGTGTGCTTCACGGGATCCTGCCTTCTTGACCCCTTTTCTTCTGCCCTCTGCCTCTCCACTTATCCCTCTTTCACAGCCCTTTTGACTGCATCACAATGCCCACAAAACATGGAAACCTAGCAACCTAGAACCCTCTTCAGACTGTAGGGGGAGGGAATAACTGACATGGCAAATTTGAAATCTTCTTTAGATGACAGGCAAAGAGTTAAGGCTGGCAACACCCATGAGTTTATAACTCTTGCCTTATCACACGCAAAATCCTAACTATATGCAGTGTGCCCAATATTGAAACAGTGTGAAGACAGGATTGCCAGATGTAATACAAGATACCAGTAAAATTTGAATTTCTTATAAACAATACTTTTTTAGTATAAATATGTACAAAATATGATAAAATATGTTTAGGGATACTTTTTGTTGTTGTTGTTGAGACAGAGTCTCTCTTTGTCACCCAGGCTGGAATGCAGTGGTGTGATCTTGGGTCACTGCAACCTCCGCCTCCCAGGTTCAAGCAATTGTTCTGCCTCAGCCTCCCGAGTAGCTGGGACTACAGGTGCCCGCCACCATGCATGGCTAATTTTTGCATTTTTAGTAGAGATGGGGTTTCACCGCATTGGTCAGGCTGGTCTCCAACTCCTAACTTCGTAATCCGCCTGCCTTGGCCTCCCAAAGTGCTGGGATTGCAGGTGTGAGCCACCATGCCTAGCCCCCCATAAATTTTTAATAAAAATGTTGTTAATCTGAAATTTAAATTTAAGTGGGTATTTTGTATGTTTATATGCTAAATCTGGTAACCCTAAATGATGATAATATATGATTGATTGCTCCATTTTATGAGGTTGGTTTACAGACTTTACACCATTTTCCTGTTCTTCCTTTTGTTAGTTTTCTGAACTGATTTTCCTTTATTTTCTTAGCTTTCAAATATCAAAAAATAGGGAGCTATATATTATTTGATTACATAACCAAATATAATGTGGGGTTTTTTTGACACTTTTCAACATACTTTTATTTTCATAATTTCTCCAGCACACTTCTAATTTCCACCTTCTGTTGGTTTGGGGCAAGATGAGAGGGTTTCCTGGTACATGTGAGCCCCATGAGACTCAGAGCAGGTATTAGAGGTAAGTGTCTCTTATCTTCACAGATGGAATCTATCCAGGAGGAACTGTCAAAAGTGAGTGATAAGACATTCTTAAACCAAAGGGTCAATATTGGGCCTAGAGAGAGACTGGGACTCAAATTGTGCCATCAAAATTGAACTGTTAGTTCAGAAATAAAGAAGTAATAGAATAAAGAAATAAAAGACAAACCTCAGATAAGGACAGGTGAGCACATTCGTTCTCTTTCAGGTATGAGCTTGCACGAACATGCTAAATACTATAAAAGGATCCTAAGCAAATTACACTGTTGATTCGCTTTCCTTATTTTATTTAATTAGGTATTTTTGCATCTAATATTTATTTTCTTCCTTTTTTCCTCGTGTCTATTGCTGCTACGACATTTAGTTGTGAGGGCTATAGAATGTGAGCTAAAAATATAATCTCTAAGGATTCAGATATGTTATGATATTCCTAGAAATCTTGTGAGGAAGTTCTTCCAGTAGTTTATTTTTATAAAAAACTAAAGAGCTTCATGAGAAACCATTTACATCAAAGACAGAGCCAGAGCACCTAAGCCTAGGCTAAGCAATTAAGCAGTGATTTTGAATATAATAGAGTCTATCTATATCTCTATCTCCTATCTATCTATCTATCTATCTATCTATCTATCTATCTATCTATCTATATCTATCTCTACCTACCCACCTATCTATCTACTATCCTTGTTTTAATCCAGTTCTTTTAGAGATATATGTTGGAAACTTAAGAACCAAATAATACAGAAAAGGTGATCAATTTTTGTTTATGACACAAACTTTCTTCACTGAGTTGACTGTCAAAACACATCATAACTTAAAATAATAAATGGTTACCCACCGAAAGTGTTGGTCTGAGAGGACAACAATATCTTAATTGATAGCCAGAAAAAAAATGAAGGAGGTCTAACAACTGGTAAGACAAATTTACACAAAGCCAAAATCAAATGCTGCTCTTTCACACACACACACCACAAGGCATTACGCTATGTACCTTAATTTGGGTGAAATAGCCATAGCATTAGAATCAGGTTGCTATAGTAAAGCTTAGAGGAACACAAACTCAATACCAGCAATACCAGGAAAAGGAAAGAACAAATCTTGTGTGTGGAAGCCAAAAGGGCCTCATTCAGTAACAGAAATGAAACAACCCCTGGGGATTTCCTAAGTTAGTAGAAGAGAGTTGAGAATAATATACATTAAGCATTTGTGGATGTATAATATCCACAAATTTGTAGATGTAAAATATTGTTGATGGGAGCCTATAGTAACATTTTTTTCTTTACATTACTGAGCTGAATTTATTTTTTCTTTTACGTTTTTGAATAATCCCACACTATTCTGATTTCTTATTTTCCAGACATTTGTGTAGTGGCTAACTACTGCATATTTCTAATATTAAAATGCACTATTTGCAATTGTCATTATCTTAGGCATGTCACGTATTTTGCGTGAATTTTCTAACAGTGGAGTATGGTACAGGATGAGGCAATAATTGTCTTTTGCTGATGATAATTATACAAGTAGTTCTGTGTCACTTATTAATTTAGCTAAATTTTGGTAACTCCACATATGGTTTATGAACAGAAATGGAGTGAAGAGAATAGATGTTTTCCTTCAACTTTTATCTGAAGGATTAATTTATACTACTTCTTAAACAAATCTCTTTATTTTTTATGTGCTAACAAATCAGGCTTTTTAGCATTTGATACACATTGGCTGCAAGACTTCCTCCTTTTCCTTGATAAATGTCTTTGCTTCTCTCTCCCAAACTACTTCAATATCCTACAAAAAATAGAATTCAAAAACAATATAGCTCTGGGTGAGAGCAGAAATTCTCTAGAAAAAAAAAAAAAAAAAAAAAGGTTACAGACAAGAACCATTTCTAGGTGTCTTATATCTTTGTCTCTGAACAAAACTGGATTCAGAGTGGCACAACCAGGATCATGATCAGCTCTTATAAATCATTTCTTCAAGATGTGCTAAGGTTGTTTCTGGAAGCAATGGTAAAAAGTAATTTGAAAGTAACTTCTGTCTTACAACTGTAGCCAATCCTTTTTGTCAGATGGTTTCAGTGAGTTCTTTGTATCCTTCCTCTTTTCTCCCCATTCACTTCCACAGATATAGCCTGGCACAAATTCATTATTATTATCATTATTATTACTATTATTTTGAGATAGAGTCTCGCTCAGTTGCCCAGGCTGGAGTGCAGTGGCGTGATCTCGGCTCACTGCAAGCTCCACCTCCCAGGTTCCCGCCATTCTCCTGCCTCAGCCTCCTGAGTAGCTGGGACTACAGGCGCCCGCCGTGACGCCCGGCTAATTTTCTGCATTTTTAGTAGAGACGGAGTTTCACCGAGTTAGCCAGGATGGTCTCGATCTCCTGACCTCGTGATCTGCCTGCCTCGGCTTCCCAAAGTGCTGGGATTACAGGCGTGAGCCACCGCGCCCTGCCCATTATTGGAATACATGTACATTCACTCATGTACACACGAGGGGTCCTTGAAAAGTTTATGAAAATGCATATTACATAAAATTATTCATGAATATTAATATAGCTTATTAAAGTTATATTAAATTTATTTAATAATTAAATTAAATAAATAAATAATTTTTATTATATATATTATATATAAATTTAAATAATAATAAATTTATTAAGTTTATTAAAATTATACTATATTAAATTTTAATATAATTTAATATAGTTTGAATATTTGTTCCTTCCAAATCTCATGTGAAAATTTTATCCCTGCTGTCAGATAACATGTCCAAATTTCATTTTGAAATTTGATTGCTGAGCCTAATGGGAGGTGTTTGGGTAATGGGGGCAGAACCCTCATAAATGGCTTGGTGCTTACCATCCCCTTGGTAATGAGGAATTCTTTATTAGTTCACTTGAGATCTGGATGTTAAAAGAGTCTGGGACCACTCTCCTGTCTAATTCTTGCTCCTTTTCTCACCAAGTGACAGTTGGTATCTCTTCTCTTTCCACCATGATTGTAAGCTTCCTGCGGGCCTCACCAGAAGAAGACAATGATGCCATGCTTCTTGTACAGCCTGCAAAACTATTAAGCAAATAAATTTCTTTATAAATTATCAAGCCTCAGTAATTCCTTTATAGCAACACAAAATGGAATGACATAGATAATTTGTACCGAGGAGTGGAACATTACTATAAAGATACCTGAAAATGTGGAGGTGGATTTAGAACTGGTGATGTGCAGAAGTTGGAGGAATTTGGAGGACTAAAAATAAAAACCAGAAAGACGAGAGAAAGTGTGAAACTTGTTAGAGACTGCTTAAGTGGTTGTGACTACAATGGTGCTAGAAATATGGGTAGTGAAGGTCAGGCTGATAAGGTCTCGGATACAAATGAGAAAGTTATTGGAACCTGGAGCAAAAGTTACCTTTATTATACCATAGAAAAGAATTTGCCTGCATTGTCCATGTTTGAAGACTCTATGGAAGGTTGAACTTAAAAGTGATGATTTAGGGTATCTGGCAATATATGTGTGTGTGTGTGTGTAGGAAAGCACTCAAGAAGTGATGTGGCTGCTTCTAAGAGCTTATGATTGGATATGGGAGTAAAGCAATGACCAAGTTGTTACTTATAATAGTTAAAATGGAAACAGAGCCTAAACATTTAAAACATTCACAGGGTAGCCATGTGGCAGAAAAGGAAAAACTGTTTTCAGGCAAGAGAGCCTGTGGAGCAACCACTTGCTGGAGAGAACAGAGTGACTAAATAGGAGCCAAGTGCTAATAGTAGAACAATAGGGAAAAAAAAAATTCTAGAGACATTTCAGAAATGTTCAAAGCAACCCTTCTTATTATGGGCCCAAAAGCCTAATAGAAAAAACTGGTTTCAGGAGTCAGGTTCAGAGCACTATTGCCCTGTGCTGCTTTGGGCTGCTGCTCCCTACATTTCCACTGCTCTTCTTAAAGGGCCCTGGGTACAGGTTTGGCTGTTGCTTTACAAGGTACAATCTATAAGCCCTGATGGCTTCCACATGGTGTTAAGCCTGCAGGCACAGAGAATGCAAGGGCCACAGAGGCTTGGCAGCTTCCACCCAGATTTCAGAGGAGGTATGGGAAAGCTTGTGTGCCTAAGCAGAAGACTGCAGTAAGGGCAAATTCCCTGCAGAGAGCCTATACTAAGTCATTGTCAAAGAGGAAAAGTGTGAACTTGGAGCCCCCACAAGTTTCTCCACCAGGGCACTGGCTAGTGGAGCTGTGGAAATAGGGTCATCACCCATAATGAAGAATGGTACAATTACTGACCGTGTACAGCCTCAGCCTTGTAAAACTGCAGACATTTGATTCCAACCTGGGAGAGCAGCCAGGTGGGCTGTGCCCAGCAAAGCCATAGAGATATAGCTAGACAAGGCCTCAGGAGCTCACCTGTGTCCCCAGGATGTGGGAAATGGAGACAAGGGAGATGATTTTGAAGTTTTAAAACTTAATGTCAGCTGGTCACGGAGGCTCACGCGTGTAACCCCAGTGCTTTGGGAGGCCATGGCGGGCGGATCACGAGATCACGAGGTCAGGAGATTGAGACAATCCTGTTCAAAATGGTGAAAAATGGCTGTCTCTACTAAAATGAGAAAAAAATAGCTGGGTGTGGTGGCAGGTGCCTGTAATTCCAGCTACTCAGGAGGCTGAGGCAGGAGAATCGCTTGAACCAGGGAGTCGGAGGTTGCAGTGAGCCAAGATGGCGTCACTGCATTCTGGCCTGCGACAGAGCGAGACTCCATCTCAAAAAACAAAACAAAGCAAAACATTAATGTCTGCCCTGCTGGGTTTCAGACTTGCTTGTGGGCCGACTGCCCCTCTTGTTTGCCTGATTTTCTGCTTTTGAAATGAAAATGTTTACCTAATGCCCATGCCACCATGATATCTTGGAAATAAAAAACTTAAAAAAAATATCTTACAGGCTTATAGGTAAAAGTAACTGGCTTTGCATCTCAGATAAGACTTTGAACTTTTGACTTTTCAGTTGATGCTTTAAATAAGTTAATACTTTTAGGGTCAAATGCAGGGCTAGTACCTATAATCCCAGTACTTTGGAAGGCCTAGACAGAAGGATCACTTGAGATCAGGTGTTTGAGACCATCCTGGACAACAAAGTGAGACCCTCGTCTCTACAAAAAATAAAAATAATAAAATAGCCAGGCGTGGTGGCACACTCCTATAATCACAGGTAGAGCTACTCTTCATTGTTATTAGAAATTACAAATCCATTAATATTTCGTCTTACAAAAAGATAGGTTTTATTTATTGTAATATTTCATATCTGTTAACATATTACCTTTAAATCATTATAGTGAAGTAGTCTAAAAACTATAGTTTACAGATAAATTATAAAGGAAGATGTAATTAACATTTTCAAAGGTACTAACTTTTTAATTAAAGGACTAAATAAAAATCTTCCTGGTTCTCAGTCATGTATTTCTTCTATTAGACTACACATTGTTTCCATTTCAGATGAATTCTTCTGGGGGATAAGGTGAATTCACACTCAGCCTCAATTCCAGCATCTTTCTTGTGTTTCTTTGTATACTTTGTAGACTGGAAAGCTAAAAACTACATTCGTAATGTCCTTTGGAACTAAAAATCTAGATATAAGTTAGGTTCCATCAATTGGAAAGTCAGTTTAAAATTCTTTTCTAGAGGCTTTGTGGGGAGAACGACTTTTCTGACAACCAGATTTTAGACTTTTGGCATTCAGAACTGTGAGAAAACAAATAAATTTAATTTTGCCATGCAGATTGTGGTAATTTGTTAAACCCCCCTAGGCAACTACTACAGACAGAAAATGATATATGGATACTCTCATGGATAATCTGAAAACTAAAAAGAAAATGAAAATAGTGAATACCAGGTTAAATAAAATATATTGCCTTTTAATTACATAATTTTTAATGCAAATCCTTATTTAATGCAAATATTAGAGCATTTTATTGTGGGATTAATAACTATTGAAGTAATATATAAAAGGGAGCATAACGTATGAGGAGTATCAATAGACCCATAGAGTTGCAAAAATTGTGGAGCTTATATGAGGTTATAAGGTAATACCACTGAGTAGAAAGAGAAAAGTTAAGGATGCAAATTGTAATCTATGCAGCAACCTTATAATAGAATGCAGAGATGTAGCTAAATGCTAAAACATATGATATGGTTTGACTGTGTCCCCACCCAAATATCACCTTGAACTGTAATAATCCCCACATGTCAAAGGTGGGACCAGGTGGAGATAATTGAATCATGGAGGTGGTTTCCCCCATATTGTTCTTGTGGTAGTGAGTGAGTCTTATGAGACTTGATTGTTTTAAAACTGGGAGTTTCCCTGAACAAGCTGTCTTGCCTGCCACCATGTAAGACATGACTTTGCTTATCCTTTGCCTTCTGACATGGTTGTGAGGCCTCCCCGGCCATGTGGAACTGTGAGTCCATTAAACCTCTTTACTTTATAAATTACCCAGTCTCAGGCATGTCTTTATTAGCAGCATGAGCACAGACTAATACAACATAATTTCAATTGCATTTTAATAAATTATTCATTTAACCCAAAGTAATGCCAGAAAATAAAGCATAAAGTAACAACGAAGAAACAACAGCTACAAAAGAAAAAACAGCAAAATGTTAGACCTGATTTTAATCATACCAGTAGTTCCAGTAAATAAAATTATGTCACTTAATGCAGAGTGTTTTGAGTGAATAAATATAAATATCTAACTCTGTTGTCTATAAGGCATGTTCACAGATAGGTTGAAAATAGATTGATTGAAAATCGGTCAAAATTCCCATGCTGATCAGTACTGGGATTGCATCTCTGTATAGCCACTGCACTCTAGTCTAGGAAACATAAGGAGATCAATCTCTAAAATCAATAAACACTTTAATAAATTGATAGGTTATAGTGACTATATTATCAGTTGGAATATACTTAAACTGTATTATCAGTGATAAAGATGATCAGTTCATAAAGGTAATTTCAATTCATCCAAAAGACAAAATAGTCCCTAATGTGTATGTATATACTAACATAAATTCAAAATCATAAAGCAAGTAGACTGAATTCAAGGGAGAAATTGGCAATTATGAAATCATAATTATACCACTTCCTTGATTTGGAAGTGTGAGTCACCACATCCTTCCTGTGCAGAGATCCTGGTGCAGGGAGGGCCCCTCTCTGTTCCATACCCAGGCATATCTCCAGGCATTTGGTGGGCCTGCTTGTCCAGATTGACAGCCTAAGTCACACAGTATCTTTTGTGCAAAGATATAGGAGCACTGAGGTCTCCTCCACTGCATGCCCAGGCAGATCTCCAGACAAGTAGAGCACCTGCTCACCTTTTTTAGCACTCTCAGTTGCCCACCCTTCCTAGGCAGAGTCCGTGATGCAGCCACGTTCTCTCTGCTCCATGCGCAGGCATTTCTCCAGCCATGCAAAACACCTGCTCACTTGGATTGGCAGCCTGAGCTGCCACACTCATCCTGCACAGAAATCATTGTGCAGTGGGGCCCTCTTTGCTACACACCCAGACATATCTCCAAGCACTCAGAGCACTTACTCACCTGAACCAGTAGCCTGAACTCACATCCTGTTTTTGCAGAGATTGTGGTGAAACATGACCCTCTCCACTCCATGCACAGGCATATCTCCAGGTATTTGGAGCACCCACTCACCTGAATCAGCAGGCTGAGTTGACCCACCCTTCCCGTACAGAGACCATGGTGAAGTGAAACCCTATATGTCCCATGCCCAGGCATATCTCAGGCAGTTGGAGCATACATTCACCTGATTTAGCAGCCTGAGCTGTTTCACCATTCCCTTGGGGAAAAAAATGCAGTTCAGTGGGGCCATGTATACTCCACACCATGGCAGATCTTCAGGCATATAGAGCACACACTCTCCTGGATTGGGAGCATAGGCCACCCACCCTCCCCAGACAGAGAACTTAGGGCTGAGAAGGTTTCCAGCTGCATGGATGCTTGGCCTCTGAGTGCTTGGAGACCACCATCAAGATTCTCCCTTGGTGATGGTACTTGTGTCTGCCACCTGGGGACCTGTAGGTGGGCATGCTGAGTCCAGCCCCACCCATCTTGACCTCTAATGCCATGGGGCTGAGAGGATAGCTCAGAACACTGTGCACTCCATGGATTAGTTTATTCCCTGAGGCAACAGAGAGCTTTCCCAGTAAGCAAGAATTAAGTATATACCTAGCTACATTGGCCACATACAGCTCCTCCACATTACCACCATTTACTGGCTTGTAGGTCAGAATGCACAGCCCAATATAAAACCTGATGACAGAAGTGCACAGGGCTAAGAAACAGCTGAAATACCCTACCCAACATTCTCTGTAATCACAATCCCCAGGGACGGAAGGAAAGGGAAAAGAAACAAATAACTAAACAATAATATTGTAGGAAAAGAATGAAAAAAAAAAAAACCTTCTACCCTCATGAAGATAATAACAAAATGTAGAAGTGCTAGCATCACCAGATGAGAAGGAACTAGTGAAAGAATTCAAGCATCATAAAAAAATCTAAATGTAGTGACACCACAAAAGGATTACGCTGGATCTTCAGCAGTGGTCCTTAACTGAAGTGAAAACTCAGAACTGACAGATAAATAATTCAAAGCACGGATTGCAAGGAAACTCTATGAGATCCAAGACAAAGTAGAAAATTAAAGACACACGCACACACACACACACACACACACACACAAAACTTGCAAGGCAATCCAGAACATGAAGAAACACATCTTGTTTTTTTCTTTTTTTTTAGATGGAGTCTCACTCTGTCACCCAGGCTGGAGTGACGTGCCATGATCTCAGCTCACTACAGCCTCTGCCTCCTGGGTTCAAGCAATTCTCCTGCCTCAACCTCCCTAGTAGCTGGGATTGCAGGCACCCACCATCACACTCAGCTAATTTTTGTATTTTAGTAGAGTAGGGGTTTTACCATGTTGACCTGGCTGGTCTCAAACTCAACCTCAAACAATCCATCTGCCTTGGCCTCCCAAAGTGCTGGGATTACAGCCGTGAGCCACCACGCCTGGCCAAGACACACATGTTAAAAATAAATCCATCAAAGCTTCTGGAATTAACAAACTTGCATAAGGAATTTCAAAATACAATTGAAAGTTTTTTCAATAGACTAGACAAAGCAGTAGAAAGAATTTCAGAACTTGAAGACCAGTCTTTCTGTTGTCAGAAAAAAATTTAAAACCCAGCCAGGAAAAAAAAAATTAAAAATAAGAAAATGAACAAGTCTACAGGTAATATGGGATTATGCAAAGTGACCAAACCTATGAATTATTGGCATTCCTGAGACAGAGCAAAAACAGGTAAACAACCTGGAAAACGTATTTAAGAGAATAGTTCAAAAATATATTTAATCCTGCTAGAGAGGTGGAAATCCAAACGAAACAAAGCCAGAGGACACTTGAGACATATTATACAAAATAAACATTGCCAAGGTATATAGTCACACTGTCCAGGGTAAATGCAAAAGAAGAAAATTTCAAGGAAACTAAAGAAAAACATCAAACATGTACAAAGGGAATGCTGTCAGACTAATAGCAGATTTCTCAGCAGTAACTTTACAAGCCAGGAAAGGTTGGGGGCCTATTTTCAACAACAACAACAACAACAAAAAATTGCAACCAAGAATCTCATATCCCAACAAGCTAGGCTTAATAAGTGAAGAAGAAATAAAATCTTTTGCAGATGAGCAAGTGCTAAGGGAATTTCATCACAAGACCAGAATTACAAGACCTAGTTAAGCTATTCTCAACATTAAGTCAAAAGAATAACACTTGCTACCACAAAAAAGCATCTACGTAACCCTCAGAACCAATAAAGTAATGACAAAATAAAAATTATGAAGCAACCAGCTATCAACTTAACGAGAGGGTCAAAACCTCACGTATCAATATTAACCTTCAATGTACATATTATAAACACCCCACTTAAAAGGCACAGAGTGGTAAGTTGAATGAAAAAAAAAAATGCTCATCTATCTATGAAACATCTGTCTCATATGAAACAACATTTATAGATCTATTATGCAAACAGTAAACAAAATAAGCAAGAGTAGCTATTACTATATCAGGTAAAATAGAGTTTAAACCAAAAGCAGTTAAAAGGACAAAGTAGGGCATTACATAATCACAATGGGTTTAATTCAACAGGAAGACTTAAATATTCTACCTATGTAAGCACCCAACATTTTAGAACCCAGATTAATTTAAAAAGTACTTCCAGACCTACAAAAAGACTCAAACAGTCACACAATAATAGTGTGGGACTTCAACACCCCACTGACAGCATCAGTCGGATTATTGTGTCGGAAAACTAATACAGAAATTTTGGACTGAATTTCTGTATTGAACCTAAGAGACATCTACAACATACTCTACCAATTAACTACAGAATATACATTCTTTTTATCACCGCACATAACATACTCTATCAACCAAGTCATTGACCTCATAGCAAGTCTCAATGAATTTTTTAAAAATTAAAATCATTCCAACAATCGTTTCAGACCATTGTGGAATAAAAATAGAAATCAATACCAAGATTTCCCAAAACCATAAAATTACATGGAAATCAAACATTTTTGTCCTGAGTGAATTTTTGGTAAAAAATTAAAGCAGAAATAAAAAATATTTCAAGTAAAAGAACAGACACAACATACCACAATCTCCGTGATGCAGCAAAAACTTAAGAGGAATGTTTACAACACTAAACATCTACATCAAAAAGTCAGAAAGATCTAAAATTAATGATCAACATCACACCTAGGGGATCTAGAAAAACAAGAACAAACTAACTCCAAAGCCCACATGAGAAAAAATAAATAACTAAAGTCAGAGCAGTACTGAACAGAAGTGAAACCTAAAATTTCCTACAAAGAATAAATGAAACTAAAAGTTGGTTCTTCGAACATACAAACAAAATCAATGGAACACTAGCTATATTAACAAAAATAGAAAAGATACAAATAAACACAATCAGAAATGGCAAAGGTCACATTACAACTGATCTCATGGAAATCCAAAAGATCCTCAGAGAATATTATGAACATCTCTATGTACACAAACTAGAAAATTTATAGGAAATGGATAAATTACTGAAAGCACACAATCTTCTAAGATTGAACTGGAAAAAAAATGAGACTGTGAACAGGCAAATAGTTCCAAAACTGAATTAGTGATAAAAAATCCTATCATCCAATAAAAGCCACAGACCAGATTAATTCACAGTCAAATTCTAGCAGATGTACAAAAAGGCATAGTACCAATCCTATGGAATATCTTGTAAAACCTGAAGGAGAAGGGACTCCTTCACAACTCATCCTGTGAAGCCAGAATCACCCTCATATCAAAACCTATCAAAAACACACACAAAGAAGAAAACTATGGGACAATATTCTTCATGAAGATAGATGCAAAAATTTTTACAAAATATTAACAAACTTAACCCAGCAGCACATCAAAAAGTACGTTCATCATAATCAGGTAGTCTTGTTTTATGGGATGCTCTGTAGGTTTAACATAGACAAATAAATTTTATTTACCACATGAACATAATTAAAAATAAATCATATACAAGCATCTCAATAGATGTAGAAAGTTTAAAACAAATACAAGCATCTCAATAGACGTAGAAAGTGTTTTTTTTTAGTTTCCAGATCTTATATTTTTATTTTTAAGTTTTTTATTTTTAATTTTTGTGGGTATAGAATAGGTGTATCTATTTATAAGGTACATGAAATGTTTTGATACAGGCATGCAATGTAAAACAATGATATCATGGAGAATCGGTTATCCATCCCCTCAAGCATTTATCCTTTGGCTTACTAACAATCCAATTACAGTCTTTGTTATTTTGATATGTACAACTAAGTTATATTGACTATAGTCATCCTGTTGTGTTATCAAATAGATCTTATTATTTCTTTCTGTTTTTCACACCCAATAATCCTCCCTATCTCCCCCACATCAACTCCACAACTACCTTGCCCAGCCTATGGTAACCCTTCTACTCTATATGTCCATGAGTTCAATTGTTTTGATTTTAGATCCCTTAAATAAGTGAGAATACATGATGATTGACTTTCTGTGCCTGGCTTATTTCACTTAACATAATGATCTCCAGTTTCATCCATGCTGTTGCAAATGACAGGATCTCATTGTTTTTTTAAGGCTGAATGGAACTTCATAGTGTATGTTCTTTTCCTTTCTTCTGTTATTGGGCACTTAGGTTGTTTCCAAATCTTAGCTATTGTAAATAGCACTGGAACAAATATGGGGGTGCAGATATCTCTTTGATATACTGATTTTCTTTTTGGAGGGCTTGGGAGCATGGATTTAAACCCAGCAGTGGGATTGCTGGATCATATGGTAGCTCTATTTTTAGTTTTTTGAGGATGCTGCAAACTTTTCTCCATAGTGGGATACTAATTTACATTCCCATCAACAGAGTCTGAGGAGTCCCTTTTCTCCACATCTTTGCCAGTATTTGTTATTGCCTGTCTTTTGGATATAAACCATTTTAACTGGAATGAAATGGGAAATACATAATAGTTTTGATTTGCATTTCTCTGATGGCCAGTTTTGTTGATATCTTTGTCATATGTCTGTTTTCCATTTGTAGGTCTTCTTATCAGAAACACCTATTCAAATCTATTGACCATTTTTTGATCATATTATTGGATTATTTTTCTTATAAAGTTGTTTGAGTTCCTTATATAGTCTTGTTATTAATCCCTTGTCAGATGGGTATTTTGCAAATATTTTGTCTCATTCTGTGGACTGTCTCTTCACTTTATTAATTGTTTACAATGGTGTGCAGAAGCTTCTTATCTTGATGCAATCCAACATGTCCATTTTTGCTTCTGTTGTCTGTGCTTATAGGATATGGCTCAAGACAATTTTGCCCAGACCAATGTGCTGAAGAGCTACCCCAATATTTTCTCGTAGCTGTTTAATAATTTAAGGTTTTCCATTTAAGTCATTAGTACATTTTGATTTGATTTCTGTGTATGCTGAGAGATGGGGTGTAGTTTCATTCTTCAGCATATAGATATTCATTTTCCCTGCCACCATTTATTGAAGAAGTTGTCTTTTCCCCAGTGTATATTCTTGGCACCTCTGTTGAAAATGAGTTTAGTGTAGGTGGGTGGATTTGTTTTTGGGTTCTCTATTTTTTTTACATTGGTCTTTCTATCTGTTTTTATACCAGTACCATGCTTTTTGGTTATTGCAGCTCTGTAGTATAATTTGAAGTCAGGTAATGTGATACATCCCACTTGGTTGTGATGAATGATGATTCTAAAGATGATTGCTCATCTATACCATGATCATTCTTAATGTATTGTTGAATTTGCTTTGCTAATATTGTGTTGAGGATTTTTGCACCAATATTCATTGGAATTAATGACCTGTAGTTTTCTTCTTCTTCTTCTTCTTTTTTTTTTTTTTTAACTGCCTTTTTCTGGTTTTGGTATCAGGATAAAACTGGCCTTGTAGAATACATTTGAAATTATTCCTTTCTCCTCTATTTTTCAGAATAGTTTAAGTAGAATTGGTACTAATTATTCTTTAAATGGTTGGTAGAATTCAGCAATGAAGCAATCGGTTCCTGGGCTTTTCTTTACTTGTAGGCATTTTATTATAGCTTCAATGTCATTACTTGTTATTGTTATGTTCAGGTTTGGGATTTCTACATGATTCAGTCTTGGTGGGTTGTGTTTGTTTGGAATTTGTCCACTTCTTCCAGGTTTTTCAAATTATTGGCATGTGGTTGCTCATAGTAGCCACTAATGATCCTTTGAATATCTGCAGTATCAATTGTAATGTTTCCTTTTTCATTTAAGATTTTATTTATTTGTATCTTCTTTCATTTTTGTTATGCTGGCTAAAAAATTGTCAGTTTTGTTTCACTTTTGAAAGAAACAACTTTTTGTTACACTGGTATTTGTATTGTTTTCTTCATTTTAATTTTATTCATTTCAGGTCTGATTTCTATTCTTATACTAATTTGGGGTTTGGCTTACTCTTTCTTCTCTTATTATTTAAGATGTATTGTTAGGTTGTTTATTTAAAATGTTTCTCTTTTGTGATGTAGGCACATATAGCTATAAACTGCTAAAAAGTAAAAGTATAAAAGGACTGCTTTTGCTATATTTCATAGGTTTTGGTATATTGTGTGTCTATTATCATTTGTTTTATGACATTTTTCAATTTCCTCCTTAATTACATCATTGACCCACTGGTCATTCAGCAGCTATTGTTTAAATTACATGTATTTGCATAGTTTCCAAGATTTCTATTGTTGCCAATTTCTAGTTTTATTCCACTGTGGTCAGAGAAGATACTTGATATCATTTTAATATTTTGAGTATTTTGAGACTTGCATTTTGACTTAACATATTGACTCTCCTTGATAATGATCCATATGTTGAGAAAAAGTGCATGTATTCTGCAGCCATTGGATACAATGTTCTTTATATATCTATTAAGTCCATTTGGTCTATGGTACAGATTAAGTCTGATGTTTCTTTGTTGACTTGAATATATATCCAATGCTGAAAGTGGGGTGTTGAAGTCTCCAGCTATTATTGTGTCAGAGCTTATTCCTCTCTTTATTGCTAATAATATTTCTTTATATATCTGCATGCTCTAGTGTTTGGTGTATATATATTTAAAATTGATATATCCTCTTGCAAAATTGATCTCTTTATCATTATATAGTAACCTAATTTGTTTCTTATAGTTTTTGTCTTGAAATCTATTTTGTTTGATATATATATATATATATCTGATAGTAATATGGACAATGAAAGACAACTGATGAGACCTCAGATAGAAATAAGGAATGCATTGGGAACTAGAGCAAGTGTCACGCATGTTATGACTTAGCAAAAAGTTTGGCTGCATTGTGCTCCTGCCCTAAGAATCTGTGAAACTTTGAACTTGAAAACAAAAATTTAGGGTATCTGGGGGGAAAAATTTCTAATTGGAAAAGCATTCAAGATGTGGCCTGGCTGTTTAGCATCCTATGCTAATATGTAGAAGCAAAGAAAATATGTAAAACTCAAACTTATATTTAAAAGGAAAGCAGAGAGTTAAAGTTTGGAAAATTTGCACCCTGGCCATGTGGTAGAAAAGAAAAGCTAATTTTTAGGGGAGGAATTCAAGCAGGTTGCAGACACATGCATAAGCAAAAAGGAGTCAAGTGCTGATAACCACGACAATGGTTAAAAGGCCTTGAAGACATTGCAGAGACCTTTGCGGCAGCCTCTCCCATCAGAGGCCCAGAGGCTTAGAAGAAAAGAATGGCTTCCTGGGCCAGGCCCAAGGCCCTGTTGCCCTGAACAACTTCAGTACATGGCTTCTTGCATCCTCTGACTGCAGCCTTGACTCAGAGGGCCCTGGGTACAGCTAGGGTTGCTGCTTCAGAAAGTGCAAACAGTAAGGCTTGGCAACTTCCATGTCGTTTATGCCTGCAGGTGCACAGAATGTAAGATTTGAGGCTTTGGAGCCTCTGCCTAGATGTCAGAGAATATATAGAAAAGCTCGGATGCCCAAGAAGCAGCCTGCTGCAGGAGTGGAGCTCTCATGGAGAACTTCTACTAGGGCAATGTGGAGGGAAAATGTGGGGTTGGAGGCCTCACACAGAGTCTTCACTGTAGCACTGCCTAGCGGAGCTCTGATAAGAGGTCCATCATTCTCCAGAACCCAGAATTGTAGATCCACCAGCAGCTTGTACCCTCAGCCTGGCACACAATGCCAGCCCTTGAGAGCAGCCTTGGGTTCTGAGCCCTGCAAAACTACAGTGGTGGAGCTGCCCAAGACCTTGGAAGCCTACCACTCAACTATTCTGCCCTGAATCTGGACATGTAATTGAAGAATATTATTTTGGAGCTTTAAGATTTAATGACTACCATCCTGGGTTTCAAAACTCCATGGGGTCTGTAGTTCTTTTCTTTTGGCCCATGTCTCCTTTTTGAAATAGGGGTATTTACACAATGCCTGTACCCCTATTGTGTCTTATGAGTAACTAACTTGTTTTTGACTTTACATGCTCATAGGTGGAAGAGACTAACCTTGTCTCAGATGAGACTTTGGACTTTAGACATTTGCATTAATGCTGAAATAAGTTAAGACTTTGGGAAACTGTTGAGGAAGGTATGATTATAATTTGCAATGTGAGAAAGAAATGAGATTTGGGAGGGGCCAGGGCCAGAACGATATGTTTTAAATTAGTGCCCCCACAAAATCTCTTGTCAAATTGTAAACCCCAATGTTGGAGGTGGGGTTTGATTGGAGGTGATAGAATAGTGGGGATGGATTCCTCATGAATGCTTTATCACCATCTCTACTTGGTACTGTTGTCATAATATTGAGCGAGTTTGTATGAGATTTGATTGTTTAAAAGTGTGGAGAACCTCCCCCTTCCCTCTCTTTTGCTCCTTCTCTGGCCACATGAACTGCTTCTCCCTCTTTGCCTCCTGCCATGATTGTAAGTTTCCTGAGATTGACCCAGAAGCTGAAAAGATGTTGTGAGCAAATTAAGCCTCTTATTTAAATAAATTGCCCAGTCTCAGATATTTGATTATAGCAATGTGAGAACAAACTAATCAGTGTTGTTTTTTTTTTTTCTCTCTTTTGTGTACTTACTATTTCAGTCAGTTTTATACCTTAAGGTGATTATTTACTGCCCATTAACATCATTTTCTTTCTGATTGAAGTACTCCCTTTAGCATTTCTTGTAGGACAGACCCGGCATTAATGAAATCCCTTAGCTTTTGTTTGTCTGGGAATGTCTGTATTTCTCCCTCATGTTTGAAGTACATTTTCAACAGATATACTCTTTCAGGATAAATGATTATTTTTTCCTTCAGCATTTCAAATATGTAATGTCAACCTCTCCTGACCTGTAAGGTTTCCAATGAAAATTCTTCTGCCGGATGTATTAGATCTTCATTATACTTTATTAGTTTCTCTTCTCTTGCTGCTTTTGGGGTCTTTTCTTTACACTTGATTTTTGGGAATTTATTACACGCCTTGAGGTAATGTTCTTTGGGTTAAATCTCTTTGTTGTTCTTCTTGTACTTGGATGCTGATATCTTTGTCTATGTTTGGGAAGTTCTGTTATTATCACTTTGAATGAATTTGCACCCCTATCTCTATCGCTACCTCCTCCTTAATGCCAGTAACTCTTAGATTTGCCCTTTTGAGGCTACTTTCTATGTCCTGTAGGCGTGCTTTTTTTTTTTTTTTAATTCTTTGTTCTTTTGTCTCCTCTGACTGTGTGTTTTTAAGAAGACTGTCTTTAAGCTTATTAATTCTTTATTCATCTTGATCAAATTTTCTCTTAAAAGACTCTAATTCTTTAGTATGTCAAATGCATTTTTCAGCCCCCACATTTCTTCTTGATTCTTCTTAATTATTTCAAGATTTGTGTTTAATATATCTGATAAAATTATGAATGTCTTCTGTGTTATCTCGGATTTCTTTGAATATTCTCAGCACAGCTATTTCAAATTCTTGGTCTGAAAGGTCACATATGTATGCTTGTTCACGATTGGTCACTGGTGACTTATTTAGTTAATTTTGTGAGGTCATGTTCTCTTTGATGGCGATGATGCTAGTAGATGTTTTTCAGCATCTAGGCATTGAAGAATTCAGTATTTATTGTGGTCTTCTCAGTCTGGGCTTGTTTGTACCTATCCTTCTTGGGAAGGCTTTCCAGATATTTTTAAAAACTTGGATATTGTGATCTAAGCTGTGTCTGCTTTAAGGGGCACCCCAAGCCCAGTAACACTGTAGTTCTTTCAGACTCCTAGAGATATTGTCTTGATGGTCACGGACAAGGTACAGGAGAAACCTCTGAAACACCAAGCAGAGACTCTTGTTCTCTTCTCTTCCTTTCTTCCAAACAAATGGAGTCTCTCTCTATGTTCTGAGCCACCTAAAGCTGGGGGTTCAGTGACACAAGCAACCCTGATATTCTCTGGCTACAGCCAATTATTGCTCAAATCCTGCAGCTCCACAATAAGAAGGTGGCAAAGTCAGCTGGGCCTGTGTCCCTTCCTTCAGCGCAGCAAGTTCACCCAAGCCGTGGGTGGGTCCAGAGGTGCTATTTGGGAGACAGAGACTACAGTCGAAAACCTTAGAAGTCTACCAGTTATTCTGTTGTACTGTGCTAAGCTGGCATTGAAACTGCAAGATGCAGCCTTTCAAACTCTTTCCTCTTGCCAAAGGCAGAGAAACCTCACCAAGTAGCTACTGCCAGTACAGACCATGGGGACTTCTGTCAGACTACCACCAGTGTTCCTTAAAGTCCAAAGGCTCTTAAGTCAGCTTGTGGTGAATGCTGCCTGGACTAGGACTCACCTCTCAGGGCAGTGGGCTCCCCTCTGTCTCAGGGAAGATCCAGAGATGACATCCAAGAGTCAAGTCCTGGAAATGGAGACTCAAGAGCCTGCATGATGCTCTACCCCTCTGTGGCCTTGCTGGTACCCAAAGTCAGCAAGTTTCAGTGTTTCACTCATGGTCTTAGACATAGTACGTGAGTATTGCTGCTGGTTATTCAAGGTCTAAGGACTCCTCAGTTAGCAGGTAAGGAAGTCTGGAAAGATTGGGTTCCTTCCTTCAAGGCAGCAGGTTCCCTTCTGACCCAGGCTGTGTCTAGAATTGTTGTTTGGGATGGGGTCCAGACGACTCTGACCAATGTTCTATCCTGCTACTGCTGAGTTCATTTCCAAGATGTAAGTAAAAGTCCTCTCACTCTTCCCTCTCCTTCATAAAGTGGATGGAAGGGGTCTCTTTTGGAGGTATGAGGCATGCAGCCTTGGGTTATGGGGAGGGCTGATGCCAGCACTTCCTAAGCCTCCCCATCTGGTATCTCAGTAGGTCATGTGTTCCCCTAGTTCACTGTCTGTGGGCCTATTTTAGCACAAGGACTTGCCTAAGAGTTGCAATCCTTCTAATCCAGACTGCCTTTCAAATTTACTTAAGAGATCCAGTACACTTTCGCCATTGGTGGCAAGATTTATGGGAGCTCAAGTTACAACCATTGGGATCCATTATTCCCCGCTAGCTAGAGCTTGTTTAAATGCTACCTCTATGGGCAGCCATCAGGTTAGGTGAGTTCAGTTTTCCCTTCTGCTCTAATAGGAAAGCACTGAGTTCAGTGTCGCACAGTTGCTCTGCTCTCCCTACTCCAGTACCCAGAGATGCCCTCAGTACCACACTACTGCTTCTGGTGGTGGCAGAGGGGTGGCATCCATGATTCAAGACTGTTTTGTTCTATCTCTTCAGTGCCATTTTCAGTGATATGATGTCACAGCCAGGTACTATGAAGGTTCACTTGATTTTTGGTACTTACAAAGTTTTTTTTTTTTTTTTTTTTTTTTTTTTTTTCCTGTGTAGATAGTTGTTAAATTGGGGTCCATGTGAGGGGGATGACCAGTGGAGCCTTCTATTTTGTCATTTTCCTCCACCTCTTCCTTGAAAACACTTTCAGTAAAATCAACATCCCTTCATGATAGAAACCATCAACAAATGAAGCAAAAAAGGAACAAGCTTCAAAATATAAAAAGCCATTTATGACAAACCCACAGCCAACATTATACAAAATAGAAAAAAGCTGGAAGTTTTCCTCTTGAAAACTGAAACAAGACAAGGATGCTCATTCTCACTACTACTCTTCAACATTCTGGAAGTTCTTCTGAAAAAGATCTGGAAGTTCTAGTCAGAGAAATCTGACAAGATAAATAAATAAAAGGAATTTCAAATTTTAAAAATGTCAAATTATTTCACTTCACTAACGATACTATTCTATACCTGGAAAACCCAAAAGACTCAACGAAAAGGCTCCTGGAACTGATAAACGACTCAGTAAAGTCCCATGATTAAGAAAATCAACGTACAAAGATTAGTGGCATTTCTATTACACCAGTAATAGTCAAGCTGAGATCAAAATTAAGAAAGCTATCCCATTTACATCTTCCATAAAAAGTAAAATGCCTGGGAATACATCTAACCAAGGAGATGAATGAATTCTATAAAGAGAACTACAAAATATTGCTTAAAAAATTCACAGATAACAAAAAGAAATGGAAAAACATTCCATGCTCATAGATTGGAAGAATAAATATCATTAAAGTGGCCATACCACCCAAAGCAATCTACAGATTCCACGCTATTCCGATCAAACTACTAAAGTCATTACTTTTCAATGAATTACAAAAACTAATTCCAAAATTTATATGGAACCAGTAGCCTGTATGGCCAAGGAAATCCAAAGCAAAAACAAACAAATGGAAAATGGAGTCATCACACTACCTGACTTCAAACTTATATATTATAAGGCTAGAGCAATAAAATGGTACTTTACATGCATGGTACTATTACTAAAACAGACACTTAGACCAATGGGAAAAAATAGAGAACCCAGAAATAAAGCCACAGACCTACGGCCATGTGATCTTCAACAAAGTCAACAACAATCAGCAACTGAAAAGGGACTCCTTATTCAATAAGTGGTGCTGGGATGACTGGCTAGCCATATACACAATGAAACTAGATTTCTATCTTTCAGCACACATGAAAGTTAACTCAAGTTGGCTTAATGAATTAATCCAACTATGAGTCCTATGAGAAAATAAACAAAAACTATTCTGGACATTGGCCTTAAAAAAGAATTTACAAGTCCTCAAAAGCAATTGCAACAAAAACAAATATTCACAAGTGGAACCTAATTAAACTAAAGAGCTTCTGCACAGCTAAAGAAACAATCAAGAGAGTAAACAGACAACCTACTGAATGGAGAAATTATTCACAAACTATGTGTGATGGTTAATACTAGATGTCAAGTTTACTGGATTGAGTGATGTCTAGATGGCTGGTAAAGTATTGTTTTTGGGTGTGTCTGTGTGGGTGTTGCCAGAGGAGATAGACATTTGTGTCAGAGGACTGGGAGAGGATGACCTATCCTGAATGTGGGTGGGCACCATCCAGTTGGCTGCCAGTGTGGCTAGAACAAAGCAGGCAGAAGAGGGTATAAGCTGGCTTGCTACATCTTCTGGCTCTCTCTTTCTTCCTGTGCCAGATTCTTGCTTCCACTCCTCCTGACCTTGGACATCAGACTTCAGGTTCTTAGGACTCTGGGACTTGTACCAGTGATTTCCTGGAGGCTCTTGGGCTTTGGCCACAAACTGCAAACTGCACTGTCAGCTTTCCTGGCTTTGAGGCTTTTAGACTTGGACTGAGCCACTAACATCTTTTCTCTTTCCTCAGCTTGCAGACTGCCTGTTGTGTGATTTCGCCTGGTAATCATGTGAACCAAATCTCCCTAATAAACTACTATTGGTGATTTCTCTCTGGCATATCCTGGCTAATACCCTATGCCTCTAACAAACATATAATATCCAGTATCTATAAGAAACTTAAAGAATTCAGTAAACAAAATACAAATAACCCCATTAGAAAGTAGGCAAAAGACATGAACAGACACTTTCAAAAGAAGATGCACAAGTGGCCAACAAACATAAGAAAAAATGTTCAGCATCACTAATCATCAGAGAAATGCAAATCAATACCAAATGGGATGCCATCCAATACTAGTCAGAATGACTATTGTTGAAAAGTCAAAAAACAAAAGATGCTGGTGAGGCTACAGAAATAATGAGACACTTATACACTGTTGGTGGGAATGCCAATTAGTTTAGCCACTGTGAAAAGCAGTATGGAGATTTCTCAAAGAGCTTAAAATGGAATTACCATTCAGCCCAGCAATCTTATTACTGGTTACATTTCCAAAAGAAAATGAATTGTTCAACCAAAAAGACACATGCACTTGCATGTTGACATGGCATTATTCACAATAGCAGAGACATGGAATCCACCTAGAGCCGCATCATTGGTGGTTTGGATAAAGATATTGTGATACATATACACCATGGAATATTAAGCACTCATGAAAAATAAGAAAATTATATCCTTTGCAACAACATGGATGCATCTGGAGGCCATTATCTGAAATGAATTAACGCGGGAACAAAACCTAATACCACATGGTCTGACTTATAAGTGGGAGCTAAACATTGGGTACTCATGGATATAAAGATGGCAAAGTAGACACTGAGGACTACTAGACAGGAGAGTGCAAGAGTGGGGCAAGGTTTGAAATACTTATTGGACACTGTGCTCTCTTTCTGGGTTATAGGAATAATCATGCATTGAACATCAGCATCATGCTGCACATATACCCTCCGAATATTAAAAAAAAATCCTTGGAATTAAAAAAAATTATAATTGTATAATTTAACAAGACTTTGTCCCTAATTAATGGAACATTCCGAAACATAGATATTAAAAAAAATAGTATGAGCAATTTTAACCCAATTGGTATCTATAGAACATGGCATTCTAAAATTGCATAATACACATTTTTGAAATGTACATTATATGTTAATTAAGATGGACCTTAGTTTGTTCCATAAAACAAATCTCAGTTCATGTATAAGGATTTAAATTGGAGAGACTGTTCTCTTTTAAAAACAGGATTGATTAGAACTGTATAATATTGGGAGACAGTTATTCATGGGTTAATTACCTTTATTCCTTTATTCTGAGCAAAGGAATTAACCATTTTTATTATTCTCTATCTTATCAAGGATGCCTACTTGCAAACAGCCTGTGCAAAAAGATAATTATTACCTTCATGGTAGATGGAACATTTATTTTCTGACTAGCAGAATTAAAAAACAAACAAAAAAGGTATCACTCCAGAGCGAAGACTGGGCATCTTTTCTAGCCATCACCTATAAGGTTAGGGTTTCCTAGACTCTGAGTTCTTCAGCTGTGAACATAAATTCACTACTTGCACAGCATCCAACTGGGTCTGCCACCACATGTCCTCTGTATGGTAGGGAGAACAAGGGGGGGGGGGGGGGGACCCTTGCAAACATGAAGGTCATGCTGCCTGCTCTGCCATTAGTAATCTATTCTTTTGTCTCTGACCTGGGACTCTTGTCTTCTCTCAGCGTCTATTTTCTCTCTCAGCGTCTATGAAACAAATTAATATGTGTGCTTTTAGGTAGAGTAAAATCTAAAAGTCTTCACAATTCTTGTTAGTTTTGGTAATGAAGATGGTATCTAAATGACGACATGACTTTCTGCAAGAGAAAAGATTCGCAGACATGAGAAATCCTTCTGGGATCAGGTAGTACATGTTCTTGACAAGAGGTGAGTAAGTTAAGGGTAAAGGTATCTTGGTGTTCTACCTTTTAATGAGGCTGAGTTTGGGTAGGTAGGATAAAGACAGGCTGCCTAAATTTTCTTTTTCACTATTCTCCAGGCAGGGAGAGAATGCTTCCATGTGTCTCTAATGCTGATATAGAGCTTTAGTTTGACCAATAAAACAGTTCACTTGCTTGCGTTGTTAAGAGGTGAATAGGCTCCTGAAAAAAGTGAATTTGTGTTAATTACTGGTGCAATGTCGTTCTCTTTGTTCATGCCCTCTAATCTCTCATTCTTCCTCTACCACAACCTCAGTTTAAGGAAAACAAGAACAACAACAACAAACGAGTATTCTGGAAACTTGAGAGAATGTGTAGACTAAAACTTCTGTGATTATGTTAGATTCAGGTGCCTCAGTCACCATCCTATCTGTGTCCATGGAGAATAGAAACATCCTAATTCAACAAGTGATCTTTGTGCAGTATTTATAGTAGGGGAGGAAAACGAACATAAACTTGTGGCTGAAGCCTTTTGACACATTCAATGTGTTTCTTTCAGTTTCTTCCAAATCTGAATATATAGTAGAAATGAATATGCTTTATTATTGCACTTCGTGCCATAGAGGATTAACTTTTGGGAGTAACAGCTACAAATAGAGGAGTGCTAGGAAGACAAACTCCCCTTCTATTTCTGCCAGTTGAGTTTGTCAGTATTTAACATAAGTGTCTCTTACTTCTAATATCCAACATTTTCAATATATAGAGAATATCCTGCCAATTAAGAAAACTCAGTCTTAATAGCACTGACTGTGATATTATTTTATCTCTGCCAAAAGGATAATCTGATAAACCTCGTCAAGCACCTACTTGCCTAATATATTTTCTTGGGACAACGTGAGTGAATTCACAATACTCAATCCCTATCACATGCCTTAAAAAGGCTTTCTCTTCACTTCCTCTACCCTTCTACCAAAACAAGTCCTAGCATCTTATTAAGCTTTTTGAGTCTCAGAAGCTATACCCAAAAAGTCAAGGTTCTCCAGAGAAACAGAACCAGTAGTGCTGAGACAACTGTAGAGCTGCGTGTGAAAGAATGAAGTTGACCCCTTACTTCACACCATATACAAAATAAATAAATAAAAACAAAACAAAAAAAACCTCAAAATGAATCAAAACCTAACTTCAATGTAAAAGTTAAAACTGAAAAAAAAAAAAAATTCCTTGCAAAAAAACAGGGGTAGCAATGTTAGTTTCATATAATGCAATTGGTTGAGATATATTATAGCTCACTTGATTTATGGATAACTCTAGTTACTTCTTCCTGCCTTCACTTTTTTTTTCTTTTTCTTTTTATTCTTTTTTTCTCTAGAGTATCCCACAATCTGAATTTTTGTGGTCTCGATATTCTAGTGCTATTATATAATATCCTATCCTGTAAATGTTTCTGGCAAATTTATGTCCTACATGAATACTCAGACTCAGAGATGGTTTTTGACTCTTAATTACTTCATAGGTGGTGTTGCATTCTTTCATTATTAAATGTGTGAACTCTACTTGCTCTTTTGTGAACTTAGCAGCCATTTATGATCAATGTCCAAGTAAATTAATTCATTAAAGTTCACAAAATTGTGGTACTAAAATTGTTTCAACAATAAATATAAATGTATTCCAGTTTCCTCTTGCTGAAACTGATTTGTATATCTTAATTGTTAAGTTTGGTCATTGCTTTGTGAAATTGATAATTTTGGTACCTTTAGAATCATGTCCATTGGTTATTTTTTTACTTGTATTTATTTACTTTTTATTTGTTTAAATCATTGAATGGTACAGCATCATATGTTAAAAGACCCAAGGCCAGGTGCGGTGGCTCATGCCTGTAATCCCAATGCTTTGGGAGGCCAAGGCGGGCAGATCACCTGAGATCAGAAGTTCAAAACCAGCCTGACCAACATGGTGAAACCCCATCTCTACTAAAAATATAAAAATTAGCTGGCTGTAGTGGTGGGCACCTGTAATCTCAGCTCCTGGGGAGGCTGAGGCAGGAGAATCTCTTGAACCCAGGAGACGGAGGTTGCAGTGAGCCAAGATCGTGCCATTGCACTCCAGCCTGGGCAACAGAGCAAGACTCCATCTCAAAAAAAAAAAAAAAAAAAAGACTCGAAAGAAATAAGATAGGCAAAATGAGGACTAATAAAATATTTTGCAAACTTATATAATGAATAACTTAATATAGAATATATAAATAACTTTTATAATTGGGGATGGTTATTATGTTTAAAAATATCTAGTTATAAAGAATGACTAAGACCTAGTATTTTATATACAGCAGAGTGGCTACAATTAATAATAATTGAATTGTACATTTTAAAATAAATAAAAAAGTATATATAATTAGATTGTTTCTAATAAAAAGGATAAATACTTAGCAGATAAATAACCCTTTTTCATAATGTGATTATTTCTCATCACATGACTGTGTCAAATTATTTCATATACCTTATGAATATATATATATACCTACTCTGTACCCACAAAAATCAAATATATAAATACATGCATTAATTTTAAAAATAAAATTATAAAATGCAAACTAAAAAAAAATCTGAGAATGGAGTGTAAAGCCTGCAAACACAATTTTGGAGTTGAGGGGAATTACGCAATCCCTACATCATGTCTTCTTTAAATTTTCTGGTTTGTTTTGTGACCACGATTCTATTTTATTTACACTTATACATATCAGGTATTGTAGGAGAGAGGAATTGAGCAGAACAATTGACTTTTTGTTGCTTAAAATTTAAAAAAGGGAATGGATTCAGGAAGAAGGTAGAATTGATAAACTCTTCAAAGCAGTGTGGGTTTTTCTCGTCATGGATATCACATTACTAAAATGCCAGGAGAAGGCATTGCTTATATTTTCTACATGTTACGCTCTCCTGCTCCCCTAAAGCACACATACAACAACGACCTCCTAAAGAAAAGGTCTAAGGACTGAGTATTATGTCTAAGGCTAAAAGTCCATGGTCAAGATGCCAGCTAATTTAGTTTCTAATGAGGGTTCTCCTCATGGCTTGTAGACAGCTTCCTTATCTCTGTGTACTCACATGAACTCTTCTCTCTGGATCTGTGGAACTTTCTGGTGTTTGTTTTATAAGGACACTAATCCTGTTGAATCAGCAGCCCATCTTATGAACCCATTTTGGAGTAACTACCACCTTATGAGCCCTGTTTCCAAATAGACTAACATTTGGGGTTAGGTCTTCAACATAGAGAGTGGGAAGGGGCACAATTTAGTCCATAGTGAAGTCCAAGATGAAGTTACACATATAGAAGTCATAAGCATTTTTTTTTTTTTGCTTTACAACTTTAAAACAATTTTATTGATACATAATAGTTGTACACATTTATGGAATATGTATATAATTTTGATACAGGCATATACTATATAATGGTCAAATATGAATCATTGAAACATCCACCACCTCAAACATTTATCATTGCTTTCCATTGGAAACACTCCAAATCTCTTCTAACTATTATAAGCATTTAGTTTTTGAAGCCATATGAATAGATAAGATGGTCTAGGAAAAACAATTATTTAAAGAGAGAAGAGTGGAGTGCCTTTTGCAGAAAACTGAGGAACATCAAGATGTAATGGCAGATCAGAATACAAGTAGAACACAAAATATAGAGTAGAAGCAGTTTGGAGGTAATTTTATTATTCAACCTATCATTATGTGAAATTTATTAAATAGTAACTACTGTTATCATCAGTGCAGGTCATACATTTCAGATTAGTGACTCAGATTACTGCATAGTCCCTACACACACAGGGTTTGTGTTCTAGTGAGGAAAAGAGAAAGAATAAACAAGTCAATATATAATACACTTTCAAATATTAAGTACAAGGAAAGCAAAATCATAGAGTGTGGTTATCAATAATATATGAGATATGGGATGTTTTATTCAAAGTGATCAGGGGAGATCACTCTGGATAAGTAACATTTTAACAGAGATCTAATTATAAAATGAGGGTAGGAGCCATGCAATATTTTAGAAAACGGGAACCTTGCAGAAGCAACCTCATGTGCAAAGATCCAGAGATGAGAGAATACTTGGTATGCTAAAAAGAAAACAAGAAATATAATGTGAGTGAAGTTGGGGAGTTATTGGAAGAATTGTAGAGAGTATAGTTAGGAGGTAGTCTGGAGCATGTCGTACTAGAGCCTTATAAGCCAAAGCATGTTTGGGATATTCTATTCTGAGTTTGATGGAACTTACTTTATTAAAATTTTTTTAAAACCATACTTTAAGTTCTGGGATACATACGCAGAATGTTCAGGTTTATTACATAGGTATACATATGCCATAGTGTTTTGCTGCACCCATCAACCCATCATCTACATTAGGTATTTCCCCTAATGCCATTCCTCCCCTTGTCCCCCACCCTCCAACAGGCCCCTGTGTATGATGCTCCCCGTCTCGTGTCCATATGTTCTCATTGTTCAACTCTCACTTGTAAGTGAGAACATGTGGTGTTTGGTTTTCCGTTCCTGTGTTAGTTTGCTGAGAATGATGGTTTCCAGCTTCATCCATGTCCCTGCAAAGGACATGAACTCATTCTTTTTTATGGCTGCATAGTATTCCATGGTGTATATGTGCCACATTTTCTTTATCCAGTCTAACAATGGTGGGCATTTGGATTGGTTCCAAATCTTTGCTATTGTGAATAATGTTGCAATAAACATACATATGTGTGTGTCTTTATAGTAAAACGATTTATAGTTCTTTGGTTATATACCCAGTAATGGGATTGCTTTTTCTAGTATTTCTAGTTCTGGATCCTTGAGGCATCGCCACACTGTCTTCCACAATGGTTGAACGAATTTACACTCCCACCAACAGTGTAAAAGCGTTTCTATTTCTCCACATCCTCTCCAGCATCTGTTGTTTCCTGACTTTTTAATGATCACCATTCTAACTGGCATGAGATGGTATCTCATTGCGGTTTTGATTTGCATTTCTCTAATGACCAGTGATGATGAGGGTTTTTTTTAATATGTTTGTTGGCCGCATAAATGTCTCCTTTTGAAAAGTGTCTGAACAGGAACTTACTTTTTTAAAAAATCAGCATGCCTCCTCTAGAAAATCAAATGAATGTGTGTACAGGTAGCGAGGCCAGGAAGAGTTGTAAGATCTAGTGAGTTCTGATGGAAAGTACTATCAGATTATAAATAGTGCAAGTTCCTGTGATGCTGGCTTGAGCCAGAGTAATATTAAAATAAAAGTGGAGTCATTGGTGTTGGGATATATTTTGGAAGCAAAATGAAGAGACATGTGAATAAATTAGATATAAGATGTGATGCAGAGAGGAGGCGAGGATGAGTTAAATTTTGGGCCTGAGTAATTTGGTGTATAGCAGTAGCATTTACATTAGAAGTGAAATAGTAGTATAAGGGTATATGTGCTAATTTTGAAGGAGAAAGCAATATTAACATATTGGACCTGAGAAGTTTGAGGTTTCCATTAAAGTAAAGAAGTCTAGAGCTCAGGCAAAAGAGAGGGGCCAAAGATATATATTTTGGAAATTATCAAAATGAACACGCTATTTGAAATCATTCAAATGATGAGAACACCTATGGTGAAAGTATGTACAGAGAAAATAAGGGAGTTTAGTGGTTGAAGAGATAGTCTAAATTTTGCAAAGGAGGCTAAGGTGGAACAACTAATGAAGAGGGAAGTTAAAAAAGAGGATGATGTTCTGGAAGGCAATGGAAGAAAAATGTCAAGAAAGGGTGACAGATCAACTGTGTCAAGTGTTATGAGACTAGGTAAGATAAAAACAAAGGTGACTCTCGTGTTTTGTCTTCTAGCAGCTTAAATAATTGTTAGGAGAAAAGCATAATGAATATAGTTGTGCCTCACCTTGAGGAAAGCAATCAAAATTATATCTAGGCAAATAGTATACTGGTCCATAGATTGATATGTACAGGATTATTTCCAGAAATATTCAACATTAGTATTAGTAACATTATTTCATATTAATATAGTTGTATTGATATTTACCATTGACACTTGAATAGGAGTATATCTTAGATAGGTGGAAAAGAATGAAGAGATTCTTTCAGGAAGGAAGGTAAGAATTAAGAAACAATATAGACGAACTGAGCCACAAGTTTAACTTTCACATTCTAATATATAAGAACCAAAACAAGAAAATTTCACTGAAATACTATGGACTATAAACTCTTCATTTATAATTTCTTTCTCATTCTAATGCACTTTTCTACAGCAACTCTCTAGAAAAAAAAAAAAGGAAAAAGAAAATGGAACATTACTCTTATTTTTCCCAAGGCTAATCAGAAAAAACGGGTACATTTAGTTAACAACCCAAAAAACTGTTAGCTATCTTATGCTGTATAAAGCGGTGCATTGTTTTATAATCACACCCAAATATTTAGTTGCGGTATGCTCAAATTTTTCACTGCACAGAATATAACTCATTCGATTCCAAGCATACAACTCATCTGTTACTGTAATATATGTTTGATTAAAATGCAGGCCATTGTAGCTCCTTTATCTTCACGAAGTGCCAAAAGAATTTATAAGCATGGAAATGGTATTCAAAACAGATTAACATTTATATTGGTTCTAATTCACCTCCTAGGTTTAATATCTTCATTTAAAATTGCCTCTGGTTAAAGATTATGCAGGCTCACACACTTTAAGGATGTAGAGCTTAAAGCCATAATGACTACTTCAAATTAGTGCTATTCATTATCAGTTCCTTATATTTACAGTAGTGAATTGTTTGACATAAAACAAGAACAGATAAGAGTATCTGATTAAAACTATCAGGCAATGTTGTAAAACTTCCAAATTGAAGCTTATAAGGCAATATTGATCTTTTTTTTTTTTTTCCACCAGTATTTAAGAATTTGCTGATGCTAAAGATCAAAAGGATAATTTTTTCCATAAGCTTTAAAAAGCAACCAATCTAAAAACAGAATATTCTAGATTGTATACATCATTGATGCCATGTTTGCCCAACTACATATAAATTTAGAAGATTGTCTTTTAAAAAGATTGTGTAAGAAGTAACTTTATTAAACTAATCCATTGACATTGATCCTGAGGAAGTGATTCCTAAGTTAATTATTTACACAGCAAGTTAGAAAAAAATCTTCTCTAAACCTCATTCTTAAAACACTCGCTACAAACCATATTAGACATTCTATTTACTATAAATTGTTTTTAATGTCAGATTTTACCTTGCTTGTTTTGTATGAGAAAATATTAAAGATTATGATACATACTTTTTCAAAATGCAGCTTATTTTACATTGGGACAGACAGCTATCACAATAACCATGAAATGTCAATATAATTTGGAATCTGACCTAAAGTACATGAAAAACTTATGATTGGGATTGTTTAAAATATATTATGAAAACATAGCTTTTATAGTGTGCTGATATGAAAAGGAGAATCAGCAAACATGCACATGCTAACTTGTTATTATTTAAATTTACTTTTATATCTTTTTTTTTTTTTTTTTTTGAGACAGAGTTTCGCTGTCGTTGCCCAGGCTGGAGTGCAATGGCACAATTTTGGCTCACCACAACCTCTGCCTCCTGGGTTCAAGCGATTCTCCTGCCTCAGCCTCCGGAGTAGCTGGGATTACAGGCATGCGCCACCACCCTGGCTAATTTTGTATTTTTAGTATAGACGGGGTTTCTCTATGGTCAGGCTGCTTTTGAACTCCAGACCTCAGGTGATCTGCCTGCCTTGGCCTCCCAAAGTGTTGGGATTAGAGGCGTGAGCCACCACGCCAGGCCCATTTGTTTTAATATTAAATAAGCTTATATCATAGGAGTATATTTAGTAAACCCTGATTTGATAGTACTCTTAGTGACCTACTAATAAAAGTGAAAAACAAAAACATTGGCTACAGAAATCAATATGACTTGAATATCGTTATACAGTATTTTCTTAGATATTCAATGGTGATTGAAGGAAAATATTCCACCATAAATGAGGGCAAGTCAGCAGTCTAAAACAGAGGTCATATTTGTACCTTTCAGAAAAGAGAAATTAACTGAAATAATGCACTGGATAAACCTGATGAGAAGTCAAAATGTTCACTCATGTTGAAGTAGTATGAGAAAAAGTTGTATACACCTATCGAGTATCAGTAATTGCATTCTGAGATTCAAGGAGCAATAATTAACCTAAGAAAGTGGTAAATACGTAGTTATATGTAAATAAATATTTACATCTTGAAACACTAATAAATTTGCTTTTTTAGGATAAAGAAAAAAAATCAGCAAATAAAACCTAAAATTTATTAATGAAGAGGTTAATTATTGTTGTTCCAATGTTCTTAGGAACTTGTATTGGTTTTGCATTGAAGTTCACTATTTTGATTCTATATGCATGTTAAACTGTCAAGGACAACCATCAAAAGAGAAGAAAGAAAGAATGTAACTTCCAAACAAGCAGAAAGACAAAAAATAAAATGAGAAAAAAGTAGGGAAAAAGGAGGTTAAAAGAGATACAAATGGCAGGAAATTAAAATACAAAATTAAATGGTTGAAATAAATAAAAATACTTCAGTAATTTACCTAAGTATGAAGACTTCAAGACTCATTACAAAATAAAATCTCACCATAAGCTTTTTATAAGAATTTTTTTTTTTTTTTTTTGAGATGGTCTCTGTCACCCAGACTGGAAGGCAGTGGTGCCATTCTGGCTCACTGCAACCTTCCCCTCACAGGCTCCAGAGATCCTCCCGCCTCACCCTCCCAAATAGCTGGGATGACAGGCATGTGCCACCATACCTGGCTAATTTTTATATTTTTTGTGGAGACAGAATTTTGCCATATTGCCCAGGCTGTTCTCTGACTCCTGGACTCAAGTGATCTGCCTGCTTCAGCCTTCCACAGTGTTGGAATAAAAGGCATGAACCATCCCACTAGGCTTCCAGAAACATATTTAAACATAGGGTATATAAAAGTAAAACATGAAAAAGTAAAAAAGAAAGCTTAGATACAACTGTTAATAGCACAGTGAAAAACAAATCAAACTCTTCAAGGAAAAAAAAAACATTGATAGAAATAAAGAGGGACTCCACAACGCACACACATTTTCAATTAAGAATATATAGAGGATGTATAACACACACACAGGTATCTGTATAGCTGGTGTACTGGAGTCTCCTGTTGTTGGCTTATGAGAGCTGATCGTTATCTTTTTCTCAGCTCAGCATTATTGACCTCAGCTTATATCTTGGGGAGATTATTTGTGCTACAGAAATGGATAAACACTATAAATCAGGGCATCTTTTTCCTTGAAGAGAGCTGAACTTCAAACATTTACCAGTATGCCACTCATTTGTATGCATCTAAAAATATACAGAGTGGAAATTGACACGACTAGAGCTACAAGGAAAAACTAAAGACATCAATATAGTAGAGGATTCTAACACTTCTTCCTATAATTGATGTTTTAAACAAATAGAAAATCAGTAAGTATAAAAAGGATTTTAATGACACAACAATCTCACTATAGTAGATACACTCAAAACACTGCAACAATAGTTGAAAATACATAATATTTAAAGCATATACTGTCCATTTACGAAACTAACCACATATAAAACCACAGACTGAGTTCCAATAAATATCAAAAGCCTAGTATCATACATTCCACATTCTTGGATGATTATGCAATTAAGTTAGAAATCTAAAAAAGATAACTTTAAAAAGGTACATATATATGAAAGTAATAAGTGCACTTCTAAGTAACTTACTATGAAAGAAGAAATTATACCGTACATCAGAAAATATTTACAGCTGAAAACAGAAAACTACTTATAAAAATATGTCCAAAGCAAGTTTACCTTAGAAGGCAGGCTGAAAATCAATGAGTTTCCAAACACAAAAGGATCAAAACTATTTATTAAGAAATAAGAAAGGCAGGGAGCGGTGGTTCACGCCTGTAATCCCAGCACTTTGGGAGGCCGAGGCAGGCGGATCACGAGGTCAGGAGATCAAGACCATCCTGGTTAACACGGTGAAACCCTGTCTCTACTAAAAATACAAAAAAATTAGCCGGGCGTGGTGGTGGGCGCTTGTAGTACCAGCTTCTCGGGAGACTGAGGAAGGAGAATGGTGGGAACCCAGGAGGAGGAGCTTGCAGTGAGCGGAGATTGAACTGCTGCACTCCAGCCTGGGTGACAGAGCGAGACACCCTCTCAAAAAATAAATGAATAAATAAATATTAGAAAATAAATTTATAAAACAGGAAACTAATATATAATAGAGAATATAACTTAATCCAAATATCTTCCATTTTAAAAGATAGATTAACAAATTTCTGCCAAGATGGATGCAGAATAAAAGAGAAAATAAGTATTTTTAGAAACAAGAAATAGAAAATAAAACTTATTCTGCATAAATATAAAAGAAGATGCAATGAAGAATATGACAATAAATCTGAAAATCTATACAGACTACATTTCTAAAAAATATTTTCTCAGAAGAAAACACTCTCTAACATGTAAAGAGACTAGAATATCCTTGATATGAAATGGTATAAATAGAACAAAAATTAAGCCATTACCAATATTTTTTTAGGCATTATGCAAGTGAGAGTAGTGATAGACTAAACCTTCAAGAGCAGTAGGAACTGACTGCCTGACACGAAATGTCAAGGTATCAAAATCATTAAATATGAGTAGAGTTACTTTAGAATCATTTCATTACAATTATGACTTTATTCATTTTTAAAATTTTTGGATTAATTTATTTTATGATACATAAAATATTGCCTATAATCTCCAACTTAACATTTTATACTTGCTGAATTACATTCTGATAATCATGTTCAAAATTACACTTTATGAAAATATCTAAAGCATGACCATTCTAGGATGATTGTGGTTAACTATAATATTGTATATTTTTTAAAAAGCTTGAAGAGAGGATTTTGAATGTTCACAACACAAAGAAATGATAAATGAGGTGATGGGTATGCTACTTATCCTGATTTGACTATTATACCTTGTATATACATATCAAAATATCACTATGTATCCCCAGAATATTTAAAATTATTACATGTTAACTAAAAATAAAATAAGTCATGTTCAAATCATATACAGTTTCATGATATATATGCATATGTATAAAATCATATATAAAGATATATAAAAATCATAAATTATAAAGAAAGAAAGGGCATCCAAATAGGAAGAGAGGAAGTCAAACTATTTCTGTTTGCAGATGACATGGATCCTGTATTTAGAAAACCCCATAGTCTTGGCCCAAAAGTTCCTTAAGCTGATGAAGAAATTCAGTAAAGTCTCCAGATACAAAATCTATGTACAAAAATCAATAGCATTCCTATACAACAACAAGAGTCAAGTTGAGTACCAAATCAAGAATGCAATTCCATTTGCAATTATCACAAAAGAATAAAACACTTAGGAATAAAACTAACAAGGGAGGTAAAAAAATCTCTACAAGAATAACTGCAAAACACTGCTCAAATAAATCAGAGATGACACAAACAAATGGAAAAATATGCCATGATCTTGGATAGGAAGAATCAATATGGTTAAAATGCCCATAATGCCCAAAGCAATTTATAAATTTAATGCCATTTCTATCAAACTGCTAATTACATTCTTCACAAAACTTGAAAAAAATGCTATTTTAAAATTCATATGAAACTAGAAAAGAGCCTGAATAGTAAAGGCAATTCTAAACGAAAGAATAGAGCTAGAGGCATCATGCTATCTTACTTCAAAATATAATACAGGGCTACAGTAACCAAAACAGCATGGTACTGGTACAGAAACAGACACATAGACCAACGTAACAGAATAGAAAGCCCAGAAATAATACAGCACACATACAGGTATCTGATCTTTGACAAAGTTGACAAAAACAAGTAATGGAGAAAGGATTCCCTACTCAACAAATGATGCTGAGATAATTGGCTAGCTATATGCAGAGAATTAAAACTGGTCTTTTTACTTACACCAGATAAAAAAATAATAATTCAACATGGATTAAAGACTTAAATGTAAAACCAAAAATTATGAAAACCCTGGAAGACAACCTAGGCAATACCATTCAGGACACAGGCATGGGCAAAGATTTCATGATGAAGATGCTAAAAACAATTACAACAAAAGTAAAAACTAACACATGGAATGTAATTTAACTAAAGAGCTTCTGCACAGCAAAATAATCAACAGAGTAAACAGCCTACAGAATGGGGAAAAAAATTTGCAAACCATATATTTGACAAAAATCTAATATCCAGCATCTGTTAGAAACTTAAAGAGATTTACAGCAAAAAAAAAAAAAAAAAAAAAAAAAAACCATTAAAATTGGGCAAAGGACATGAACATTTTACAAAAAAAAAAAAAAAAAAAAAAAAAAAATATATATATATATATATATATATATATATATATATATATATATATATGGCCAACAATCATATGAAGAAAAGCTCAACATCACTGATTATTGAAGAAATGCAAATCTAAACCACAACGAGATACCATCTCACAGGAGTCATAATGGTGATTATTAAAAAGTCAAAAAACAACAGAGGCTGACAAGGTTGTGGAGAAAAAGGAACACTTACATATTGTTGCTGGGAGTGTAAATTAGTTCAACCATTGTAGAAGAAAGTATGGTGATTCTCCAAACACCTAAAGACAGAAATACCATTAGACCTACAAATCCCATTACTGGGTACATACCCAAAGGATTATAAATTATTCTTTTATAAAGACACATGCACACATATGTTGATTGTAGCACTATTCACAATAGTAAATACATGGAATCAACCTAATGATAGACTGGATAAAGAAAATGTTGTACATATACACCATGGATTACTATGCAGGCATCAAAAAGAACAAGGTCATATCCTTTGCAGGGACATGGATACGGTTGGAGGCCATTATCCTTAGCAAACTAACACAGGAACAGAGAGCTAAATACAACATGTTCTCACTTATAAGTGGGAATTAAATGATATGAACACATGGACACATAGAGGGGAACAACACACACTAGGGCCTATAAGACAGTAGAAAGTGAGAGGTGGGAGAGGATCCGAAAAAATAACTAATCAATACTAGTCTTAATACCTGGGTGATGAAATAATCTGTACAACAAACCCCCATGACACAAATTTACCTATGTAACAAACTCTATGTATGAATTTACCTATATTACAAACCTATGTACCCCTGAACTTAAAAGTTAACTTAAAATATTCATGATACAAAATCTTCAATTTTAATGTCATTTGCCATTTTAATCTACATTTGATTTTATTATTTGTATTATGTTTTAATTTTTAACTTTTATTTTAGGTTCAGGGGTATATGTGAAGTTTTGTTACGTAGGTAAACTTGTGTCACGGAGGTTTGTTGTACGGATATTTCCTCACTCAGGTATTTAGCAGAGTACTCAATGGTCATCTTTTCCGTTCTTCTCCCTCCCTCTTCCCTCGACTCTGAAGTAGAGACAATGTCTGTTTACTTCTTGATGTTCATGAGTTCTCATCATTTAGCACAAATCATTGCAACAAAAGTAAACTTATTGGTAAAGAAATGCAGTATTTGGTTTTCTGTTTCTGCATTAGTTTGCTAAGGATAATAGCCTCCATCTCCATCCATATTCCTGCAAAATACACCATCTTGTTCTTTCTTATGGCCACACAGTGTTCAATGGTGTATATGCACCATTTTCTTCATACAGTCTGTCATTGATGGGCATATAGGTTGATTCTATGTCTTTGCTATTGTGAATAGTGCTGCAATGAACATTCACGTGCACGTGTCTTTATGGTAGAATGATTTATTGTGTCTATTTTTAAATAAAATAATTTTAAAATACTGATAATCTAAATGAGATTCATCAGTTCATATAGTCATTCAAGGCAAAAATAACCTAAGTATAACCAAATAATTTAGTATAAAAAATATGTTTTTAAGAACAGTTTGCAATATATGTTTATCTTAATCGGGTACTGATGTTTTCAGAAACCTGGCAATAATAATTTCCTTAACCTAAGTTCCCCATACTATGACAAGTAAAACCTACCGTGAGGCTGATTAGATGAAAATCTGTTTCTCTCTTAAGAAGAAATCTGATAATCAGAAGAAATTGATAGTTTTCAGATTAATAAAGGAACAAGAGTTACATACATGCAAAAATAACATAGTAGAAAAGTTCTAATGATAAGCAGAGATATACACAAATTGGTATTTTGTATGTTTTATTGGTATTTTGTGTGGTTTGTTCATAGTTTTTGATATTTTATAAAACACTTTAAAAATTGTGGCTAAATTGGATCGTATTTAATTAATATTCTTTCCTGAGGGTAATCTATACTCCTGTAAAAATTAACAATTATATTTTATGATCATTATGGTTATTTTCTTTTTCATCTTATTGTAGTGTTACAAACTGGAAGAAAACCTCCCAAAGTGAAGATTTTCGTGTAGACAAAATTTCAATTTTTCCCTGGCACATATTTAGGAGTGGACTGACTAGGCCATATTTTAGGTTATGTTTGACGTTGTGTTTTAAATTTCCATTTTTCAGAGTGGTTGCAGCATTTTACATTGCTACTAGTAACGTATGAGAGTTTCAGTTGCTCTGCATTGTCAGCACTTTCTGTTGCCATTGGTTTTTAATTTTAGCGATTTTAATAGACGTATGGTGGTATTACATTGTGTTTTCATTTTGCATTTTGCTGACAATGATGTGTAACATCTTTTCACATGTTTATTTTCCATCTATATATCAACTTGGGTTAAACGTCTGCTCAAATCTTTTGCCCATTTTTATGTAAACTTTTTATTTTGAGACTACAGACACACGTGCAGTTGTAGGAAATAGTACAGAGACATGCTCTATACCAAACACTCACTTTTCCCAATGGTAACTTCTGGTATACTTATAGAATAATAACACAACCAGAAAAATAACATTGATAAAATCCATTGACCTTATTCAGAGTTCTCATTTTATATGCACTTGTGCATGTGCACACATGCGTATGCACATGCATGTGCATTTAGATGTACGTACTTTTATTAAAAAACAATTTCAATAATTTTGTTACAATGATTCCTCATGACACTCTATTGTAACTTCAGATACCTCGCTTTCTTCCTGAAGATATCCTTGTGGCCACTCATCTCTTCTTTATCTCTGTAATTTTGTCATTTTGAGAATGTTATAAAATTGAACAATAAGTATGGAAGCTTTTGAGATAGGCTTTTTCTCACTGAGGGTATTTCATTAAGATTTTTCCAAGTTATTGTGTAAGTCAAGAGTTTGTTTCTTTATTGTTGAATATTGTTTTATGGTATGCATATATCACAGTTGGTGTATGTATTGACTCACCGAAGGGTAGGGCATATGGCTTGCCTCCACTGTTTGGCTATTATGAATTAGTCTGCTATAAATATTCACGTAAATACTTTGTGTCAACATAAATTTTCATTTCTTGGGTAATGCTCAAAACTACAATTGATAGGCATATGGGAAGCACATGATTAATTTCTAAGAAACAGGACATACAATTCTCCAGATTGGTGGCATCTCTTTACGTTCCCACAGCATTGCATGAATGATGCAATTTCTCTCCATCTCCACCAGGATATGGTATTGTCACTATGTTGTTTTTAAGCCATCTGATAAGAGTGTAAGGACATCTCATTGAGGTTTTAATTTTAATTTTCTTGTAACTAGTAATGCTGAACATCTTTCAAGAGCTTATTTGCCGTTGCATGTTTCCTTCAATAAAATGTCTGTTTATATGTTTTGCCTTTCTTATTAGAGGTTTTTTTAGTTTCTTTTTTTTTTTTTTTTACTCTTGAATTTTGAGAGCTCTTTAAAACTCTACTCACAAGTACTGTGTCATGTATGTAATTTGCAAAAACATTTCTGTCAATCAGGAGCTTGTCTGTTCATCCTTTTAATAGGACCACTTCACAGCAAAAGCTTTTTAATTTGACGTAGTCTAATTTACAGATTTTTCCTTTTATGGCTCATGTCTTTAGTGCCAAGTGTAAGAATTATTTGCCTTGCTCCAGATTTTAAGCATTTTCTCAAATTAATTTTTGAAAAACTTTTGTTGTTTACATACTATGTTTAATCTGTGATCTATTTTGAGTTAATTTTTATAACAAGAGTAAGGTTTATTGAATTATTTTCCCACATTGACAAAAGAAAATTGGCATCACTGTGTGGCTTTCTCATTTTTCTTTCTTTATTTCTTCTTCTAAAAGATAATGGGATACATGTGCAGAACGTGCAAGTTTGTTACATAGGTATACATGTGCCATGGTGGTTTGCTGTGCCTATTGACCTATCCACTAAGTTCGCTCCCCTCAGCCCCCATCCCCTAACAGGCCCTGGTGTGTGTTGTTCCCCTCTCTGTGTCCATGTGCTCTCAATGTTCAACTTCCACTTATGAGTGAAAACATGCGGTGTTTGGTTTTCTGTTCCTATGTTAGTTTGCTGAGGATGATGGCTTCCAGATTCATCCATGTCCCTGTGTAGGACATGATGGGCATTTGGGTTGGTTCCATGTCTTTGCTATTGTGAATAGTGCTGCAATAAACATACGTGTGCACGTGTCTTTATAGTAGAACGATTTATATTTCTTTGGGTATACACCCAGTAATGGGATTGCTGGATAAAATAGTATTTGTGGTACTAGATCCTTGAGGAATGGCCACACTATCTTCCATTATGGTTGAACTAATTTACATTCCTACCAACAGTGTAAAAGTGTTTCTGTTTCTCCACAGCCTCGCCAGTATCCATAGTTAGCTGACTTTTTAATAATCGCCATTCTGACTAGATTGCTTGTTCACTCTAATGATAGTATCTTTTGCTGTGCAGAAGCTCTTCAGTTCAATTAGATTCCATTTGTCAATTATGGCTTTTGTTGCAATTGCTTTTGGTGTTTTAGTCATCAAGTCTTTTCCCATACCTATGTCCTAAATGGTGTTGCATAAGTTTTCTTCTAGGATTTTTATCATTTTTGGTTTTACATTTAAGTATTTACTCCATCTTGAGTTAATTTTTATAAGGTGTAAGGAAGGATCCAGTTTCAGTTTTCTGCATATAGCTAGCCAGTTTTCCCAGCACCATTTACTGAATAGGAGATCCTTTCCCTGTTGCTTGTTTTTATGGGATTTGTCGAATAACAGATGGTTGTAGATGTATGGTGTTATTTCTGAGGTCTCTGTTCTGCTTCATTGGGCTATATATCTGTTTTGGTGTCATGCTGTTTTGGTTACTGTAGCCTTGTAGTATAGTTTGTGGTTACTGTAGCCTTGTAGTATAGTTTTATGTCAGGTAGTATGATGCCTCCAGCTTTTTTCTTTATGCTTAGGACTATCTTGACTATATGGGCTCTTTTTTGATTCCATATGAAATTTAAAGTAGTTTTTTTCTAATTCTATGAAGAATGTCAATGGTAGTTTGATGGGAATACCAGTGAATCCATAAATTACTCTGGACAGTATGGCCATTTTCATGATATTGATTTTTCCTATTCATGAGGATGAAATGTTTTTCCATTTGTTTGTGTCCTCTCTGATTTCCTTGAGCAGTAGTTTGTGGTTCTCCTTAAAGAGGTCCTTCACATCTCATGTTAGTTTTATTCCTGGGTATTTTATTCTCTTTGTAGTGATTACAAATGGGAGTTCATTCATGATTTTGTTCTCTGCTTCCCTATTGTAAGTGTAAAGGAATGCTTGTGATTTTTGCACATTGATTTTGTATCCTGAGATTTTGCTGAAGTTGCTTATCAGTTCCAGAAATTTTGGGGCTGAGATAATGGTTTTTCTAAATGTAAAATCATGTCATCTGCAAACAGAGTCAACATGACTTCCTCCCTTCCTATTTGAATACCCCTGGGCCTGAGCCCCTAGAAAGAGAGGTGGCCGCAGTCTCTGTGGAGCACCAGAATGGTAATTCTGTCAATATGGGCAGCCAAGACAAATGAGTTTCCCCCCAGGAAAGCACACCCTCTCTGCCAAGGAACAAAATGCTTCGTTAAATGGGTTCTGCTCCCAATGCCATCCTACTGGGTGAGACCTTCCAACAGGGGTTGTCAGGCACCCTATACAGGAGCAATCCTACTGGCATCAGGTTGGTGCCCCTCGAGGTCAGAGGTCCCAGAAGAGGTAACAGGCACCCATTTTTGCTGTTTTCCAGTCTCCTTAAGTGACATCTCCAAGCACATGAGAGAATTCATTGAATAGGGCCCAAAGTGAACCCCCAGAAAACAGCAGCCCCTACTGAAGAGAGACCTGGCTATTGAAAGAAAAACAAGCAAGCAGAAAGCAACAACAACAAAAATGCCCCCACAAAAACCTCATCCAAGGGTCAGGAGCCTCAAAGACCATAACTAGACAAATTCATGAAGATGAGAAAGAATCAATGAGAAAGTACTGAAAACCCAAAAGGCCAGAATGCCTCTTCTCCTCCAAATGATGACAACGTCTCTCCATCAAGCACACAGAACTGGACAGAGGATCAGATGGGTGAATTGACAGAAATAGGCTTCAGAAGATGGGTGATGAAAACCTACGCTCAGCTAAAGGAGAATGTTCTAACCCAATGCAAAGAAACTAAGAATCGTGATAAAAAGTTGGAGGAATTGCTAACTAGAATAATTAGTTTATAGAGGAACACAAACGACCCGATGGAGCTGAAAAGCACAGCACAAGAATTTTGTGAAGTATACAAAGACATCAACAGATGAATTGACCAAGTGGAAGAAAGGATATCAGAGTTTGAAGACCACCTTACTGAAATAAGACATGCAGACAAGAAAAGAGAAAAGAGAATGACAAGGAATAAACAAAGCCTCCAGGAAATATGGAACTTCATAAAAAGACTGAACTTATGAGAGTCCTACAAAGAGACTTAGATTCCTACACAATAATATTGAGAGACTTTAACACCCCACTGTCACTTTTAGACAGATCAACAAGACAGAAATTAACAAGGATATTTAGGACTTGAACTCAGATCGGGATCAAGTGGACCTAGTAGATGTCTACAGATCTCTCTACCCCAAATTAACAGTATATACATTTTTCTCAGTGCCACATGGCACTTATTCTAAAATCAACCACATAATTGTAAGTAAAACACTCCTCAACAAACGCAAAAGAGAGGAAATCGTAGCAGTCTCTCAGACCACAGTGCAATCAAATTAGAACTCAGGATTAAGAAACTCACCTAAAACCACACAATTTCATGGAAATTGTAAAACCTGCTCCTGAATGACTCCTGGGTAAATAATGAAATTAAGGGAGAAATGAAGACGTTCTCTGAAACCAATGAGAACAAAGAGACAACATATCAGAATCTCTGGGACACAGCTAAAGCAGTATTAAGAGGGAAATTTATAGCACTGAATGCTGACATCAGAAAGCTAGAAAGATCTCAAATTGACACCCTAACATCACAATTAAAAAAGATAGAGAGTCAATCTAATCCAAAAGCTAGTAGAAGGCAAGAAATAACTAAGATTGGGGAAGAATGGAAGGAGATAGAGACACAAAACCCCTCCAAAAAAATCAACAAATCCAGGATCTTTTTTTTTTTTTTTGAAAAAATTAACAAAATACACTGCTAGCTAGACTAATAGAGAAGAAGAAAGCGAAGACTCAAATAGACACAATAAAAAATGCTAAAGGAGATATCACCACTGACCCCACAGATATACAAACTACCATCAGAGAACACTATAAACACCTCTATACAAATAAAGTAGAAAATCTAGAAGAAATTGATAAATTTCTTGATGCATACACCCTCCCAAAACTAAACCAGGAAGAAGTCTGATCCCTGAACAGATTAATAACAAGTTCTGAAATTGAGGCAGTAATTAATAGCCTACCAAACAAACAAACAAAAAAAGGCCCAGGACCAGACAGATTCACAGGTGAATCCTACCAGAAATACAAAGAGAAACTGGTACAATTCCTTCTGAAACTATTTCAATTGAAAAGGAGGGACTCCTTCTTAACAGATTTTATGAAGCCAGCATCATCCTGATACACCAAAAAGAGATACAACAAAAACAGCAAAACACTTTGAGCCAATATCCCTGATGAACATCAATGCGAAAATTCACAATAAAATACTGGCAAACTGAATCCAGCAGCACATCAAAAAACTTATCCACCATGATCAAGTTACCTTCATTCCTGGGATGCAAAGCTGGTTCATGCATGCATCAATAAACATAATTAATCACATAAAAAGAACCAAAGACAAAAACCACATGGTTATCTCAATAGATGCAGAAAAGGACTTTGATAAAATTATTTTGTTTTGCTCTTACAGTTTTCAGTAGGAAATCTGTGATTATTCTTACATTTGTTTATATGTCAGGGGTCTCATAGCCAATCCCCACACTTTCTGTTTCACTAGAATGACTCAGAGGAATCCGAGACAGTTGTATTCATGAAACAATTTATTACAATGGTCAGCAAGAGAGAAATTTGGAGGGTAAATATATTCAGACACTGCATGTATTTTTTTTTTTCCTCCTCTGAGGGTCCACATTTGAGTGTGTGTTTTCTGCAGCAACAAAAATGCAGTAATACATGTGCAATGTTTCTGCCCTGGGAAGTCCATCAGAAACTCAATGCCCCCAAATTTGAATAGAAGCCAGTCATGGAGGTATTCCTTGCCAGCCACAATTATCACAACTTCAGACTCCAAAAAGTAAAATAAGTTTTTAGTGTTTGAGGAAGGCAAAACAAACTTACCAGTTTAAGGAAACTTCTGGCATTTGGGTTCACAGATTACAGCCCAAATATAGCCCTGTAAGTAAACTCTTCAAAAGATCAACCCTGCTATGTTAATTCCTATTTGCACTTTGTCTAATATGTCCTTACTTGAAAACTATTATCAGAATTTTTTCAGGTGGCAAGATAAGGCCAATCTGCAGTATTAACATTAGTCACATCTTCTAATGGCCCCGAGTTTCACCAGATAAAACAGATCCGATTAATGATATAGATCTTTATTAGGAACCAAGTGGCCTTCTCATGTTTCTATATTAACCTTTTCCCCTGTCCTAGAGCATTAATTTAGATACAGATAATATGCTAATAATTTATACAGACGTCAGCTTAGCATGCAAGGCACATGTCTATGGCAAATTGTAATATCTGTAACAATTCTGGTGAGTGAATTGATGTTGATTTGAATATTTTCAGAGCTAAGGCAATAGCATGGTCACTTAGCTAAAGCCAGGGAACACAAGCAAGAATCATAATTCCAGAAGACACACATGATACCTCCAGCACAGGTATCCTTTGTAAATACTTTTTTTAATTGATATGTAAAAATTTTAAATATTTTTGGAAAGCATGTGATATTTTGATACCTTTATACAATGTGCAATGTTCGAATCAGGGTAGTTGGGATATTTATCACCTCAAGTATTTATCTTTCTTTGTGTTGGGAGCATTAAAAATCTTCTAGCTATTTTGAAAACTACAATACCACCTTTTTTTATCCATTTATCCATTGACTAATTCTTAGGTTACTTTCATATCTTGGCTATTGTGAATAATGCTGGAATAAACACGAAAGAGAAAATATGTCTGGAATATACTCATTTCCTTCTTTTGAATATATACCCAGCAGTAGGATTATTAGATAATTTATTATTAGATATGAAATTTAAAGTAGTTTTTTCTAATTCTGTGAAGAAAGTCAGTGGTAGCTTGATGGGGATAGCATTCAATCTATAAATTACTTTGGGCAGTATGGCCATTTTCATGATATTGATTCTTCCTATCCATGAGCATGAAATGTTTTTCCATTTGTTTGTGTCCTCTCATTTCCTTGAGCAGTTGTTTGTAGTTCTCCTTGAAGAGGTCCTTTGCATCCCTTGTAAGTTGCATTCCTAGGTATTTTATTCTCTTTGTAGTAATTGTGAATGGGAGTTCACTCATGATTTGGCTCTCTGTCTATTATTGGTATATAGGAATGCTTGTGGTTTTTGCACATTGATTTTGTATCCTGAGACTTTGCCGAAGTTGCTTATCAGCTTAAGGAGATTAGGGGCTGAGACCATGGGGTTTTCTAAATATACAATCATGTCATCTGCAAACAGAGATAATTTAACTTCCTCTGTTCCTATTTGAATACGCTTTGTTTCTTTCTCTTGCCTGATTACCCTGGCCAGAACTTCCAATATATGTTGAATAGGAGTGGTGAGAGAGGGCATCCTTGTCTTGTGCCAGTTTTCTCTCAGCATTTGCTTGACTGTAAAGGATTCTATTTCTCCTTCACTTATGAAGCTTAATTTGGCTGAATATGAAATCCTGAGTTGAAAATTATTTAAGAATGTTGACTATTGTCCCCCACTCTCTTCTGGCTTGTAGGGTTTCTGCAGAGAGATCTACTGTTAGTCTGAAGGGCTTCCCTTTGTGGGTAAGGGAAGCTGCCCTTAACATTTTTTTCTTCATTTCAACCTTGGTGAAGCTGATGATTATGTGTCTTTGGGTTGCTCTTTTCGAGGATTATCTTTATGGTATTCTCTGTATTTCCTGATTTGCATGTTGACCTGTCTTGCTAGGTTGGGGAAGTTCTCCTGGATAATATCATGAAGAGTGTTTTCCAACTTGGTTCCATTCTCCCAATCACTTTCAGGTACACCATTAAAACATAGGTTTGGTCTTTTCACATAGCCCCATATTGCTTGGAGGCTTTGTTCATTCCTTTTCATTCCTTTTTTCTCTAATCTTGTCTTCATGCTTTATTTCATCAAGTTGATCTTCAATCTCTGATATCCTTTCTTCTGCTTGGTCGATTCAGCTAGTGATACTTGTGTACGCTTCACAAAGTTCTTGTGCTGTGTTTTTCAGCTCCATCAGGTCATTTATGTTCTTTTCTAAACTGGTTATTCTAGTTAGCAATTCCTGCAACCTTCTTTCAAGGTTCTTAGCTTCCTTGCATTGGACTAGAATATGTTCCTTTAGCTTCGAGGAGTTTGTAATTACTCAACTTCTGAAGCCTACTTCTGTCAATTTGTCAAACTTATTCTCCATCCAGCTTTGTTCCCTTGCTGGTGAAGAGTTATGATCCTTTGGAGGAGAAGAGGCATTCTGGTTTGTAGGATTTTCAGCCTTTTTGCGCTGGTTTTTCCTCATCTTCATGGATTTATCTACCTTTGGTCTTTGATGTTGGTGACCTTCAGATGGGGTTTTTGTGTGGACTTTTATTTGTTGATGTTGATGGTATTCCTTTCCATTTGTTAGTTTTCCTCCTAACAGTCAGGCCTCTCTGCTGCAGGTCTGCTGCAGTTTGCTGGAGGTCCACTCCAGACCCTGTTTTCCTGGGTATAACCAGCTGAGGCTGCAGAACAGCAAAGATTGCTGCCTGTTTCTTGCTCTAGAAGTTTCGTTCCAGAGGAGCACCCACCAGATGCCACCCAGAGCTCTCCTGTATGAGGTGTCTGTTTACCCCTGCTGGGAGGTGTCTCCCAGTTAGGAGGCACGGGGTCAGGGACCCACTTGAGGAGGCAGTCTATCCCTAAGCAGAGCTAACGTGCTATGCTGGGAGATCCGCTGCTCTCTTCAGAGCCAGCAGGCAGGAACGTTTAAATCTGCTCAAGCTGCGCCCACAGCCACCCTTTCCCCAAGGTGTTCTGTCCCAGGGAGATGGGAGTTTTATCTATAAGCCCCTGACTGGAGCTGCTGCCTTTCTTTCAATGATGCCCTGCCCAGAGAGGAGGAATCTAGAGAGGCAGTCTGGCTACAGCGGTTTTACTGAGTTGTGGTGGGCTCATCCCAGTTTGAACTTCCCAGAGACTTTGTTTACACTGTGAGGGGAAAACTACCTACTCAGGTCTCAGTAATGGCAAACACCCCTCCCCCCACCAAGCTCGAGCATGCCAGGTCAAATTCAGACTGCTGTGCTGGCAGTGAGAATTTCAAGCCTGTGGATCTTAGTTTGCTGGGCTCTGTTGGGGTGGGATCCACAGAGCTAGACTACTTGACTCCCTGGCTTCAGTCCCCTTTCTAGGGGATTGAACTATTCTGTCTCACTGGCATTCCAGGCACCACTGGGTTATGACAATTAAAAAAGAAAAACTCCTGCAGCTTGTTCATTGTCTACCCAAAAGGCCTCCCAGTTTTGTACTGGAAACCCAGGGCCCTGGTGGCATAGGCACCCGAGGGAATGTCCTGGTCTGCGGGTTGTGAAGACCGTGGGAAAACATAATGTCTAGGCCAAAGTGCCCTGTTTTTCATGGCACAGTCCCTCACAGCTTCCCTTGGCTAGGGGAAGGAGTTCCCCAACCCCTTGCACTTTCCAAGTGAGGCAATGCCCCACCCTGCTTTGGCTCACCCTCCGTGCACTGCACCCACTGTCTACCCAGTCCCAATGAGATGAGCCAGGTACCTCAGTTGGAAATGCAGAAATCACATGCCTTCTGCATTGATCTCACTGAGAGCTGCAGACCGGAGCTATTCCTATTTGGCCATCTTCTGGCTTTACTCTTATACTTTACCTTCCCACTAACAGTGTATGAATGTTTCCCTATTTAGGCATCCTCATCAGCACTTGTTACATTTTTGTCTTTCTAATAATAACCATTTTAAATTAAGTTAGACAATATCTCATTGTGGTTTTTGATTTGCATTTCCTTGATGATTAGTGATGTAGAGCTTTTTAAAATATACCTGTTAGGTATTTGTGTGTCTTCTTCTGAGAAATGTCTATTTAGGCTTTTTGCACATTTTATGAATTGGATTATTTCTTTTACATTATTGAGTTGTGTGAGTTCTTTTTATATTCTATTTATTAATCCCTTGTGGAATAGATCGTTTATAAATATTTTCTTGCATTCTGAAGGTTTTGTCCTCACTTTGTTGAAAGCTTCCTTTACTTTGCAGAAACTTTTAAGCTTGATGCAATCTCATTTGTCTACTTCTGATTTTGGATTTTGTTGTCTGTTCTTGTAGGCCTCACCCAAAAACTTTTGCCCAGATCAATGTCCTGAAGTGTTTTCCTAAAATTTTTCTTAAGTAGTTTCTTAGTTTCAGGTGTTCCATTTAAGTTTTTGTTTGTTTGTTTGTTTGCTTGTTTAGAGATGGAGGCTTGCTCTGTGGCCCAGGCTGGAGTGCAGTGGCACGATCTTGGCTCACTGCAACCTCCCCCTCCTGAGTTCAAGCAGTTCTCCTGCCTCAGCCTCTCAAGTAGCTGGGACTACAGGTGCGGGCCACCATGCCTGGCTAAACATTTAAGTTGTTAATCCATTTTGACTTGATGTTTGTATATGGTAACAGATGAGAAATCCAGTTTTATTATTAAGTGTATGAATATCCAGTCTTCCCAGCACCATTTATTAAAGAGACTATCTTTTCCATATTGCACAGTTTTGGCACCTCTATTGAAAATTAGAGAGTTGTAAAAGCATTGATCTGTATCTGTGTTACCTATTCTATTTACATCGTCTGATTCTATTCCATTGTTCATGCTTTTTCTTATGCTAGCACCATGCTGTTTCAGTTAATATAACTTTATTGTATAATTTGAAATTAGGTTGTGTGATTCCTCTAGCTTTTGTCTCCAACCGCTGTTGCTTTTTGGCCTCTGTGGTCGCATAAAAGTTCTACTATTTTTTTTTTTATGTGAAGAAAGCCATTGGCATTTTCATATGAATTGTATTGATTTTCTTTTTTATTTCAAATTCATGGGTACAAGTTTGTTACATTGATATATTCTGCAATGCTGAGGTTTGATCTTCTCTTCAACCTGTCAAATAGTGAACATAGTAGCCAATAAGGAGTTTTTCAACCCTTGCATCCCCTCCCTGTCTCCCTGCTTTGAATTCCCCAGTGTCTATTGTTTTCATCTTTATGTCTGTGTGTACCCATTTTTTAGCTCCCACATCTAAGTAAGAACATGTGATATTTAATTTTCTATTTCTGTTTTAGTCCCCCTAAGATAATGGGCTCCAGCTGCATCTATGTTGCTGCAAAGAACATGCTTTCATCATTTTTTTTTTTTTTGGCTGCATAGTATTCCATGGTGTACGTATACCACATTTTGTTAATTTGATTGAATGTTGATGGAACCTAGGTTGATTCCATGACTTTGTTATTGTGAACAGTGTTGCAATAAACATGAAAGTGCAGGTGTATTTTTGATAGCTTATCTATTTTCTTGGCTCTAAACTTAGTGATGAGACTGCTGGGTGGAATTGTGGTTCTACTTTTTATTCACTGAGGAATCTCCAAACTGCTTGTCATGGGGCAGAACTAATTTACCTTCCCACAAATACTATTATTGAGAGGTGAAGCCAGCTGGGCTTCTGGGTCCGGCAGGGACTAGGAGAACTTTTCTGTGTAGCTAAAGGATTGTAAATGCACCAATCAGCACTCTGTAAAAATGCACCAATCAGCACTCTGTGTCTAGCTAAAGGTTTGTAAACCACCAAACAGCACTCTGTAAAAACGCACCAATTAGTGCTCTGTGTCTAGCTAAAGGTTTGTAAACGCGCCCATCAGCACTCTGTAAAAACACACCAATCAGCACTCTGTAAAATGGACCAATCAGTGTTCTGTAAAATGAACCAATCAGTAGAATGTGGGTGGGGCCAAATAAGGGAATAAAAGCTGGCCACCTGAGCCAGCAGTGGCAACTTCCACCCTGTGGAAGCTTTGTTGTTTTGCTCTTCACAATAAATATTGGTGCTGCTCACTCTTTGGGTCTACACTACCTTTATGAGCTGTAACACTCACTGCAAAGATCTGTGGCTTCACTCCTGAAGTCAACGAGACCACAGACCCACCAGAAGGAAGACCTTCTGGACACATCTGAACATCTGAAGGACCAAACTCCAGACACACCATCTTTAAGAACTTAACACTCACCAGGAGGGTCCGCAACTTCATTCTTGAAGTCAGCGAGACCAAGAACCCACTGTAAGGATCCAATTCCAGACGCATTATATGTTCCCTGCACCCCTGACAATATCTATTATTTTTTGACTATTTAATAATAGTTATTCTGACTGGCATGAGTTGTTATCTCATTGTGAGTTTAATTTCCATTTCTTCAATTAGTAGTGATGTTGAGCTTTTTTTTCAATATACTTATAAGCCACTAGTATGTCTTTTTTTTGAGAAGCATCTTCTCATATCCTTTGCTCACTTTTTCATGGGGCTATCTGTTTTGTTTCTTGTTATGTTTAAGTTTCTTGTGAATTTAGGACATTAGTCCTTTGCTAAATGAATAGTTTGCAAATATTTTCTACCATTATGTAGGCTATGTGTTGACTGTGTGGATAGTTTATTTTGCTATGTGGAAACTCTTTAGTTTAATTAGATACCGTTTGTCAATTTTTGCTTTCATAGCAAAATGTGGATCCCGTTTAATTTCCTGCATGAAGCTAGTCAATTTCCCAGTACCACTTATTGAATGAGGTCTCCTATTCCCCGTGTTTAGTTTTATCTTTTTTTTTTTTTTTTTTTTTTTTTTTTTGAAGATCAGTTGGGTGTAGGTATGTGGCTTTGTTTCTGGGTTCTCTATTCTGTTCCATTGGTCTATATGTCCATTTTTGTAAGAGTGCCATGCTTGTTTTTTTGTTTTGTTTTGTTTTTGTTTTTGTTTTTGTTTCTCTGTAGCCTTGTGATATGATTTGGCTGTGTCCCCACAGAAATCTCATCTTGAATGGTAATTCCCATAATCCCCACATGGCCATGTGTCATGGGAGGGACCTGGTGGGAGGTAATTGAATCATGGAGTGGTTACCTCCATGCTGTGCTCATGATAGTGAGTGAGTTCTCACAAGAGCTGATGGTTTTGTAAGTGGCTTTTCATCTTTTCTTGGCACTTCACCTTCCTGCTAGCATGTGAAGAAGGGCATATTTGCTTCCCTTTACTCCATAATGATAAGTTTTCTGAGGCCTCCCCAGCCCTGAGGAACTGTGAGTCAACTAAACCTCTTTTTTTAATAAACTAGCCAGTCTCAGGCAATTCTTTACAGCAGCATGAGAACAAACTCATCACGCTTTAATAAAGTTTGAAGTGAGACTACATGATGTGTCTTGCTTTATTCTTTTGTGTAAGATTGCTTTGGCTATTTAGGCTCTTTTTTGGTTTCATATAAATTATATAATTATTTTTTAATTCTGTAAACATTATGTTGGTAATTTGATAAGAATAGTGTTGAATTTGCATATGTCTTTGGATAGTATATGGATTTTGATTATATTGATTCTGTCAATTTATGAGCATGGAATTGTCTTCCTTCTGTTTGTGTCATCTGTAATTTCTTTCATCTTTCTTTTGTAGTTGTCTTTATAGAAATCTATCAACTACTGGCCGGGCAGGGTGGCTCATGCCTGTAATCCCAGCGCTTTGGGAGGCTGAGGCAGATGGATCAACAAGTCAGGAAATCAAGATCATCCTGGCTAACACAGTGAAACCTTGCCTCTACTAAAAATACAAAAACAAAAAACAAAAAATGAGCTGGGTGTGGTGGCAGGCACCTGTAGTCCAAGCTACTTGGGAGGCCGAGGCAGGAGAATGGCATGAACCTGGGAGGTGGAGCTTGCAGTGAGCCAAGATTGCACCACTGCACCCTAACCTGGGAAACAGAGCGAGACTCCACCTCCAAAAAAAAAAAAAAAAGAAAGAAAGAAAGAAAAAGAAATCTATCAACTACTTGGTTAGATATATTGGTAGGTATTTTTTGTAGTTTTTGTAAATGAAACTGCATTCCTGATGTGGTTCTCACCTTGAATGTTATTGGTGTATAGAAATGCTACTGACTTTTGTACATTGATTTTGTATCCTGAAACTTTACTAAATTCACCTATCTAATCTAGGAGTCTTTGGAGCAATATTCCGAATTTTCTAGGTAAAGAATCATAACCTCAGTGATCAAAGATAATTTACCTTTCTTTTTTCCTATTTAGATGCATTTTATTTCTTTATCTTGCCTTATTGTTCTGACTAGGACTTCCAGTACTATGTTGAATAGGAGTGGTGAGAGTGAATATCCTAGTGTTGTTCCAGTTTTCAGGGGCAATGCTTTCAACTTTTGCCTCCTCAGGGTGATGTTGACGTTGGATTTTCTCATAAATGGCTCTTAATATTTTGAGTTCTAGTATTTCAATGCATAGATTTTTTTTAGGGATTTTGTCATGAAGAGATACATGATTTTATCAAATGCTTTTTCTTCATCTATTTAGATTTTATACAGTTTTTTTATTAATTCAGTTTATTTGGTAAATAATATTCATTGATTTGTGTATATTGAGTCACCTTTGTATTTTAGAAACAAAGCCCCGCATTTTTTATGAATTATCTTTTTGATCTGCTGCTGGATTCTGTTTGTCAATTTTTTTTTTTTTGGTGGGGGGGACTTTCATTTCTTTGTTCAGACAACAGCAAAGAAATAAAACCAGAAGCTTATTGTCTTTGGTTTTAATTCCTTTATTGTGTCATTGCCAGATTTTGTTATCAGGATGATACTGATTTCATTAATTAGTCAGGGAGAAATGCTTCCTGGTCAATCTTTTGGAATAATTTCTGTGTGATTGGTATCACCTCTTCTTTGTACATCTGGCAGAGATTGATTATGAATCCCTCTGGCCCAGGGTTTTTGTTGGTGGGTAGTTTTCTTATTACAAATTCAATTTCATAACTCATTATTGGTCTATTTAGTGTTTCAGTTTTTTCTGGTTCTATATTGCAGGTTATGTGTCCCTAGGAATTTACCCATTTCATTTGGATTTTCTATTTTGTGCATATAGAAGTGTTCATGGAAGTGTCTGAAAATCTGTTCTGTTTCTGTAAGAAGATTTATAATGCCATCTTTGTCATTTCTCATTTTACTTATCTGGATTCTCTTTTATTTCTTTTACAATCTACCTGGTGGTCTATCAATGTGGTTTATTCTTTCAAAAAACTAACTTTTAGTTTTATTTATAATTTGTATGGCTTCTTTGGTCTGAATTTCATGTAGTTCTCCTCTGATTTTAACTATTTCTTTTTTATGATAGTTTTGAGTTTAGTTCATCTTTGATTTTCTAGTTCCTTCATGTGTGACATTAGTTTGTTAATTTGAGAGTTTTCTAACTTCTTCATGTAGGCATTTAGCACTATAAATGTTCCTTTTAACATTGCTTTGGCCATATCTCAGAGATTTTTGTTTATTGTGTGTCTATTTTTATTTGTTTCAAATAATTTTTTGATCTATGAATTAATTTCATTCTTTACCAGGAAACAATTAAGAGGCAAGTTATTTAGTTTTCATGTATCTAAATATGCAGGTACTGGAATGTCAAAGGTCACCATTCATATTCAACTCAAATAACAATATCCCAATATATATTATAATAAACTCTCACAGGTCAAAGACAAAGAGAATCCTGCAAGAAGTGAGAAAAAATGAAAAAAAGAAAAAACACATAAGGGAGATTCAATACTCCCAGAAGAGGACTTCTTAGCAGAAAACTTACAGGCCAGGAGGGAGAGGGGCAATATATTCATAGTACTGAAGAAAAAATATTGTAATAAAAAAATGCTGAATCCAGACAAGCTGTCCTTTAGAAATGAAGTAGACAGGACAACTTCCCCAGACAAACAAAAGCTGAGGGAATTTATTAATACCAGACATGTCTCATAAGAAATGCTAAAGAAAGTTCTTCAAACTTAGAAGTATGTTAAAGTGATTGCTACACAAATATTGTCATCATCGTGTGTAACCCATTTATATCTTCAATAAGAAAATTAAAGAAAAAAACTATTAAAATGATAACTACAACAATTTGTTTAGTGATAGACAATATAAAAATGTAAATTTTGACATCAAAAATTCAAAATGTGGGGGGCAAAGGAAGTTAATGTTTACAGGGTTTTTTGTTGGTTCATTTGTTGTAATAAAAGTTAAGTTGCTATTAAGTTATAAATAACTTTTTATAGCTCTAGGATTTTTATAAGCTTCATGTAACCACAAGGGGAAAGCCTGTAGTAGACACACTACAAATAAAAAATAAACAGTGAATCAAAACATTAGAATGTTTTTCTCTGGTAGACTAGAGAAAATCACATAACCTCAAAGAAAGTTAGTAGAAAAGGAGTAATAAAAGAGAGGAGTCACAAAACAACTAAAAAACAAGTAACAAAATGACAGTAGTAAGTTGTTAATATTTAATAATAATATTGAATGTAAATGGAATAAATTATTCAATTAAAGACATAATGGGGCTGATTTTGATTATAAAACAAGACTCAAGATGCTTTCTACAAGAAAATCACTTCACCTGTAAAGACACATATAAAATAAAAGTTAAGGGATGGAAAAAGGTATGCCATCCAAATAGAAACCATTTAGGAGCAGGAGTAGCTATACTTATGTAACATAAAATGGACTTGGTCTAAAACTGTAATAAGAGACAAAAGAGTCATTATATAACGATAAACGTGTCAATTCAGAAAGAGAACATAACAATAGTAAATATATATGTACTTAACACTGGAGCACTAGAATATATAAAGCAAATATTGTTAGATCTAAATGGAGAGTGATACTGCAGCACAATAATAACAGAATACTTCAACACCTTACTTTTAGCAATGGACAGATCATTTAGGCAGAAAATCAACAAAGAAACATCACAGTTAAACTACTCTATACCCTAGAACAAGTTGACCTAACAGAACACTTCAGAACACTTTATTCAACAGCTATAGCATACACATGTTTTTCTCATCAACACATGGACTATTTCCCAGGATAGACCTTATGTTCGGCCACAAAAAATGTCTCAAAAATTCAAAAAATCAAAATCATATCAAGTATGTTTTCTAACCACAGCAGAATAAAACTATGAAATCTATAGTAAGCAGAGCTCCGGAAACTGTGCAAATACATGGAACTTAATGTGCTCCTGAATGACCAATGGGACAATGAAGAAATTAAAAATAAAAATGTAAAAGTTTTTTAAACAAGTAAGATAGAAGCTCAACATAGCAAAAGTTATGTGCTAAAAGCAGCACTAAGGGTAAAGTTTATAGCAAATCAAAACAAACAAACAACAACAACAAAAAATCAAAACAATGGAAAGATGTCAAATAAATAACTTGATTATGTACTTCAAGGAAATAGAAAGGCAAAAACAAACCAAACCCAACATTAGTGTAAACAAGTTTGTACAAAATTTTTGTATACCTTGTAACAAATATTTTTTGTATCTAGAGCATTGATTCATTTATATTTATTATTAAGATTATATATTATGACTTATTTTTGTCTTTTCTGTTTGTGCTGTTTTTCTAATTTATTTATCTTTCTTAAATGTTTCTGGATCTATAGTTTTTCTATGCCTTACTACACATTTGGTTTTGGTAGTGTTCTTTTAGTGACTATTTGTATTATTTTAAAATGCATACTTAATATAGCAACATGAAAAATTAATGTACATCTTCAACTTTTTCCAGTTCATATATGAAACCACTTCTTGAGTTTCAATCACTTATTTTACGATGTATTGATAACCTTGTCATCTGCCCTGTGCAATGCTGCCTCAACTACCATGGGGTTCCTTAGCCATTGGGTTTATAACCTGTAAATCTGTTTCAGATGTGCCTTTGATTAGTCAACAAGTAATTGATTATGTACAGGAAATATCATTGTAAAGAAAAAGTAATACATCAGTTATCATCTTTGATTAAGTCTTTTTTTGTTTTATTTTTATTCTCAGCATCCTAGTCCTTAATATCCTCTGATAACAGTATAAAAGAAGTATGAAATAATAATTGCAAATGCACCAATTACTTCCAAACCAGCATGAAAGTTGTTCAAAAGAACTTATTTTTAGATACATTTCTTCTGGGAAAAAAATGTATTCTGCAATTAGCATTTCTAAATGTATCTTTATATCATGCCATGGTTACTAAAACATTTTACATAAAACATAATTTGAAGAAATAAAGAACGCCCTTTAAGATGGGAGGCTGAGAAAGAAGAATCACTTAAATCTGGGAGGCAGAGGTTGCAGTGAGCCAAGATCTTGCCACTGCACTCCAGCCTAGGTGACAGAGTAAGACTCTGTCTCAAAAAAAAAAAAAAAAAAAAAAAAAAGATATAGATTATTAAGTGAAGTCTTCTCATTGTACAATAGATCTCTTGAATTTATTCCTCCTATATGAGGACATTTTGTGACATTTTGTATTCTTTGACCAATATTTTTCCACCTCATTCCCCTGGCCCCAGTTAACTACCATCCTACTCTCTACTTCTAGGAGTTTATCTATTTAAAATGCATATGTAAGTGAGGTCCTGTAGTATTAGTATTTCTTTTCCTGGCTTATTTGACTTAATAAAATGTCCTCTAGCTTCATTCATGTTCTCATAAATGGCAGAATTGAATTCTTTTTAAAGGCTAAATAATATTCCATTGTGTATATATGCCCCATCTTCTGTAGTCATCTGTTGATGGACACTTAGGTTAGTTCTATATCCTTGAAATTGTGAACAATGATGCAATAACCATAGGCCTGCAGATACTTTTTTAACATACTTATTTATGTGTTTTTGGAAAATCACTAAAAGAGTGATTTTAAGTGTTCTCACCACAAAAAAGTGATAAACATGTGAAGTAATGCATAGGTTAATTAGCTTGATTTAGCCATTCCACAATATTTCAAGCCACCTTATTGCACATGACAAATTTATACAAGTTTTGTCAACAAAAAATTTTTTTAAAAGAAAATAAAACATAAAATAGTGAAACATATAGCAAAATTTGAGACATAAATCTAATCATATCAATAACGGCAACAAATTCTAATGGACTATATCCTCCAGTCAAAGAGGAGAGATGTTCCAACCAGATAAATAAATCAATGTAAAATACTATGTTTTATATGATTCTATTAAAATTAAATATCCAGGAAAGACATCTTTATAGAGACATAATGCAGATTGTTTGTGGGTGGCTGGAAGGATTAGTGACAGTAGACTGCAAATGAGTACAGGGCGACTTTTTGAAGTGATGGGAATGTTCTAAAAGTGATTTATAGTCATGGCAGCATAACTCATTTATTTACTAAAAAAATCATTGAACTGTACAACCATAATTCTGTGGCATGTAAATTGTAATGAATAAAGCTATTAGAATATAATTCATTAAAGCATTCCATGCAGTAATCAAAAAACATCACTGAAAATCAAGAGGGCAATTTTCAAATGGTCTCCCAGTCTGCCTTCTTCCTATTGGCAGGATTAACATTTAGGCCACAGATTACACATGAAATTCTTTGTATTATCAATTACTTCATTATTTTTAATTGAAAACTCATTCGAGGTACACATTTAACTTGCTAATTATATTGCCAGTAAAACTGATGATATACAAATGTGCTATAGTGGATCTAGTTCTGTAGTTGATAAGAGCACACAGCCTTTTGACTAATAGATAAATCTGCTCACTTACATATAAAATATAGTACTGTGGGATAAATGTGTCTTTCAAAATTCATATGTTGAAACTTAACCACCAATGTGATAAGTTTAAGGTGGAGCCTTTAGGATGTAATTAAGTCATGAGGGCAGATCTTTATGAAATGACATGAGGGAGTGGATTGATCCTTTTTGTTCCTTCTTCCATGTGAGATTGCAGTGTTTTTCCCTTCTGGAAGATACAACAAAATGATGCCATCTTTGAAGTGGAGACTCAACTGGAAACTCAGCATACCAAAAACTATGGACTAAGCAAAAGCAGTATTAGGATTGCTGTTTTTGGCAGATACTCAATCTGCCAGCACGTTGACCTTGGATTTCCAGACCTGTGAGAAATACATTTCCATTCTTTATAAATTACCCAGCCTGGGTACTTTGCTACAGCAATACAAACAGACTAAGATGGAAAATTTTCTACATATAAACTCTAGTAAAAACATCACTTGGATATAAATATATTAAAACATTTTTGCAAAAAGACTATAAAACTATTTCCCCCACATGTAGAAGAAAATGTGCCAGAAGGTCGTGTTGAAAATTATATTCTTAATGGAAATTAATTACCCAGACACAGTAGCCTTGTTACCAACAATTCTAGTAGATAATCTGTTCATTAACTTGTAAAAGTTTTATGACTCATAAAACCTTCATAAATAGTCCATTCATATCTAATATAAGCCTTAATTTTACAAACAATCATATAACTTTTGCAAGGCACCTTCAAATCCATATTTATGTAACCCACTTTGAATTATAATTTTGTAATGCTGAACTGTCCATATTTTTTTTTTTTTTTTTTTTTGAGACAGAGTCTCGCTCTGTCGCCCAGGCTGGAGTGCAGTGGCGCGATCTCAGCTCACTGCAAGCTCCGCCTCCCGGGTTCACGCCATTCTCCTGCCTCAGCCTCCCGAGTAGCTGGGACTACAGGCGCCCACAACCGCGCCCGGCTAATTTTTTGTATTTTTAGTAGAGACGGGGTTTCACCGTGGTCTCGATCTCCTGACCTTGTGATCCGCCCGCCTCGGCCTCCCAAAGTGCTGGGATTACAGGCGTGAGCCACCGCGCCCGGCCTGTCCATATATTTTAATAATCAGTTTATACCTAGCAAGATACTAGATACTCTGCAAAAGTTTACTACTGCTGCTACTACTATTATTACTGCTACTACTATTATTACTGCTACTACTGTTATACTACCACTATTAATACTAATGGCTAGTATTTGTTTTGCTCTTATTATATTCCAGACATTGTGCTAAATGGCATATTTTTAAATTTAATTCCTATTGTGACTCATCTATGTAAGTGCAAAGTTACAAATACTATTTTATCCATATTGTGACTCATCTATATAAGTAATCTTATTTCACCATTTTATAAATAACAAACCTGGGGTTTAGAGTAAATAAAATGGATAAATAAAGTATGCTACCCCCAGATAATGGACCATTATTTAGAGCTAAAAGTAAATGAGGTATTAAGCCATGAAGGACATGGAAGGAACTTAACATGCCCACTTATCACTGAGTAAAATAAGCCAATTTGAAAAGGTTACATACTATATGATTCTAGCTAGATTACATTCTAGAAAAGGCACAACAGTGTGGGAATATTGGAACCAATTAAAAATTCAGTTTGCCAAAGATTATGGAAAAGGAAAAGCTGAGTAGGTGGAAGACGAAGGATTTCCAGAGTGGTCAAACTACTCTGTATTATACTATAATGGTGGACATATGTCATTATACATTTGTCCCAAACTGATAGAATGTACACAAAAAGTGAATCCTAATGTAAACTATGGACTCTGAGTAATAATGATGTGTCAATTTAGGTTCATCAGTTATGACAAATGTATCAGTCTGATGGGGGATTTTGAGAATGGGGGAGGTTATGCATGTATGGGAGTAGCGGGTATATGGAAAATCTCAATACCTTCAGCTCAATTTTGGTGTGATCCTAAAATTGCTCTAAATGTTAAAGTCTATTAAAAATATCTGAAGAGAGCTAGAAAAAAAATGAAATTAATGATCAATGAAAGAAGACTAACTCTAACTGATTATGAACAAATTTTGATTATTTTTATCACACATCACATTCAACATATCAGGAATTCTATCAACTCTACATCCACAGTAGAGTTAGAATCAGCTCTCTCTTTAGCTTTTCCATCTCTATCTTTCAATATAAGTTATTATATGATCTTAAGTGGAATACTGTAAAAACATTTTAGGTAGATTTCTTGATTCTGCTTTCACCCTCTGAAAATTAGTTCTGCAATCATTAGCCACAGGAATTTTCCTGAAATAAACACGTCTTGTGATTTCTCATTTTCCAAACCCCGATGTCTTCCCATTGTGCTCAGAAAAAAGTACAGTTTCTTATTATTTTATCAGGTTCTATTCACCGCCAACCTCTAAGACCTCACTTGTATTCACTCACCCTCATATGCATTATATTTTATTTACAACAGTCTTTTATTTTTCTTTCTTTTTCTTATTTATCAAACATACCAATATAACTCATGCCTTACCTTTATTCTTTCTGCCTGGAATTCTCTGTCCCCATATCTTCAACAGGCTGGTCATTTCTTGTTATTCAAGTCTCAGCACAAATGTCACCTAATCTAACTTCCCCTGCCCCCTTATCATTCTCTATCAGCTCACCCTATCTTATTGGCTTAACTACCTGAAATCTTTTGATTTATTGGATAATTTGTCGGCTTGTGCACCTTATTATAACAAATGCACTCTAAGAGCAGGCAGTCACCTTCCTTGTATGTCCACTGCTGTATTCTTAGGTCATTTTATGACTCTGCTACCTAAAACATTTTAAACATACACAAAGATAATTAAACACACAATTTAGTTGTAAACTAGTTCAATTATTTCAAGGAACATTTTATACTATATATGAAAACTTAAAATGAGTTCATATTTTAACCAAGAAATCTGAGTGCTACATTTTTTTAGATATACTCTTTTATATATGTATAAACAAATGTATAGAATGATGTTAATCACAGCAACGTCTGTAATAGTAAAAACAAGACGAGAAACTACGTAAATGTACATTAGTACTAACAAAATAATATCATTTTTACACAAGGGGACATGATGCAGCTGTTTAAAAAAACATGTCGCCATTCCATGGTATTGTATAGTTTCATATGATTCATCCATGTTGTTGTATGTATCAACACTTCATTCCCTTTTTATTACTGAATTATATTTTATTGCATGGCTAAATCACCTCTTCATAAACATTTCAGTTTGTTCTACTTTTCAGCTATCATAAATAACAATGCATACCACTCTGCATGGATGCTTGCATAAATTTTGGACACATACATATATCCTGGAAAAATCAACAAGAAAATGTTGAAAACATTTACCTCTTTTGCACAAGGCTAGAAACTATAGTTGGAAAGAGAAATGCACACACATTTCATTGTTTATATACATCTATGTTTTAAAACATACATGTGTTTAATATTCATAACCATTAAAATAACAAATCTGTTACCTTGGGATATAAGCACTCAACTTTCAAAACTGAATGGATTGCCGATCATTTGATTTTTGTTAGCTTTGGCTTGTTTTTAATAACTTCTCTACTTTTCTTACAACACTTGAGGTTGTAAACAGGGCAGATGCTCTGAAATTAAACTATGAGCAAGCTTTATCTTGATTTAGAAGATTTATATTCTTTTGAATATGATCTCTTACCTGGTATAAATGAAAGTTGTTTCACTTTTTAAAATTATAAATGAAAGTCAATGTAATCTACATATATGGTAATTAAAAAGCAAACATTTCCTCTATATATTGTGTAAAGACAAATATGCATCTATGGTTACTGGTTAATTACTAATAAAATTGTGAGATATGAATTTATTCAATTAAGACTATGTTATTAGCATTATTAATAGTTTTTATTAATAGTCTGTATATCATAAATTATATTAAAACATTAGTCAAGTACTCAATCTTTGTAATCTTTTTCATTTATTTATCTCATATTATTTGAACCAAGGATAGATGAAGAAAATATTTCAGAACAATCTTGTATGTGCTTCAGTAGTTATAAGAGATGATGAATGAGATTCCAAAATGTGATTTTAATTGGTTCAGGGTCGTTCTCATTTACAAAATTTAAAAGCATAAAGACATATTTTTTTCTTTACAAGTTAGAATCACACCATTACAAATAATATAGAAATCTAATTGGCATTTTTGTTACAATACTTGAAGTTGAGTATTTGCTACATATGCATATTTATGTGATAAAAAAATTATCTAATGTTCATTATACTATATAAATGTGTGACAGTAGGAGAAAAGCATAATAATGATTTTTTATTTTGTACAGTAGTGAAGATGCAATAAATTTAAATTTACATGAAAATAAAAACTAAAGAGAGAAGCTATGCTAAGCTACAAAAAAAAAGTTTTGGCATCTTTCATTGCTTATTTTAAAGTAGTTGTGCTAATTGTTTTAAAGACAGTCTTCCTCATGTTTTTGAATTATGAAAGTCACATTACCGAATCACTTTTCTTTACACCCATTGAAAGAGGACTTGGGTTAGATGAGTAGTGCATAATGTAATGTGACATTTGAATATTGATTAGACTTTTATAGACTTTCTCCTTTCTATGGAAGAAGATGTGTATGGGATAAATGTCAACACTATTTTATCCACACTAAAGTTCTTAGTCCTAATATATTCTAAGTTATACCTAAGGACTTATATTTTGGGAGAGCTATACTTAGTTGACAAAATAATTACAATTAAATGCTTTGTTAACTGAGCTTTAAGTTGATTTGCTTGATCAAATTTAATTATTATTTGACCTAATTAAGACACTTTAAACTCTTAATTAGAATGTTTATCAACATTTTGATATTCTCTTTCTCAACCCTTGAATAACCCCAATGCTTTCTACATAAAAATCTTAGGATGTCATATTTCTAAATAAATTTCATCGTTGACCTCAATAGAAATATAACTGAAACATTATTTAATCACATTGATATATAAAGCAAGAGCCTAGAAGTATGGCCTTACTAGGCTTTCTGATCACACTTTGCTCATCTGCAAATTGGAATGCAAAGTAAAAATTGAATGACCAGTCAAGGGACTTGGATTTGTTTTCCATTGCTTTTGTGGTAAATTACCATGCAGTTAGTGGTTTACAACAACATGACTGCTTCCATGGATCAAGAATCCATCCATGCTTCATATGGCTAGGTCCTTTTACTCAGGTTTCACCAGGCTGAAAACAAGGTATTGGCTAGGGCTGTGTTCTTACCTGAAGCTTAGGTTCTCTCCCAGTGGTTGTTGGCTCACATTAGTTGATTGTGGCTATTTTTTGGTAACTATTGCTCTTTTAGCTCTTAGAGGTCCCTGCATTTTCTTATCACATAATCCCTATAAGCCATGCTATTTACAACAATGCTGTTTACTTTCTTACTGGCTAGCAGAACAACATCCCTCTAACATATTCTCCTCTCTGATCTGCCAGAAAAGAGCCTCATATAATTGTAACCTACTTACAGGAGTGATCTTCAACCACCATTGACCACATAACGTAATCTAATCAAAAGACAGACTATCCTATCATAGTCACAGGTTTCGCCCACATGAAAGTATAGGGCATTATACCTGGTGTATACACCAGTAAGTGGGAATCTTGAGAGCAGTCTTAGAATTCTGCCTACCATAGGTTCAAATCAGTTTAGTTTCAGTTTAACTGAATTTTGATTCTCTCCCTACTATGTGAATACATTAACATGATATAATTACTTCTGTCATACTTCTAAATTTGCTAGTACATCTCATTTTAAGTAGGATTACCCCTAGATACACTTGTGAAGAATAAATTGTTTTAAATATCTATTCTTCCAAACTTTTATAGGAAGTTCAACAACCAAAACTTACAATTTTAATGGTTTTTATTTTTAATTGACAAAATTTACATTGGTCATGTATTAAGTTTGCATTTAAAGATGTAGTAGAATGATCATGGGCTGTGGAGTCACATATACCCCAAGTACAGTTCTGCCTTTATCATTTAGCAAATTACCTTCTCCACAAGCTTCATTCATTTCCTCTGAGACTCAGTTTCCTTACCAAAAACATGAAGAAATAATACTTTGCTCTCAGATTTATTGTGAGAATAAAATGTCAATGAGTGTGAATGTGTTTGGTAAACCCTTCTGCTTATCATAATATATGTACTCAATATATACACGCGGCAAGCCAGTATTTAATATCTTACTACTACTCTCAACTACCTAGAGGTTGGATTGTTGATTGTTACTTATGGAGGTTGCCTTTAAGCAATTATTTCCCATTTGCTCAACTTTATATGACAGCTGTACAGAGTAGATTTTTCCAGGAAGCTTCATCTGCCAACATGAAACCAAATTTCTATTAGTTTAGATTCGACTCTTATCATCATTGCAATTTTAAAGTTTCAATTCAATGGTTTAACGTAAAGTAAATGGTGTGCATATATATTTATGCATCAGAAAACCATTACGCGAATTCATAAGATTTACAAAAATAATTAATTTGCTCTTCTGAAGAGAAAGGTTATATTACATATCAGAGTGAAATAACTGTAATTTTTCTATTTCTTTCCATTATTATCCAAATCATAGAACAAAGTAAAAGCCATTTTACAGTAGGTCCCCAAGTAAAAGTAAACACACCTATAAAATTTATGATGCTTTCTCTTAAAGGTGCTTTGTTCTGAATTATGAAATACTATTAATAGTTTAAAAGAATAGAGATATTATCACTTTAACTTTTAATTATCTAAAAAATAAAAATCTCATTCTATTTTGCGCTATGTGCCATTGAGTATTGTAATAATTCGGTAGGTCAAATTATTATCACTTATTAAATGTAATTTTAATTTGGTTTCTTTTGTACTACAAATCTTTGTGAGATTTGGTTTCATTATTTTTATAATCTAATATTGGCATGTTCTGACAGAAAAAAAAAAAAACACCTAAATAAAGTGTATTTTAAAAGTCAGATGATGCCTTAGATCCACTGTTAGTGGTTTCTCCAGTGATCAGAGAAATGTTAACAATTTTACTTTGCTATTCTGTCCTTGAATAAACAACGGAAATTCTACATATATCTATGTTTGCATTAAAATATCTCATGTGATTTTCAATTCTATGTAACTTTTGTGGAGTACAATAGGGTGTTTCTAGCTCACTGCAGCCTCCAACTCCTGGGATCAAGTGATTGTCCTACCTCAGCCTCTAGAGTAGCTAGGACTACAGGCACACATCACTAAACCCAGCATTATTTTTTTTTTTTTTTAAGAGATGGGGTCTTGCTACATTGTCCAAGATGGTCTTGACTGCTGGATCCAAGAAGTCCTCCGGCTTCAGCATCCCAAAGCACTGAGATTTACAGGCACAAGCCACTGTGCCCAGCAATTTTCTGTAACATTCGATATGTATATCTTACCCACCTTTTTCATCTATTTCTTTAGAAATTTTTTGTGGCTTCTGTTCTCTCTCCACTGAATATGTCAATTCCACATTTGACATTGTAAATATATAGGAGAAATATTGCAATAAAGCACATGTGAAAAATTAACTTTCAGGATCTTTTCTCCGCGCTGGCAAAAATGATTATGGAATTATGCTGCAGAAAATTTCAGTCCTTTGTCAGCTGATTGCAATATAGTCTGTTTTAAAATTTTGCTTGCTTTTCTTAATACAAATGATGATCACAGTACCTGTTTTATTTTCCAACTTTTTAAGTTATTTTAATAGGATATTGTGAGCATTCTTCTGGGTTAGTAGATCCGATTTTTAATCATAATGATTCATAGCTGCTTTTTGTCCTATAGTTTGACTTTACCATAGTTTATTCTATTATAAATTCTTAGTGGTAGCTGTTTCAATCACTATAAGCAATATTGTGATGAACATTTTAGTACATGTAACCTCAACTACTTTTTTTTTTTTTTTCAAATTTCGTTTTGTTTTAAGCTGAACTACAATGAAACTGCTTGGTCAAATGTATATGTAGTTTTAATTTTACTAGATGTTTCCAAATTGCTTTCTTGAGTGGGTCTAAAGATGTATATTCCAAGCGGTACTCCATGAAAAACATGTTCCCTTGGTATTCATTATTATGAATCTCATTTCTTAAATGTTTTACAATCTTTTTAGTGAAAAAGCATGGTATATTAATGTTTAAAATTACTTTTTTATACCATGATAACAGTACTTCTTGTTGTAAGAGATCTATATCTAATTTAAATATCCTGAAGAAAGAAATAAGAATCAACTGAATCATATTATTGAAAAGTCCAGGAACAGATACTAAAGCAAGACAGGATGAAATAATATGACAAGAACCTGGCTTCTTTTTTGCTCTTGGTTATATAGTTTTATGAGTTGATTTCGGTGTTATGCAGTTTTTAAAATTATGCTTTACTGGTGCATTAACTTTCAAGAATAATGATTTCTATTTAAACATGTTTTATATCTACATTTTCAAGTTATTTAGACCATTCTATATTTAACTGGTCTTAGTTCCCAGTGCCTGTTCCATTATGTCATGAGTGTGTCATTGTTTAAATTTTCAACTTTTATTTTAGATATAAGTGGTACATGTGCAGGTTTGTTACAGGGGTATATTGCATGATGCTGAGGTTTGGGGAACAGACTCCATCACCTAGAAGTGAGCATAATACCCAACAGGTAGTTTTTCAACTCAAGCCTTTCTACCTAACTCCCCCTTCTAGTTGTCCACAGTGTCTATTTTCCCCACATTTACGTCCATGTGTGCCCGAAATTTAGCCTTCAGTTATAAATGAGAAGATGCGGTATTTTGTTTTCTGTTCCTGAATTGATTTATTTAGGATTATGGCCTGCAGATACATCTGGATGGCTTTAAAGGAAATGATTTTATTCTTTGTATAGTTACATAGTATTCCATGGTGTGTATGTGTCACATTTTCTTTATCCTATTCACACTTGATGGACACCCAGATTGATTTCATGTCTTTGCTATTGTGATTAGCATGGCAATGAACATGCGAGTGCATGTGTCTTTTTGATAGAATGCTTTATTTTCCTATCGGTATATACCCAGTAATAGGGTTGTTGGGTCAAATGGTAGCTCTATTTTTTTTTTGTATTAAAAGTGATAAATTTATTATTTTTAGCCAATAGAGAATATACAGGCAATCCCCACTTAGTACTTACAACAGTTTGATTTACAATTTTCAACTTTCTGATGGTGTAAGAGTGATACACATTCAGTAGAAACTATACTTTTTTGAATCTTTTTCATCTTTTTCTGAGCCAGCAATATGTGGTAGGACACTGTTTTGCAATGCTGGGTAGCAAGCCAAGTTGCATGTCCCAGTTAGCCAGTGATTGATCATGAGGGCAAACAAATTATACTCTGTGGTGTACTGTGTTGCCAGATGATTTTGCCCAACTGCAGGCTAATGTACGTGTTTTAAGCACATTTAAGGTAGGCTAAGGTAAACTCTGATGTTTGACAGGTTAGTGTATGGATTGGTAAGGTGGATAAAAAAGGAGATGGAATGACAGAGCATTTGCATTTCACAACAAGATTCTGATCAATATTCACCAAAAAAAAAAACGACATTAGAAGGAAGGTATGTCCTATGTTCACCCCTAGTCTTTACTACTGTTCATAATGGTATACCTCAAAAATCACCAAATAAACATGTACAGATGCTCTTTGACTTACAATGGGGTTATGTGCCAATAAATCCATTGTAAATTGAAATTATAGTAAATGGTAGCTCTATTTTAAAGTTATTTGAGAAATCTCCAAACTGCTTTCCACAATGGCTGAACTAATTTACATTCCCATCAATAGTGCATAAGCATTCCCTTTTCTCTGCAGTCTCACCAGCATCTGTTATTTTTTGACTTTTTAATAATAGTCATTCAGACTGATGTGAGGTTGTATTTTATTGTATATTTGATTAGCATTTCTCTGACGATTAGTGATGTTAAGCATTTTTTCATATGTTTGTTGGCCACTTTTATGTCTTCTTTTGAGAAGTGTCTGTTCCTTTCTCTTGCCCATTTTTTACTGGGTTTGGTTTTTTGTTGCTTCTCAATTTATTTAAATTCCTTATAGATTCTGGACGTTAGACCTTTGTTGGATGCATAGTTTACAAAAGTTTTCTCCCATTCTGTGGGTTGTTTGTTTACTCTGTTGATAATTTATTTTGTTGTACAGAAGCTCTTTAATTTAATTAGGTTGCACTTGTTAATACTTGGTTTTGTTGCAATTGCTTTTGGGGATTTAGTAAAAGAATCTTTGCCAAGGCTGATTTTGAAAAGGATATTGCCTAGATTTTCTTCTAGGACTTTTATATTCCTAGATATTATATTTAAATATTTAATCCATCTCAAGTTAATTTTTATGTATAGTGAAAGGTAGGCATCCAGTTTCATTCATCTGCGTATGGCTAACTAGTTATCCCAACATCATTTATTGAATAGGAAGTGCTTTCCCCATTGCTTTGTTTTGTATGCCTTGTCTAAGATCAGATGGTTATAGGAGTGTGCCTTTATGTTTGAGTTTTCTATTCTTTTCCATTGGTCAATGTGTTTGTTTTTGTACCAGTAACATGCTGTTTTGGTTACTATAGTTTTACAGTATATTAATAGTTTGGAGTCAGGTAGTCTGATGCTTTTGGATTTATTCTTGTTGTTTCAGATTGCTTTGGGTATTTAGGTTTTTCTTTAGTTCTATATGAATTTTAGAATAATTTTTTATTTAATTTTGTGAAAAATGTCTTTGGTAGTTTTATAGGAATAGCGTAGAACCTGTAAAGTGCTTTGGACAGTATAGCCATCTCAATGATATTGATTCATTCAATCCATGAGCATGGCATGTTTTGTTGTCATTGTTGATTTCTTAATTTTTCTTCATTACTTTCTCAATTTCAATATATTTTCAAGTAACACTTTTATTCAGAATGCTGCATGAGTATCATACTGTTTAAACTCTTATATATCCAAGGATGTGCATTATGTTCACGTGTGAAAAACAGATTTGCTTTACAATTTAAGGTGAATGTCCCCATCAAAATTAATATAGTCACATCATCATCTAGTATTTCTCTTCGCACAGGAAACATATAGAGATAAACCTAAATATATTACATAAAACAAATGAAGGGGGAAGAGCCTATTATAAAATCATCAGATCTCATCAGAACTCACTCACTGTCATCACTATCATGAGAACAGTATTGGGGAACCACCCCCATGATCTGGTCACCTCCCCCCAGGTCCTACCCTCGACATGTGGGGATTATAGGGATTACAATTCCAGATGTGATTTGGGTGGAGACACCGAGCAACCATATCACCTCTCCAATTGTTATGGGCAACCTTTGTTCTTTTATCTAATGTGGTGGGTCAAATTTGTGTGTAAAATTCCCGGTCAAGTTCCTGGTGGACATGTACAATACGCTTCTCTGATATTTGAACTATAAAAATGTTTAATTCAAAGGAAGAGATAGCAAAGTAGCAAAGAGATTTTTTTTTTTTTTTTTTTTTTTTTTTTAGACGGAATTTTGCTCTTGTTGCCCAGACTGGAGTGCAATGGCACAATCTTGGATCACCGCAAACTCCGCCTCCTTGGTTCAAGCGATTCTCCTACCTCAGCCTCCCAAGTAGCTGAGATTGCAGGCATGTGCCACCACGCCCAGCTAATTTTGTATTTTTAGTAGAGATGGGATTTCTCCATGTTGATCAGGCTGGTCTCGAACTCCAGACCTCAGGTGATCCACCCACCTCGGCCTCCCAAAGTGCTGGGATTACAGGCGTGAGCCACAGTGCCCAGCTTCTTTCTTTTTTTATTCGCACAAGAGCATTAATATGACTACATCAAAAATTATCACCTATTTAGTACCCAATTTACTGCTAAGTACAAGTTTTGGGCCTCTAATTTAAGGAATAAAGAGTAACGTGTTATAAAGTAGCTTGCTGACTACATTCAGTTTCTGTTTCATTGCCAGAGAATATTAGATCATTCTTGGCATATTGTTTTGCTTGCTTTGCATTTGTTCTCTTATTTAAAAATAATCTTCATTGACGTTTGTCTTTTTCTATGAGAAGAAATGTATATATTTTTTATTAATTTTAAACAAGCCTTAATTATCTATCTATTTGTAAGTCTTTATTTTCCCTAAGTCTTCATAGCAATTCTACTTGGAAGAAAAGAGAGTTTGTGAAGAGGATTGTTCCTGTACCTCATAAAACTTATATGCCATTCTATGTCAAATAAAATTAGTTATAGTCACGAGAGAAAAATTTAAAATACACCTTCTCAATAAATGGAGTTGAAAAATACTCACTATAAAGAGTTATTGTAAGTCAGTTTTTGAAAAATAATTTGCAGGAATTTAACTCAATATGCATAACTCAAAGGGAACAATCTTTCCCTTGTTTGTATAGGGAACAATCTATTTTTGCCAATTGAGTTATATTTATAGCAAGCATCTAGAAATAATATAATAACCACAGTGAAATTAAAATTATTGATATTTAAAAACATGACACTATTTTGAAAATGTGGCACTTGCATTGTATAATTTAAATGTCTACAACATATAAAAGTATAATTATTCCATTTTATATTTAATTGCTATATTAAGTTAATTCTGAACTCCTGTAGCATATGTTCATTACAAAAGTGTAATATATTTTGAGGAGTATATTGTCAAAACCCTTTAATAATTCATTTTTATTAGCAGTATAGGACTATGCTGACATTTCCCCAGGGTACATTGGGTGAGGTTAAGCAGTCTAAATGTCACAGTTAGTAACGTTGTTAAGACAAAGCCCTTGTAGTAAAATTGCATGTTAGTTCTCTGTTTTACTGCCCTTAACAGTAACATTACAAATAGGCCTCTGTTTTAAATCATGCATTGCATTTATAAGAATGAAATACTAGGGTACAAAATTGTGCCTCTTAGATGAACATACTCACTGTCGAATGAGAATATTTGAAAGAAGTAGTAATAATCAGTAGTTGGAGGGCAGATATGCAAAAAAAGAAGTAGCAATAATGGATATAAAATCAAATGATAAGTTTCATTTACACTGTGCTTTCAGGAAAGAGAAAAAACACACATCACAGACATCTAATGCTATCCAGTTCAGACTAAGCAAATAAATTAGAAGACAGAGAATTTTTACATTTGAAATGTTCATTTCCTAAATTTCTTCTAATGTCCTACATTTTTAATACTTGTGAAAGAGTCTTATGCTATAGCATGCAATTTCCTCACTCTTTACCCGTACCTGAATGTCTGTAAATAATACATTAATAATTTATTGTTTTAGTAAGTGAAATAACATTTTAAAAATAAAAAGGTTAATATGAATTTTGCTTATTACTAAAATAATATTCTAGATCTGAGGTAGAGGTATCAAAGATTCACATCAGAACAATCAGTGCATCTACTCTAATAATGAAATATTTGCCTTAATTTGTTATAACTCAATACAATCATCATGTTCTGAATTCATATACAATAAGAGTAAATACTATGTACAATTTTGAAAGAATTTCAAGTTATATGATATTTTAATTTACTATATTTACTCAGCCTACTTTGGATCTTTCTCTCTTTTTTCTCTATTAGTCTAGCTTGTGGTCTATCAGTGTTATGAATTCCATCAAATAATTAAATTTCTTTGCAGTGGTATTTTGTATGAAATTTGCCTGTCAGTTGCATATAGTTCAGCCTGATTTTGATTATTCATTTTCTTCTGCTAGCTTTGGGGGTGGTTTGCTCTTGTTTCTCTCGTTCCTCTAGGTGTAATGTAAGTTGCTAATTTGAGATCTTTCTAAGTTTGATATGTAGGTATTTAGCGCTAAAACTTACCTCTTATTACTACTTTAGATGTGTCTTAGAAATTCTGGTATGTTGCATTTTTGTTTTTGTTAGTTTCAAATAATTTATTGCATTCTGCCTTAATTTATTCTTTACCCAAAAGTTATTCAGGAGCAGGTTCTTTAATTTCCATGTAATTGTATGGCTTAGAAAGATCTTTTCAAAATTGATTTCCACTTTTATTTTGCTGTAGTCCAAGAGCGTGGTTGGTATAATTTTGGCATTTTTTACTTTGTTGAGAATTGTTTTATAGCCAACCATGTGGTTGATCTTAGAGTATGCGTAATGCGCAGATGAACAGAACGTATATCTTGTTGTTGGGTGAAGTGTTATGTAAATATCTGCTGGATCCATTTAATAAAATGTTGAGTTTAGGCCCTGAACAGTTTTGTTAATTTCCTGCCTCAGAGACCTAATACTGATAATAGGGTGTTAAAATCTCCTGCTAGTCTTGTATGGAAATAAAAGTGACTTCATAGGTCCCTAAGAATGTTTTTTATTTTTTTTTTTAATAAATCTGAGTTCTCTGATATTGGGTGCAGATATATTTAGAATATTAAAATGTTCTTGTATAATTGAACTGATTGTTATTATCATCATTGTTATTATTTAATGCTCTTTTTTGATCATTGTTGGTTTGTATTCTGTTTGGTCTGAAATAAGAATAACTTCCCCTACTAAATTTTGTTTTCCATTTGCTTGATCAATTTTTTCTCTATCACTTTACTTTCAGCCAATGGATTTTCCTGCATGTGGGATGGATCTTTTGAAGACAGCATATGGTTGGGTCCCGCTTATTTATTCATTTTGCCATGTGGTGCCTTTAAGTGGATGATATAGTTTGGATATACGTCCTCACCAAATCTGATGTTAAAATATAATTCCTAATGTTGGAGATGGAACCTGGTAGCTGGTGTTTTGGTCTTGGTGGTGTATCCCTCGTGAATGGTTTAGCACCACACCCGTGGTGCTATTCTTGTGGCATTGTGTTCTTATGACACATGATTGGTTGAAGGTGTGTGGCATCTGCCACACTCTTGCTTCTGCTTTTGCCATGTGACATGCCTGCTCCCACTTAGCCTTCCACTATGAGTAATATTTCCCTGAAGCTTCTCCAGAAACTGAGCAGATGTCAGTGCCTTGCTTCTACAACCTGCAGAAATGTGAGCCAATTAAATTTCTTTTCTATCTAATTTACATAGTCTTGGGTATTTCTTAATAGCAGTGCATACATGACCCAACACAGAAAATTGGTATTTTGGAGTGGGGCATTGCTATAATGGTATCTGAATATGTGGAAGTGACTGAAACTGGGTAGTGAGAAGAGTTTAGGAGAGTTTAGAGGACTCAGAAGAAGACAGAAAGATGAAGGAAAGTTTGGAAGTTCTTAGAGACTGCTTAAATGGTTGTGACCAAAATGATAATAGTGACATGGAGAGTGAAGGCCAAGCATAGGAGGTCTCAGATGGAAATGAGTAACTTATTAGGAACTGGAGCAAAGGCCACCCTTGTTATGCTTCAGCAAAGAACCTTGATGCCTTGTTTCTATGCTCTAGGGATCTGTCTCAGTACGAACTTAAGAGCAACAACATAGGGTAACTTATGGACAAAATTTCTTAGCAACAAATTGCTCAAGACGTAGCATGGCTGCTTCTCACAGAATACAGTTAGATTTGGGAACAAATAATTTACTTAAAGTTAAAACTTATATTTAAAAAGGAAGTAGAGCAGATACATTTGAAAAATCTGTAGCCTGACTTTGTAGCAGAGACAAAAAAAAAAAAAAAAAAAAAAAAAAAAAAAAGCATTATTAGTAGAGAAATCCAAGTGGGTTGCAGAGCAACCACTTGCTAGAGATATTTGCATGACTAAAAAGAGCCATATGCTTATAGCTGAGGCAATAGGAAAAAGGCCTCCAAGGCAATTCAGAAGACTTCCAGCTTACCCCTACTATCCAGCTCTCCCTTACTTCCAGCTCACCCTTACTATCATAGGCCAAGAGGTCTAGGAGAAAAGAATGGTTTCATGGGCTGTAGACAGGAAACCACAGCCCTGTGCCACACCAGAAGATTGCTTCTCATATATTTGACTCCCTGGTTCTAACTACATCTCAGAAAGCCCTAGGGATGACTCAAGCTTCTGCTTCAGAGGGTGCAAGTTCTATGCTTTTGTGGCTTCCATGTTGTATTAAGCCTGTATGCATGCTGAGTTCAAGAGTAAAGTAGGTTTGACAGCCTCCACATAGATTTTAGAGGATGTATGAGGAAGCCAGCATTCCTAGTCAGAAGCCTACGACAGGGGCAGAGCTTTCATAGAGATACTTTACTAAGGCAATGCCAAGTGGAACTGTGAGGTTGGAGCCCCCACACAAGTTCTTAAATGGGGCACTCCCTAGAGGAGCTGTGTGAAGAAAGCCACCATCATCAACAATCCAGAATGGTAGATCCACCTGCAGCTTGCACCTTGAACCTGGAAAAGCCACAAGCACTGAACTCCAACCATTGAGAGAAGCTGCAGATGCTGTGTCCTGCAATGCCACAGAGGCAAAGCTTCCCAAGTCCTTGGGAATCCACTTCTTGCATCAGTGTGCCCTAGATGTAGATAGAGTGACAAATAAGGTTATTTTGGAACTTTAAGGTTTGATGACTTCCCCGCTGCGTTTCAGACTTGTGTTGATTTCTCTCTTTTGCTATAGGAATGTATACCCAGTGCCTGTACCCCCATTGTACCTTGGAAGTAAATACCTCTTTTTTATTTTACATGCTTATAAGTGGAAAAGACTTGGCTTGTCTCAGATGAGACTTTGAAGTTGGACTTAGGACTTTTGGGTTAAATGTAGAATGAGTTAAGACTTTTGGGATTATTGCAAAAGCATAATTGTATTTTGCAACATGAAAAAGACATGGAATTTGTGGGGCCAGAGGTGGAATGATATAGTTTGGATATATGTCCCCACTAAATCTCTTAATGAAATTTAATCTCCAATGTTGAAAGTATAATCTGATAGGAGATGTTTGCAACATTAAGGGGCATCCCTCATAAATTGTTTAGTGCCATCCCCTTGGTGATTTCCTCAGGATAGCGAGTGAGTTCTCATGAGATCTGGTTATTTGAAGATTTGTGGCACCTCCGCTCCCCGCACAACTTGCTGCTGTTTTTGCCATGTGATGTGCCTGCCCCCACTTTGCCTTATCCCATGACTAAAAGTACCCTGAGGTCTCCCCATAAACCAAACAGATGCTGAAGCCATGACTGTACATCCTGCAGAACCATAAACCAATCATACCTCCTTTCTGTATAAACTACCCAGTCTCAGGCTTTCTTCTATAGCAATTCCAGAGCAGTCTAACACATGCATTTAGCCCATTCATGTTCAAGGTTATTTTTTATATGTGAGAACTTGGTTATATCATGATGTTGTTAGCTGGTTGTTAGGTAGACTTGATTGCATAGTTGCTTTACGGTATTAACAGTCTATGTACTTAAGTTTGTTTTTGTGGTATCTGGTAATGGTCTTTCATTTTCATGTTTAGCACTCCCTTAAGTAACTCTTTTAGGGCAGGCCTGGTAATAGCAAATCCCTTAGCATTTACTTAGTAAGTAAAGGAGAAGAAGTGTTTTCTTCTCCTTTACTTACGAAGCTTAGTTTGACTTTTTAGTTTTTGTTTTTTTTTAAGGACTCTGAGTATGAGTCTACGATATCTGTGATATCTTCTGGCTTATAGGATGTCTGCTGACGGGTCCACTGGTAGCCTGATGCGGTTCCCTTTGTAGGTGACCTGACCCTTCTCTCTAGCTTCCTTTAATATTTTTTTTCCTTCACATCGACTTTAGAGAATCTGATGACTGGGTGTCTTGGGGACTGCCATCTTGTATAGTATCTCACAGAGGTTCTCTTAATTTCTGGAATTTAAATTGTTGACTTCTCTGATGAGACTGGGGATATTGTAATGAACAATATCCTCAAATACATTTTCCAATTTGCTTTCTTTTCCTCCCTCTCTTTCAGGGAGGCTAATGAGTTATAGATTTGCTGTTTTTACATAATACCATACTTCTTAAGATATTTTGTACATTATTTTAATTTTTTTCTTTATTTTATCTGACTGAGTTGATTTGAAGAACCTATCTTCAAACTCTTAGATTTTTTTCTCAAGTTGACCTTCTATGACCGTTAATACTTCTGATTGTATTATGAAACCCTTGTGGTGATTTCTTTTAGCTCTAGAAGATTAGGTTAGTTCTTTCTTAAAATATATATTTCAACTGTCAGCTGTTATATTATTTTACTGAATCACTTAGATTCCATGGATTGAATTTTAACTTTCTATTGAATCTCAATGAGCTTCATTGCCATCCAGATACTGAATTCTACATCTGTTGTTTCAGCCATTCCAGTATTATCTATACAGATAGATAAATTTACATTATATAAGACAAATACTAGAGAGAAGAAATAAAGGAAGAAAAGTGAACAGAGCCTCAGAAAAATGTGGACAATATTATGTGCACCAATATGCATACAATGGGATAACCAGAAGGAGAAAGGAGATAAAAAGGTGAAGAAAAAAATATTCAAATGATTAATGGCTGAACTAGTGTGGAACTTTGGAGGTAAGGAGATCCTCTGGCTTTGTGAGTTGCCAGACTTTTTGTGTTGGTTCTTTCCATCTGTGTGGGCTAATATTCCTTAAATCATTAAAGTTACTGTCCCTGGAATGGTGCTTTTGACTTTTATATTCTTTGATGCTCTTGAGAGTTTGATTGTAGTGTAAGTTAGGTTCAGTCAGCTGACATTATTTATGGACAACTTCAGTGGACCAAGGTTCAGCTCAACAGTCATGGGCTGCATGTTCTAACCCTGTTTGGCTAGGTCCAAGCATGTGGCTTTGTTCTATGGTACCTCAGGGTTAAGTAACTCTTATGCTGGAGGGAATAATGTGTTTCTTGTTTGCTGGCAACAAGACACCAATGTGGTGTGCTGTCAGATGCGCTTCATCAGGTCAGGGGAGGCAGAATCTGCATGTGTGTACTGTTGGTGTTGTGGCAACACAGTGGGGTACGCATGTATGTGCTCACACCAGCAGTGGTGAGGTGGTAGAGTCCACATTTGCTATCATGCTGGCAGTGGCAGGGCAGTGATATCTGCTCATGAATGTGCTCTGGCGAGGGCAGGGTGGTGAGGTTCACATGTGTGCCTACCACAGCAAAGTAGTTGTAGGAGGCTACAGGTGAGTGTGCACCAGCGATGTGGTGGGGGTAGGCTGTGAATGAGTGTGTGCCTGCAAAACAGTGGCAGGCAGCTGCAAGTAGGTGTGTGCCAGTGGGAACCCACCTGCAGAAACTCTTGTCTGTTAGTTGGAATCTGCCAACCAAGGAGTTATGGTGGTAACTACCAGGAAACACCTCTATTGGGAATCCAAGGCTGTATTGTAATTGGGCATGGCCAATCCGGGACCCCAGGAGTGGCTGGCAGACTGGGGGTTACACAGATATGAGTGGCGCCATCCCACGGTTAAGACAGTCCCTCTCTGTCCAAGTTCTGCAGTCAAAAAAGGTCATAGCCACCTGGAGGAGTGCAGTGAGTCTTGGGGAATGGACATCCCTGGTTTTGCTTCAGTGAAACCATTTTCACACCAAGCCCTCTGGACTCCACACTGCCTGGATTCCTGTCCCTGTCAACTTTCCAGGCAGCTGTCCCTGACAGTTCAAATGTTCATGGGGGTCATGGATTCTCTTGCACCTGGGATTCCGGAGGTCCAAGGAGAGAGTGGGTCATGCTATGCCAATTTACTTCACCCCTTCCCTAGGAGCCGCTCAGGTCCAGGAACAAGTCCTGGCACTCAGCAACTCTGTACAGGGTTCCCAGATTCCTTCCCTTTCGGCCCAAGGTCTGTGTTTTCTCTCTGTCCACTCTCAATGCCTTCCTTCTGAAGATCTGCTGAGAATGCGCTGGTCTTCTTAATGGCCTGATCTCTTAATGGGGTGAAACTCTTCCTGGCTGCATCTGGTTGGCCATCTTGACTCTTACATGATAAAAACACTTAAGCAACTGGGAATATAAAAAAGTGCCTCAAAACAATAAAAGCCCTATATAAAAAATTCAAGAAAACATCATATACTCAATGATAATGGGCTAAATCTTTTAATTGAAATTTAGAAACAGAACATGACACCTGATTTTGCCAATACTATTCCACATAGTATTAGAAGTTATATCCAGAGGCCGGGCGCGGTGGCTCAAGCCTGTAATCCCAGCACTTTGGGAGGCCGAGATGGGCGGATCACGAGGTCAGGAGATCGAGACCATCCTGGCTGACACGGTGAAACCCTGTCTCTACTAAAAAATACAAAAAACTAGCCAGGCGAGGTGGCGGACGCCTGTAGTCCCAGCTACTCGGGAGGCTGAGGCAGGAGAATGGTGGGAACTCGGGAGGCGGAGCTTGCAGTGAGCTGAGATCCGGCCACTGCACTCCAGTCTGGGCCACAGAGCGAGACTCCGTCTCAAAAAAAAAAAAAAAAAAAAAAAAAAAAAAAAAGTTATATCCAGAGTAATTAGGAAGAAAAAAAATATTAAAGGCTTCCAGACTAGAAAGGATGAAGTCAAATTGTTTCTGTTTGCACATGACATGTACTTATACAAAGCAAATCCTAAATACTCTACCACAATCTTAGAAAAAATAGACAAATACTGTAGGATGCAAAATCAACACACAAGAATTAGTTGCATTCCTTTACAATAACAATAAAAATTCTGAAAAAGGAAATTAAGAAAACAGTTCAATTTGCAATACCATCGAAATGTATAAAATACTTAAAGATCACGTTAACTGTGAAGGTAAATGACCTATATACTGAAGACTACAAGGCATTGCTGAAGGAAATTAAGAAAGACACAATAAATGGAGAAATATCCTGAGTTAAGAAATTGAAACATTTGATATTATCAAGATATCAATACTACCCAAATAAATTTGCAAATTCAATGCAATCAATATCAACATACAAACAGTGATTTTGAAGACATGCAAAAATTCAATCCCAAATCTATATGGAATCTCAAGGGACCTCAGCTAACCAAAAAAAAAAAAAAAAAAAGAAAAAAGAAAACAACAACAACAACAACAACAACAAAAAACCCTCCGGAAAATGAAGAACAAAGTCACAGGACTTACACTTCTTGATTTTACATCTTTTTACAATGTTACACTAAACAAAGCATTGTGCTGGCATAAAGAGGCATATATACCAATGTAATAAAATAAAAAAAAAATCCATAGAAAAGCTTGGATCTAGAACTAGAAATACCATTTGACCCAGCCATCTCATCACTGGGTATATACATAAAGGATTATAAATCATGCTGCTATAAAGACACATGCATATGTATGTTTATTGCAGCACTATTCACAATAGCAAAGACTTGGAACCAACCCAAATGTCCATCAATGACAGACTGGATTAAGAAAATGTGGCACATACACACCATGGAATACTATGCAGCCATAAAAAAGGGTGAGTTCATGTCCTTTGTAGGGACGTGGATGCAGCTGGAAACCATCATTCTCAGCAAACTATCGCAAGAACAGAAAACCAAACACCGCATGTTGTCACTCCTAGGTGGGAATTGATCAATGAGAACAGTTGGACACAGGGAGGGGAACATGTTGTGGGGTGGAGGAAGTGGGGAGGGATAGCATTAGGAGATATACCTCATGTAAATGACGAGTTAACGGGTGCAGCACACCAACATGGCACATGTATACATACGTAACAAACCTGCACGTTGTGCACATGTACCCTAGAACTTAAAGTATAATAAAAAAGAAAAAAAAAGAAAAATAAATAAAAAAGAAAAGCTTTTAAGTACATTATCAAATGCTTTCCAACAAGTGTACCCAGATCTTTCAATAGGGAAGAGTGTTTTCAAAAAGTGCTTTTTGTAAAACTGAATATTCACATGCAAAAGAAAAAAATTGGACCTTTACCTTATGACATATAAAAATTAACTGAAAATAGGTCAAAGATCTAAATGTAATAGCTAAAATTATAAAATGCTTAGAAAAAATATATAAGAGGACTGCTTCATGACATTAGATTTGGAAATACTTCCTTGGACAAGACAGCAAATGCTCAGGTAACCAAAGGAAAAAAAATGAATAAATGTTTTTTGACCAAGTTACAAACATTTCTGCATCAAAGAACACTATGAAAATAATGCAAAGGCAACCAAAGAATGGGAGAAAATATTTGCAAATCATCTACTTTGTAAGGGAATAATATCCAGAAAATATAAAATATCCCTACATTTCAACAACAACAAATCAATCAATTCAGTGTAAAAATGGGCTAAAGACTTGAATAGATTTTTTTTCCAAAAAAGTATGCAAATTGCCAACAAGCACATAGAAATATAATTATCATCACTAATCATTAGGAAACATAAAACATCAATAAGATTAAATAGCACATAAAGTAAAATTTGTTTTATAAAAAACAGTCAACCAAAAACAGAAAATAACACAATGTTGGTGAGGATGTGGAGAAATTTTTAGTTTAGGCACTGCTGGTGGGATGGAAAATGCTGCAGCTGCTGAGGAACTCAGTCTGGCCCTTCCTCATGAAGTTTAAGATTCAGCAATTTTACTCCTAGGTTTATACCCAAGACTACTGAAAGCAAACATTTGAACAGATATGTTTACACCCATTAACATAATAGCATTTTTCATAAAGGCCAAAAAGTGAAAACAACCCAAATTTCCATTTACAGATAAATAGATGAGGAAAATGTGGTGTACATTTTCGGTATAAACAAAATAGAATATTATTGAATATTGTTCAGACTTAAAAGGAATGAAATTCTGATACAAGCTTCAGCATGGGTGAATCTTACAGATGTTACACTAAGTAAATTTAACAGACACACAAAAAACAAATATTGTATGATACTTTTATGAGATGCGTAGAGTGATCAAATTCATAGAAACATAATAGTTTGGTGGTTGAAGAAGCTGCAGAGATGTTAATTGGTGAGTTATTGTTTAATGGGTTACAAGTTTATAAAAACAAAAAAAATTATGGAGATGAATGGTGTTGATATTTTCTCAATAATGTTAATGTACTACATAATACTGACTGTACACCTAAAAATTGCTAAAATGGTCAATGTATGTTATATGTATTTTACCACAATAAAATCTCTACTTCAACAAGTTTCAAATGCAGATATTATATTTGCCTTATGTTTTCTGTGTGTATTAACATTTGCATGAATTCCTATTATTTACTGTCTGTAATCTACATTTCTTAATAGCATAATTTTTTCTGTTTTTAATTTTAATTCACAGTCAGTTTGGATTACTTAACAATGTGTTAGTGGATGTCTGCTTTACTAATTAATTGCATCTATGAAAATAGTTTCATTATCTTTGAACATGATTGATGCTTTCAGTAGACAATAGAGTATTATTGAGTAAAAATTTATTGTCCTAAATATTACTCTCATTCCATTGATTGAATATACTTGTATGTGTGTACATGTGTGCATGTGTGCATAATGGAAACAAAAGGAGGTATACATTTTTAAAGAACAAGTAGTATCAATTTATTTATATGCATTGTATATATACCTCATAGACATAAATATAAACATATAGGTAAATAAATACATAGAAAGTGGAAACGGTTAGATACACGGTAAAGGTAAATGTGATATTTCATTCATAATGATGTTTAGGTCTTCTACATGTCCATTCTATGCTCAATAAATTGTAAACTGAACATACAGAAACTATTTTATTTTGGTACATATTTTATAATTTCTATATATTAATATATATATACTTCTGTAAACATAAAGATATATACTTTATAGCGTGCTATCTGCAAAAGTGGTATACCTGAAGAAAACTAAAGATGTATTTTCTCAATTATGAAATAATTTGGAAAAAATTTAAACATGTATGCCATAAGGATCATGAGACAAATCATGAGAAGGCTAGATTCTATTCTAGGTAGAAATTTTATAAAGTTTTTTTTTTTTTTAAATTTGTACCTTGTAGATAATGACCATTATCCCAGGTTTGTAATAATCAAATTAAATAAAGGGTGTAAAAATAGTTTGAAATTTGTAAAAGATTTCAAATATTTTATTGAACTTTAGCACTTCCAGAGACAAAACTGACAAAATATAAACTTTATTTCACTTTTTGTCCCAAAATGTTCATATTTGGAAGAGTAGTATTTTAGCAGGCGCTTTTATTTTTGTATTACATGTTTTTAAATTAACCATAATGATCTTTCTAGTCTTTGTTCTATCAATATGTCTTCTCAAAAAGGAACATTCTTTTAAAAATAACTCTTTTATTCCATGATTGCTACCATCTGTTAGCATCTGGGAATTAAAAAATAGGACATTTAACTTATACTATTGCTTCTTCACAAGTTAAAATTAGTGAAATTATTTCCTAATTGTCATGATTTAAGTTCTACATTCTTAAGAAGTTAGAATATAATTACATATATTATTACTGTGTCATGAAAAGCACAAATTGTTTATAAAACACGAAAATAAGTGTACATTAAAAAGGACAGAATAATGAACAGATAAACAATGGAAAATCCTTGAAGAGGAAATAAACAGGTACAAAACAACGTAAGTAAAATATATGAGACACTCTATATGGACTCTTTATTACATGCATGAAAAATTCAAATGACAAATTAGGGTATTTAACTATTATTAGAGAATAGTGAAATTATGCATTTATATTTCCATCTAAATGGCCACCATGAGGACTTTTAATACAATATAGTAATAAACATCATTTGGGAAAACAGACTTTACTCAAGATTACCATCCATAATATACATGGCTCTTCTTTTACAATGCAAAACAACCAGAGAAGAAAATTAAAATCAATAGTAATCAATGCTGATCAGAAGTCAGGACCCAAATTTGGACCCTAGCTTATATGATGTGAGCTAAAAGGAAGTGTCCCTGGAACACTAGAAATGGATCAGAACATATAAGAATCTTGAATAAAGCAAGGTAACTTCAGAAAATCATTGGTAAAATACAGATATTGGTTGAGGAGATATTATATCAACACATTATTACTTTAGAATAATATTAGTTGAGACTCATTACTTAGAGGAAGACAGTGTATTTGAAACTACTTCTTCAAAGTAGTCTGAATTAGGTTTTTTTAGTCTGAGGAGCAATTTATGCCCTAGAATATTATTGAATAACACAGACCAATCAGTCAGTATTTAGGTTAGCTAAATAGCTAGGTGTGATCTAAGGAAGAAACAGTCAAAGAGCCTAGCCGAAACCACCATTTTCCCAGACAGAATATGGGCCTACACAAGGCTGTGTCCCCTGTGGAGTAACATCAGACACAACACTATAGTTTTGGTGGGTGGGTTGATAAAGAGGGTATGTCAAAAGTTCAGCTGAGCAGGAGAGAGTGAGACTGTTGAGTTGCCAGATGTCCAAGTAGCAGATTAAAATAACAAACCAAAAATGAAACTAATAATTAAGCCTTTAATCACTTACTGTATGATAAGCAGGAGGCTAAAAGTAGAAAATATGCTGACTTCCCCTTCGTTCAGTTTTTTCACATGGAATGGCATGCTAGTTCAGGGGCCAGTCATCTCACTGTTAAAGAAGTTGAAAATAAAAGGGTCTTGCATTTTTATGGATTCCCTGCCAGAAAGGGGGGTGATTGGAGTGGAAGTTAATGACCACTGAGTCAGATTAGAGAAAAGTATCTTCGAGGTTTCTCTCTTTCCTCCCCGCCTCTAATATGGAGGCCTTGATTGACACATCTGAAAACCTTAACAGTAGGCTCCAGATAAGGAAACTCCTGGATGAATGGGCTTTAGCTAGGATGCAAATATGTGTAGAAGCAACGCTGCGCACAAGCGCTTGAGTTGAGTTTACTTCCTTCAGAGACTGCAGTGCACTGGCTGTGCACTAAGTTTGGTATGACATGGAAGGCACCTTTTTCTCCATTGAGGCTTCCCGGTTAAACAATTCATGATTGCCTCTCACATGGCTCAAAAAATTACACACAGGTTTTAACCAGCGACTGGACTCCTCAGACTTTACTAAAATAATCCAGAGTACCACTAAACAAACTAAGAAGCAAATAACAAAAACAAGCCCTGTGGTGGTAGGGACTGGTACCCAAAATTGCTACAATACTTTCTCCAAAGTGTCCAGTTTCCAACAATAAAAAATTGCAAGCCATGCAAAAAAAAGAAAAGTGTGACACATTTCAAATGGAGGAGAGTAAATAGGAGAAACTTCCTGTAATTAGAAGCAAATTTCAGATTAAAGAAAGCCTTATACGTTGTCATTATAAATACTTTCAAATGAATAAAGAAAACTGTGATTATTGAAGTAAAGTTTTGATGACCATGTCCATGTCATTCCAAATAGACAATATCAAAAAAAAAGTTTTAATTTTTTTATGTTTCTATTTTTATATTTTTCTTCCAAATTTTGTGTTAGATTTGAGGGTACATGTGCCACCTTGTTACATGAGTAATTGTGTGTTGCTGGGGTTTAGTGAACAAATGATTTCATCACCCAGGTAGTGAGCATAATACTGGATAGATAGTTTTCAATGCTCACTCTCCTTCCACCTTCCACCAATCAAGTAAGTCCCAGTGTCTATTTTACCCATCTTTGCTTCCATGTATAATTAATGTTGTGCTCCCACTTAAAAGTGAAAACATGTGGTATTTGGTTTATTGTAATGTTTCAATATTTCACTAGAATTGTTAGCATAAATCTGAAGCTAATTCTGACATATTAGGATGCATATGATAAGCCCTAGAGTGACCAATAAGAAAATTATTCAAAAAAATACAGTGAACATATCATTAAAGTTAAAATGCTACATTTGAAAATATTCACTTAATGAAAAATACACGGTAAAGGAAGGGTAGAGAGAAAGGATGTCATGGACGTCCAAAACACATGGACATGCATATTATCTTCTAGGAGTTTTATAATTTTGTTTTACATTTGAGTGTATGATCCATTCTGAATTATATGTATGTAGGTCTATTTCTGGGTTCTCCATTGTTTTCCATTGATCTATTTGTCTATTCTTTCATTGATATACCACATTATCTTGATTATTATAGCTTCATAGTTTGTCTCAAAGCCAGGTATTGTCAGTTTATTGCTGGTTCTGTTGAAGTTTACATATGTTCTTACTAAGTGATTCTCTGCCTGCTGGATCTGTCAATTATTGAGAGAAGCAGTGAAGTATTTAAGTGTAAGAGTGGATTCGTCTATTTCTCTGTGCATTTCTGTTTGCTTTTGTGCAGTGTATTTCAACATGTTGTTAGGCACATTTCCATTAAGGCCTGTTATATCTTTTTGAAGAATTTACCCTTGCATGATTATGTAATGCCCCCATTTGTCCCTGATACATTTCCTTGCTCTGAAATCTGCTGTGTCTATAGGACATAGCTCCTCCACCTTTGTTAATTTTTTTAACTGATAAATTATTTTTAGAGCAGTTTTAGGTTCAAAGCAAAATTTTGTTAAAGTACAGTATGTTTCCATATACTCCTAGTCTAAAAACATGTACAACCTCACCTACAACTGACATCCCATACTACCGCGATACACCTTGGCACATCATTATCTCCCAAAGTCTTTAGTTTACTTTAGTGTTCACACTTGGTTTTGTACATTCTATGGGTTCTAACAAATGTAAGATGACGTGTTCAGAACTGTTGTATTATACATATTTTCAGTGTCCTGAAAAATCTCTGTGCCCTGTCTATTCTTTCCCTCTTCCCAGCAACTTTTGACAGTCTCCATGGTTTTGGCATTTCCAGAATAAATGTCCTATAGTTGAGAAAAATAAGGTAAGGAGCCTTTTCAGATTGTCTTGTTTCACTTAGTAATATATATTTAAGTTTCCTCTCAAAACTAGCTTATTTCTTTTTAGCACTGAATAATACTTTATTATCTGAATAAGAGTTTACTTATCCAGTCACCTATTGAAAGTCATCCTGGTCACTTCCAAGCGTTAGCACTTATGAGTGAAGCTGCTGTAAATATTGCTGTGCAGGTTTCTTCATGAACATGAAATTTCAATTCATTTGGGTGAATAATAAGAAACAAGAGTGCCGCATAGTGTGGTAAGAATATGTTTCTTTAGTTTTGTAAGAAACTACCAAAATGTGTTCTGAGGTGGTTGTACCATATTACACTAGTAATGAATGATAGTTTCTTTTTATTCACATCCTCATCAACATTTGCGGTTATTATTACTTTGAATTTGGGGTATTGTAGTAACTATGTAGTGGTATCTCATTGTGGTTATAATTTGCAGTTCCCTAATGACATATGATGTTGATCATCATTTCATATGCTTATTTACCATCTCATCTGTTTTTGTGAGGTATTGTTCAGGCCTTTTACCCATTTTAATTTTTATTTTTTTATTTATTTATTTTTATTTATTTGTTTATTATTATTATTATTATTTTATTTTTATTATTATTATTTTTTTAGGTGGAGTCTCGCTCTGTTGCCCAGGCTGGAGTGCAGTGGCACGATCTCAGCTCAATGCAAGCTCCACCTCCCGGGTTCACACCATTCTCCTGCCTCAGCCTCCCGAGCAGCTGGGACTACAAGTGACCGCTACCATGCCCGGCTAATTTTTTGTATTTTTAGTAAAGATGGGGTTTCACTGTGTTAGCCAGGATGGTCTTGATCTCCTGACCTCATGATCTGCCCGCCTTGGCCTCCCAAAGTGCTGGGATTACAGGCACGAGCCACTGCACCAGGCCGCCTTTTACCCATTTTTAATCAAGATCTTTAATTTATTATGATTTAATTTTAAGTGTTCTTTGTGTATTTTGCAGTTTTTTATCAGCTATATCTTTTGGAAATATTTTCTCCTGTTTAGTAGCTTGTCTTCTCATCCTCTTGATATTGTCTTTCACAGAGCAGAGGTTTTTACATTTTATCAACTATTTCTTTCATGGGCCATGCCTTTTGAACTGCATCTAAAAAATCATTGCTATAACCAGGGTCACTTAGATTTTTTGTGTGTGTGTTATGTTCTAGGAGTTTTATAGTTTTGCACTTTACATATAAGACTGTGATTCATTTTTCAGTTAATTTTTTAGAAGTTAACTGTGTCTAGATTGATTTTTTTGCATATGGATGCCAATTTGGTTCCACATAATTTGTTTTAAAAAATATTTTCTCTATTGTATTGCCTTTGCTCCTTTGTCCAAGATCAATTTAAATATTTATATAGATCTATTTCTGGGTTCTCTACTCTCTTCCATTGGTATGTCTGTCTATTCTTTCACCCATATATGACATCTTGATTACTGTAGCTTTATAATATGTCTTAAAGTCAAGTAGTGTTAGTCCTCTGATTTTGTTCTTCTTCAATATTGACATGACAATTCTGGGTCTTTTCCAGTTAATATCAATTTGCTGATACCTGCAAGATAATTTGTTGACATTTGGTTGGGATTGTATTGAATCTGTAAATCAAATTGCATTGAATCTATAGAATCTATAGATAAGAACTAACATTTTGACATTGTTGAGTCTTTTTATTTATGAATATGTAATTGCCCTCCATTTTATTATTAATATATTTCATCCAAACTTTTTAGTTCTCCTCACACAGATTTTGTACATATCTTGCTAGATTTTACCCAAGTATTTCATTTTAAGAAATTCGAATGCAAATGGTAGTTTTTAAAAATTTTTACTTCCACTTCTTCCAGCTGGTGTTCAAAAGTAGTGGTAAAGGGGGCCAACTATCTTTTGATTAGTGTTAGCAGAATAATTCTTTCTCCGTACATTTAATCTGTATGTTTTTATGTTTAAAGTGAATTTCTTCTAGATAACATATAGTTGGGTACTGTTTCTTGGTCTACTTTGGCAATCACTGTGCTTTCATTGTTTAAAAACTTTATTAATATGGTTGTATATATATCTACCATATTTGTTAATTATTCTATTTGTTGCTCTTCTTTCTTTTTTTTTTTTTTTTTTTTTTTTTTGGTCTTTCGCTGTTTCTTTTTTTTAATTTTTACTTTATTTGGTTTTAATTGAGCATTTTACATATATCCATTTTCTCTCCTTTCTTAGCATATTAATTATACTTCTAATTTTACTTAGCTAGCAAGTGATCTAGAGTGTGAAAGATACAATTATAATTAATTCATTTTCAAATAACACTCTACCACTTCATGGGAAGTTCAATGACCACATAACTACGTATTTCCAAAGTATTTTGGGTAAGATGTACCTCAGTATTTCCTTCCTTTTATTCTTTATATCATTGCCATCATATATTTTACTTATCCACAAACTATAAACATTAAATATGTTGTTGCTATTATTAAACAAACTGTTATCTATTAGATTTAAAAATAAGAGTTTTATTATTCCTTCATTTACCTTCTGTAATGGTCTTTTTTCTTTATGTAGATATGAATTTCTAATCTATATCATTTTCTTTTTTCCTGAATAACTTCTTATAACATTTCTTGTACACAAGTCAAACGTCAGCAAATTTCTTCGATTTTTATTTGTTTGAGAGCATTTTTATTTCTTCTTCACTGTTGAATGATAATTTTTCAGGACACAGTGTTCTAGATTGGTGGATTTTTTCTCTCAACACTTTAAATATTTCACTACCTTCTCTACTTCTTTACATGGCTGCTAAGGAGAAATCTGATGTAATTCTTATCCTTTCTTATTCTGATGTAATTTCTTATCCTTGTTCCTCTATAGGCAAGTTGTTGCCCCCAAATCTGGCTTGTTTCAAGATTTTATATTTGTCTTTTATTTTTTGGAGTTTAGGTATAATATGCCTCAGTGTAGATTTCTTGTGTTGCTTAGTGTTGTCTGAGCCTCCTGAATTTGTGGCTTTATATCTGACATCAATTTTGGAGACTTCTCAGTTATTATTGCTTCAAATATTTATCCCGTTCTCTCTTCTTCTGGTGTTTCTATTCCATATGGTACACTTTTTGTAATTGTTCTACAGTTCTGGATATTCTGTTATTTTTTAGTCTTTTTTCCTTTTATTTTCAGCTTTGAAAGTTTTTACTGACATATCAGCAAGTTTTCTAATTCTTTTCTCAGCCATGCCAATTCTGCTAATGAGCTTTTCAAAGGAATCATGCATTAATGTTGTGTGTGTTTGTGTTTTTTTTTTTTTTTTAAATTCCTGGCATTTGTTTTTTATTGTTTTCTAGAATTTCCATCTCTATGCTTATGTTACTCATCTGTTCTTTCTGATCTACTTTTTCATTAGAACCTCTCACATGAAGGGTCCTAGTTTAAATTTGGAATTGAAATTGAATTTTAAATTGAATTTAAATTTCCAATGATAACTCTGACATTCTTGCTATATCTGAGTTGCTGTTGATATGATTTGGCTCTGTCTCCCCACACAAATCTCACCTTGGATTGTAATAATTCCCACATGTCAAGGGCAGGACCAAGTAGAGATAATTGAATCATGGGGGAAGTTTTCCCCATGCTGTTCTCATTATAGTGAGTGGGTTCTCATGAGATCTGATGGTTTTAAAAGGGGCTTCCTTCTTCACTCCGCACTCATTCTCTCTCCTGCCCTGTGAAGAGGCGCCTTCTGCCATGACTGTATGCTTCCTGAGGCCTCCCCAGACATACAGAACTGTGAGTCAATTAAACCTCTTTATAAATTACCCAGTCTCGAGTATTTCTTCCTAGAAATGTGAGAATGGACTAATACGGCTGTGACGTTTGGTCTCTCTTCGAACTGTGATTTGTTCGTTTGACTATGCCTTATAGATTATTGTTGACAGCAGACACGATGTACTGGGAAAAACAAGTAAACAAATGAACAAACAAAAAACTCCAGTAAATCGGCTTTTAGTTATGTTATAACAAGGAATGTGGGAAAGAAAAGTGTTCTAAAATCATATGATTAGGTGTAGGCTTTTTAGTGAGACTTTGTCCCTGGTCTGTGTCCCTTACTAGTGCTTCTCAGGTTCCCCTTCCCATCCTTAGGGAAGGAACCCGATGGCTAGAGGGACACATATGTGGGTTTTTCTCTGCCCCCATGTGGAAGGCTGGAGTGGGTCAGAGTTACGTGTTTCCCTTTCCCTAGTTCAGTTATGCTCTGATAAATCCCAGTAGGTTAGGGTCTGGTAAAATAGTTTATTTTCAGAAATGGCCTTTAAAGATAAATTAAATGCACTGGGTCCATTTCAAAATGGCTTCTTTTCCCCACCTCCTACTGAAATCAAGAGGGGATTTTTCTTCAATGATCCCTTTAACAATCTGGTAGGACTCAAGGAGGTAATACTCACGAAAGAATGACCTTCTATGTATGATGTTCTCTGTCTTCCCCTCACATGTGGTCCTTCTGGATTTTCTGATTATCAGACTTTTAAACAATTAGCCTCTAACAATTTGTCAATTATAACAGTTTAGATTTGTCTTACCCTGCTTCTGGTTCCCCAGGTAAAATGCTAGTAATATGGGAAACAGAATGTCAGGTATAAGGGATATTTTCCTTCTCTGTACTATCCTTGCATTTTCTCTGTGGATCTAAACTATTTTACAATTTAAAAATTATTTAAAAAATAATATGTACTTTGAAATAGTAATTAAGTTTTTGGAAAAATGTCAGAAGATGAAATGTTTTAAGCTGACTGTTTCTCTTTGCCCAAAACTGTTCCAGATTTAACACTGAAAATTATCTTAGTAAACACCAGTCCCAGGCAAACCATTGCAGTTGTTCACCTTAAACATGCCCCAGTAACTAATGATATTCCAGACAGCTAGGCCTCTGAGGGATTTTCCTGCCTAAACTGAATTAATTTATAATTTCCATATGTGATTATTAGCCCTTGTATGTCTTGACACATTGATGGTTTCTAGGCTTTTTCTAATAAAATATTTTATATAATTACCCTATAACTCGTGTTAGCAACTTGCCACTATATCTGCTCACCAAAGTCAGTCGAAGGTTTGAAGTACATTTGCAGCGAGGTAGTTAGAAATTTATTACTAATATACTAAAAATCTTCTGGTTTGTTACTACAGTCTTCCAAAACTGTCCAGGTTTGGGTGCTTGTTCAGCGTCCACGAGGGCACATGAACTATTGGCATATATCAACATCTGAAGCCACTATCAACAACAACAAAAAATTCTTCCTTTTAGTTTGTGTTTTATAGTTTTTAATTATTCTTGCGTATAAACCACCACTTCTTAATGTGGCTATGTTTTAAATACCATATTTTATTCTAGAATAGAGTAAGCCTCATGTAGCTTTGGAAGCAGCAAATTATTCTTGAGGAATTTATTTCTGTCATTGAACACACTAGTCTACTATATTCATATGGTAAAATAAATTAAGGAGGTTATTTCTCTGTTTACAAAATGTTATTCAGAAGTGTGTGTATGTACATGTATGTGTTTCCCATTAACATCTAAAAATAGTAGCTATGCCTAATAGGTGCTCTTAATCAATTGTCAACTATATCATTTCTGCTTATTTCTCTAATTTTGAAACTGTAACAATGAACCTGGCTTTGAGTAATTACTTCTGTTTACATCAGATTTTCCTAAATGTGTCTGCACATTTAAACTAGTTGAACATCTTTCAAAAATTCCAAAGTCCAGACCACATTCCAGACCTTCCTCTTTCGAAGTGTCACACATATATAAGTATTTTTTGAAGCTATCTGTGTGACTCCAGAGTGCAGGTAAATTTGAGAACCACTGAGTTACATGCCAAAATAGTTTTTAGGACAATTTTAATAATCAAATGTGTATAGATGAAGTGTGTGGAGACAAGTTTCATACCTTTAAAATCACTTTTATTGAGAGTCAAACATATCTTAATATGGTTAGCTTGTGAAATATTTACCATCTTATTCATCATCAAATGTCAGAATATGGATTTCCTACTATGGACAGCTTTCTGTAATAAAGTAAAAAATGTTATATTTTAATGAACATTAATATCCTCTTTACATTCTTATTCTCGGTTTTGTGAACATAGGATAGAACTGTGTGCATGTTCATAAGGCAATAATTTCCTAAAGCTACTTCTTATGAGTTAAGAAATGATCTGTTTAACTAGTCTAGATCCATTTACTCTCTCACAGATCAAAAACCATACCAGAGAAACATCTATGAAATGATAGTATATATTTTTGTGTTCTACAGTGTAGGAACCTGTTAGTTACAGGAAAAGAAATTAACTATTGAGTCATGTAGAAGTTTTTTACAATTAAAAGTTTTATTCCTGCAGGAACTACAGGACAATTAAATGAAATGCTAACAACAAATTAAATGCTTTATAGGTCAGTCATCCCATTAGGCCTCTTTAGGGAAGCTGTTCTCATATAAAGCATGCCATAACCTATTTGCATAATGATTCCATCTTAACTGTGCCTTCTGCTCTTTTATGCCATGTTGTTTATCCTGATGCATGGCTGATGTAGGAGAGATGTAAAAGTTGCTATTTACGGCAAATAAAATTTGTAGAATCTAAGCATAGTAAACTAAGCATATTAAACCTGATAGTGAGACTTTAAAAACCATAGATGTGATCTGGTATAAAATACATTAAAGCTATGCCTTCACAGTCAAAGAAAATCAGATAATTGAAGTAATACTATTAGGTAATTTGGACCAAACAAACAAAAAAATCTTTATATGAAAGAAAGTAACACGTGCGTGCCTTACTCTTAAACATTGTTCATCTACACAGCTTGAACAAACTTTGGACTGTTTAACCCTTCATTTCAGATTGCTTATGTGCACACAAGCAAAATGTAACACATAGATTTAGCAATATTTTGGTCCTGTATTTATAATGTATTTTATAGTGAAAAAAATATATATAAAATATTTACTTACATAGTTGACCTATCTTGTTAAATTTATTGTAAAATAGGAGAAGAAATAATTACCTGAATATCGGCCCTACTAACTTCACCTGCTTTCATTTATTTTCTTGTTTGTTTCTAATCCTCATTTACTAAATGATGTGAGATGTACTGATCAGAAGAGAGATTAATCAAAGTAGGAATCTCTTTTGTTGACATTTACAAATGTTTATATTTATTATGTATTTTTCATAGAAGAAATCATTTTAATTCAGATATATTTTGCTTTGTATTTCAGGTTTTATAATTTAATAGCACTTGGTGAAATTATGCTGCCTAGTGTATTTTTTTTTTTTTTTTGCAGTAAACTCCATTGTTAGTTTTGCTAGTGAGCCAAGGTGATTCTCCAAACCAAAGAGATAAACTTCAGTATATATGTTTCATGTAAACTTTTAAATTTTAAACAACAGAACTCCAATTCTTAAAAATACAAATTTATTGCAGTCAGAATTTACGTAATCTTTCCCTAGTAGATATATAGGCATTACCTTTGGCCAAAACACATGCGGCAGGGGGCATATGGTTAGCAAAAGGATTGTGATGGCTAATTTTATGTGTCAACTTGACTACTCATGGAGTACCCTGATATTTAATTAAACATTATTCTGGGTGTCTGTGAGTATGTTTTTGAATAAGATGACCTCTGAGTTGGTAGATTAAGTAAAGCAGATTGCAACCCTACTATGAGTGGTCCTCATCTAATCAGTTGAAGTCATGAATAGAGCTAAAAGGCTGAGTCTCCAAGGGTAAAGGGCAACTCCTCCTGCCTTGCCGTTTGAGCTGGGAAATCGGTCTTTTGTTTCTCTCTGTAGACTCAAACTGAAACATCAGCTCTTCTTTGATCTTGAGCCTGCTGGTTCTCAGATTGGAACTTACATCATCAGCTCTTCTGGGTCTCCAGCAGGCCAACTGCAGGTCTTGGGACTTCTCAGCCCCCATAACCATGTGAGACAATTCCTTATAGTAAGTCTCTCTCCTCTCTCTCCTCTCTCTCCACACACATGCACGCACGCATGCATTCTAGCAGTTCTATTTCTCTGGAGAGCCCTGACAAATACAAAGAAAAAACATTTTTGTGTGTAACATAGTTATACAGTAAAATCTTTCTCTGGTTCACTTCCTCCATGCTCCCACCTATATACCATGAGTAGTACAAAATATGCTAGGTATGACTGGATTACTTATACCATTTTCTTCCTGAAAAGAATGCCTATTTGTAAAATATTTTTGCCTTGTTGTATTGTTCTTGTTTATCCTCTACTTTCCTCTTCCAAATGTTTTTTTTTTTGTAGAATAAACTGGTTTTTTTTTTAAATTATAAAATGACCTTTGATCACTCCAACTATATTCTAATAAGAATGCAAATAATAGTCCATTGCTTAGTTTCCCTGTAATCCAGATATTTCTTACCATAGTTTCCTATCTACCTGATCACAAAGCTTCATTTTCTTGGTTTATTGGTTAATCTATGATGAAACTGAACATGGACCAATCAGATTCTTAGCTTATGCTTTATATAATACAAAACTGAGAAAAATGTTTTCTTTACTCTTTACTCTCTGAGACCATTAATGTAGGAATAATGTTATCCTAGAGCAGATTGAGGTCATACCACACTTCACTCTACCAACATAACCAGCTACCTAAATTGCCTCAATTCTATGAGCTATATCAGTGTTCTATTGATGAATTTCTTGTTTTATGTATAACAATATGAGTTAGATGTTGTTACTTGTAATCCAAATGTTTCTTACTAACACATCATCACTGATAAATTGGGAACATGTTGATCTCATAGTTTATAGCAGGTGCCACAAATTGGTACTCCCTAATCCAAACCCAATCTATAGCACTGTTGTACTGTAAATCATGTCTCTGGAAAATAATGAATAGGAACTAAAAAAAAAAACAAGAAGAGTTGTATCATTTGCTTATTTCCATGGTGTAAATACTTTCACCATGGTTAATCTAAAGCTACCAACGTAATGTCACTAAAGGTAGAGTTGGAAAAATGTGCAGCATTGGTCATTAGTTTTCATAAGCAGACGTGTGTGTGAGTGTGTGTGTGTGTGTGTGTGTGTGTGTGTATAATCATTCTGGCTTCACTGATGCAGAGATATGTTTAGGAGAATAGGGGAGTGATTTTGATCAAAATAGTGTTTGTTCACATTATCATCCATATGTACATTCACTGTTATTATGTTGAAAAAAATTAGAAAAACATTAACTTTCAAATTTTTTTCTCCAAATTAGATTTGGCTGCATTCACAAATAAAGCATTTGCTGGAACTGCATGTCCTCCCCAGGGTTCTCACTAGCCCTGTTAATGCCATGAAGTGTCAGTTGCAATTTATATTCTTATACATAATCCATATTTGCACTACGTATTTTGCTTATAAAAGCATTTGAACTTAGATTACTGCCCTACACATATTGTTTGCATTAACAATTTCTTAGATGAGGATTCAGAATTTCAAATGTTAATGGGTTTTCCAGTTTTGCTATTTACACATAGTTTAAAAATTAGTGAAATATCTTTTGAATTTCCTTTTTAGTTTTATTTAAAAAAAACAATTCCTATAAAATGTGTAAAACATGTGTTAGGGCAGAGAAGTTAAAAATCTACATTATCTATTCCTAACTGGCTTTGATCCCTAACAATGAATTTTAGATAGCAAAAAAAGTCACAGGTATATGTCTAACATAATATTGCATCCTCTCTTTGGCCCATTGCTTTGTTCTTAGATAAAGGTAGTAGCAATGTGATATTTCTATTGCTGTCAGCTGTCTTGGAAAATATGTTTAAATTCTAAATAGTATTAAATGATATGAAAGATTATTCCATGTGGACAAAGTTTATCTGGGTATTTGCAGATAAACTCAACTATAAGAAAGTAAATTATTACATATTCGTTAACATTTAGTTTTGTTAAAGTAAAATTTGGTGAGCTTAAAATATAACTCTTTTTCTCTGTAACACACAGTAACATAATACCCTGAATTTGTTGTATTTTTTGTGTCAACCTCTAAATGACTTGAAAAGGCTTGGAATACCAATCTTAGATTATACAATCCTAAAGAAAAGTGATCTCAAATAAGTACTGCTGGTATACTAAATCCCGTTGAATATGTATTTGCTCTGCTACATAAATGTTAAACCTGACATGAAGGTATAGTGTACACTTCTGGGGATTAGCAGAATTAGAGGATTCTGAAACCTAATTCCATAGCTCCTAATTACTAGTTAAGAAGTTTTGGAAAAGTAGTAACTTATGCTCTTTACCTTAGTTGTTTCTTTTGTAAAAAGAATAACATAATAGAACCCAAACTGTTGACTTTATATGAGGATTTCAAGATATAATATATTTAAACTTTGTATCATAGAACTTGATTATAGTTATATCTCAACAGTATTAACTATTATCCATGTACACCATTATAACAATATTTATCAGATCGGCAGATGAATGCTTAATCACTTCTATGGCAACAACTTTACTTTTTCTACAGGAGGCTTCCTTTATATTTTATGATAGTGGCCCTTCACCATGACTGTACATAGGAATCAAGTGAGAAGCTTAAGTATAAGCCCCACACCTCTTCTTGAGAGATCTTGATTTAATTTGTCCGAGGATGAGGCAAGACTCCAATATTTTTTTCAACTCCCCAGGTAATTATAATATGCAGCTGAGATTCAGAACCACTGCTCTAAGCAAACCAGAAGCCCCATATGTTATGAGCCATCTGCTTATAAAAATTACTGATCATGAGACTTCAAGTGCATTTTGTTGATAAAATGTACAATCTCAATTTCATACATATGGAATTATTAGAGCAGATCTTTCACAGTCACCAATTTAACGTCACAGTTTCACTTGCTTGCATTTAACTCTGAAAGCTCCATGACTGGCTCTCATGTGTTCAGGTACTGAAGCATTAATTGGATCGACTGGAAGGGAAAGCTTGTACGAAGAACTGAGACAACTACTGAGCTTAGCAATAGCATAGTATCTCCAATATGTCTGTGACAATAAGGCATTATTTTTCAATTTATATTTCTATATGTATAACCCTGAAGAAGATACACACACACACACGCACACACACACACATAGACCACACATAGTAAGTTTTTTGTGAGCTGTCACTTTATGTCATACTGTCCTTTAGATTTTGGATACAGTTACTCAAACATTTTTCTACATCTCTATGAAAAGCCTGCTGTTCTACCAAAAATTTTTGTGAATTCCTACTAATCTTACAGTCTGAGAATCACTTCAGCTCTAACTTCTGGCCTCAAAATCTAAAGCCCCGTTACGTATCTTGGGAAAGAACCCATTACTTTGCTCTGGTGTTGACAGAAATGTGGAGCTCATTCCTTCAATTTGAGGATTAAATTCTGTATTTTTTATTTAAAGAAACAAAATATGATTTTTAAATCCTTTTCCTCAAAATAAAGAACAGTATCCAAAGATAAATCCAAAAACTGCTGACAGCTTTAAAATTAAAGGTTGTTCCAACTTCTAACCATTAGTTTCCTAAAATTCTGAGGGTTCCGATATCAGGAAACTCTACTGGCTTTCAAACTTCCATGGAACTTTTGTGGTTCTTTGAAAAGCGCGATCATTTCCCAGAAGGTGCCTCTCTAGGCTCAAGGATGAGAAGACAGATTTTTCTATGAGTTCTCCCATTAGGAATAAATTATACTGATGAATCTGCTATTCTATTTTTTTTCTACTTTAAATGAAAGCATTATCTAACCTTTTTCCATAATTAGATAAGAAAAATTTTTCAACCAGTGACCCTTTTTTTTTTTTTTAACTTAACAGGCTTTTTCAAATTCTAGAACATGACTCAATCTCATTCTTGTAGCTCCTGTTATCACACTTAACTATCAAAACTTCTATCTATCAGTGGTGATATAAGTTCTAGCAGTGGCAAATGAGTTACTTTTTTCCTTCAGTGTATCATACTTTGGTTACATATTGAGAGGAAATCTGCACATATTTAATCCACATACCAACCTCAAAGAAAATACCAGTGTAGAGTCAGTGTCCCCACCCAAACTAAAAATATGAGAGATAATTACTTATTTGAGTATTAGACATGTGCAAGTAATGCTACATGCTGCTTATACTGATTATTTAGAGACATAGAAACCTAAATGAAATGGTTAGTATTATCAGCATGTAGCGGTTATTACTGTCAGTGAGTAAACTCCCTGGATGTGGGAAGAGGAACATTTTCATTCTCTATAACTTGAACGTGCCATGTAGTTGACAAATCTCAGAGCATTTCCCTAGATTTGAGTGACATAGTGAGAAATTCAGTTACTGAGAAGTGTTTCTTCCATTACACTTGTGTAAATACGTAATTCCTTCTGGTTTCTGTGGGACAACCTTGGTCACAGCAATTAAAGTGATTATTTACCATAAGTTTTTCCATTATCCCTTTTCAAAGGCAAGACGTTTGTGTATAATACAGAGATGTGCTGTTTCAAACGGTTTCCAAATAGGTTGTCCATATTAGCAATATTTTCCATTAACTGTGGTAGCAATACACTTCATATTTGATTTTCAAGATTGCTGATATCTTAGACAAAAATTAGATCTAGTATTTATTTTAGAATTATTCCCCATATTCTGTGGCCAGAGCCACATAAGGATATCAGAATCAGAAAATGGCACTTGTGGGAAAAATCATTTGTATCCTTTATCTTCACAAGGAGTCTTCATGTATATTTTAAAATCAGGTTTTGGTTTTGTGTAATCTCTAGTCAAAATTCTGTGTTCCCTACAAAAGGCTCTTGTTCTTTTCTCACATTTTTTTTTTCATTTCCTTTGACTCCTCTACTCTCTACTTGATTACAATGATTTAACCATGGGTAAGTACTTGACTACAACTGTCTATGGTGGAAATATTATTAATTCCTACTATTATTTCTACAGAAGAATGTCCACAGCTTGATTTTTCCAAATGGATTGACTGGTGATAGCTTATTGGATAAGCCTAAACCAGAGAACATCAGGATCCTTATTGTTCATGAACTTGTAGCAAACATTATTATTTCTGTTACTATCTTACCCACCATGACCCGCTGTGAGTATAAACACACAGACATGTGAATTGTTCTTAGTCCATACCTGAAAAGACAAACCTTATTTGATTTTATCTGTACTTTCCTACTTTCTAACCAATAACTGTGAAATAGAATAGATAACCTCAGTAACATACTTTCACTTACATAATCTGTAATTATCAGCTCCCATTTTAAAACCCTCTTGTAGAATATTCAAGTTTAAATGGCTAGAAGGGGATTGGGATTGCTTTTTTATCTGCAAGTCATTCATCTGTCCCTTCTGTATTAAAATTCTGTCACTAAGAGGTTTTCAATTCCCAAATTTATTCATTTATTCATTTATTTGTAGTACCTATGCAATTGCATACTGTAAAATGAATCTTTTGTGAACCAATGGAGAAATTTCATTTTGTAAAAAAATTTCTTTCATCAATATTTTCTTTTTAGTTTTCACCATGTAAATATTGCACAAATGTTCCATTTCTCTAGCTATTTCATGTTAATACAATTTATGTGATATTTTTATTTGAATTTTTAAATGTTCACAATAATATATAAATGTACTATTAAATATGAATATTGACATTGTTCCCTGTGAAATGATTAAACTTAATAGGTTAAGTAACTTTTGAATATTTACTTTTCTACATACTTGATGATATTGTCTAACTATAAAGACCGTTTTGTTTCTTCCTTTACTTTTTTTTTTAATCATTGTATAGGCTAATACCTCCAGTATGGTATTGAATATAATGGTGCACATAAACAACCCTGCCTCATATCCATTCTCAGCAGGAAAGCATTTGTTATTTTGCCAATAAGTATGATGTTAAGTGTTTTGTGGAATCCTATCATCAAATATAGGAAGTTCCTGATAAGATTGTTGAGTTTTTATCATGAAATGGTGTTTAATTGTGTCAACTACTTTTTCTGTATCTATTGAGATTATTATATGATTTTTTAAATAAGTTGATGTCTTGGTTCATTCAGGCTGCTATAGCAGAATACCACAGCCTGGGCGACTTACAAAAACAGAAATATATTTCTCACAGTTCTGGAGCCTTGGAAGTCCAAGATCAAAATGCCAAAAGATTCCACGTCTAGTATGAGCCTACTTCTTAGTTCAGAGATTGCATTTTTAACATACAAATTTTGGGAGGACCAAAACGTTTATTCTGTAGCAGACAGGGAAAAAGAGAGAGACAGAGACAGGAATATAGAACTATCATGTGTTCGCGATATAATGAATCAAAATGATTTCCAAATGTTTAATTGATGTTAAATTTGGGTGATAACTTTCACTTGGCTATGATGTGTATCCTTTTCCTATATTGCTGAATTTAATTTGCTATAGTTATGTTAAAGACTTTTAGTCTTTTTCATGAAGCATATTAGATTATAGATATCTTTTCTTGTGTTATTTTAGTGTGGTTTTGGTGTCAAAGTAATGCTGACCTTATCAAATGACTTGGAGAGGTTTTCTCCTATTCTTCGTCCTGGCAGCAGCAGATCAATAAAGAAATGGAAAATCTGAACAAAATTATAAATCAACTAGCTCTAATAGGCATAAAAACACTTCATCCAGCAACTTGCAGAATATACATTCTTCCTAAGTGCATATAGAACACTCTTTAAGATAGACTATATGTTAGACCATAAAATAAGCTTCAACTAATGTTAAGGTATTAACATACAAAGAACATTCACCCTTCCCAATGGAGTAGAATTAGAAAATAACAGAATAAGTTTGGAAAATTCACAAAGTTTACTGGAATTAAATAATATACTATGAAACAAACAATGTTAAAAAACAAAGGGGAAAGTATTAAAAAATACTTTGAGATGAATGAAAATGAAGACACAATATGCTAAAATGTATGGAATGCAAGGAAAGCAGTTCTCAGAGGGAAATGTATATCTGTAAATGCCCTTAGTTAAAAAGGAAGAACAATTTCAAATCAACAACCTAACTTTCCACATTAAAACACTGAAAAAAGAGTAAGCTATGCCTAAATAAAGCAAAAGGGAAGAAATAATTAAATTAAGAATAGGAAAACTGTAAAAAAAAAAAATAGTAAAATCAAAAGTTTGATCTTTGAAAAGATTAATAAAATTGATAAGAGTTTTTCCTATATTGACAAAAACAGTAAAAGTAGACTCAAGTTACTGAAAACATAAATCCCAAAAGGGACATTATTGCCAGCCTTAAAGAAATAAAAAGAATTGTATTTGAATACTGTAAACAACAATGTATGCAAGCAAATTGAATAACTTAGATGAAATAGACAAATTGCAGAGAAATATAAAATCAAGGTGACCTTAGAAATGCTTCCTTCAGGAGGCTCTGAGGGGAGAAACTGTCTCACTACTCTCTCTGAGTTTCTGGTGATTGACAGTAATCGTGTCATTTCTTGCCTTGTAGATTCATCACTTCATTCTCTGCCTCCATCTTACATTGTCTTCTTCTCCTTGTTTCTCTGGGTCCTCTTCAATTCTTATAAGAATACCAGTCATTGAATATAGGGACCACCCTAAATCCAGTATGTTATCAGGTTGAGATCCTTAACGAATTACATTTACAAAGACATTACTTAGAAATAAGGTGACCTTCTGAGGTTGCGGGTGAATAAATTGTCTTAGTTTTTATTGTCTGAAAGAGTTTTATTGTCTGAAAGATCTGGTTTCATATTTGGAACCATTTTCACTGGCTACCAAATTTTAGCTTAATAATTGTTTTTCTTTCATTTCTTTAAAGATGGGCTATTGTCAACAGACTTGGAACCAACCCAAATGTCCATCAAGATAGACTGAACTAAGAAAATGTGGCACATATACACCATGGAATACTATGCAGCCATAAAAAAGGATGAGTTCATGCCCTTTGTAGGGACATGGATAAAGCTGGAAACCATCATTCTGAGCTAACTATTGCGAGGACAGAAAACCAAACACCGCATGTTCTCACTCATAGGTGGGAATTGAACAATGAGAACACTTGGATACAGGGTGGGGAACATCACACACCGGGGCCTGTCGTGGGGAGTGGAGTTAGGGGAGGGATAGCATTAGGAGAAATACCTAATGTAAATAACGAGTTAATGGGTGCAGCACACCAACATGGCACATGTATACATATGTAACAAACCTCCACGTTGTACACATGTACCCTAGAACTTAAAGTATAATAATAATTTTTTTTAAATTCAAACTTCTTTATCCAGAAAAAAAAAAAAAAAAAAAAGATGGGCTGTTGTCTTCTGGCTTTTGTAGTTTCTGTCAAAAAGCCTGAGTTCATTCTTATATTTGTTCTTTTATGCCTTTTATATCTTTCTGTTTTGTTTGCTTTTCAACTTATAAGTATTTAAATAAATTGTTTGTAGGCTTTTAATTTTACCCTTGACCCCATCCTACAAATGTCAGGCGTGGTCTGCTTCATCAAATTATTGTATGGAGACTGAAAGTTTTGTACTAGATTCATATTTTTAGTTCTGTATTTTATTCAGTAAGAATGCAAATAATTAGAATGAATAAGTTTTAAGCTCACTTTCATCTCTGTAACGATAAATATATGAGAGCAGACGGAGAGTTTGGGGAGAGCAAGTAGTAACTATAAAAACCTGGAACACCTGTAGAAAATTATCATGAAAAGGAAGAAGAGCAATAAAGACAAAAAAGATGTGTGATAATTGGACAAATTCATTCATTCTATGTATTTGCTTATTTCACTTATATTTTTAATATATGTACTAAGGTAATGCAGAAATAGCAAGGCATAACTGAAATGAATGAATAAAGCCAAACCTTTATTATCCCCAAATATCATTTCTAAGGCCAGTTATACAATAAACCACTAAGTATAAAATATTATTATGGATTAGCTTTCAATTAAAATGGTGATACTTACAAAATGACCAAGACTGATTTCTATTCATATGGAGTGTGTGCTTTTTTGTAAGCAATACTGATCTATGTGAAAAAAAAAAAAAAGCCTCGTTGATTTCTGTAACATTTTTAAATAATCAAGAGCTAAGTATAAAAGTTTTGCCTAAGCACAGCATTCCCACATCAGTTCAAATGTTAATTCTTTTACATATCAAAAGGGTGCCCTTTGAGGCCAGCTGAGAGCAGAGGATTTATTTTATAAAGCCCACATTCGCTGGGCATGCATAGTAAATATTGTCATTAAGAATTTAGTGTAAAGGAGCTACACTACTGTTCAAAAGGGGCACTGAGGTGAACATGATAATGAAAACAGGCGGTTAAGAGGTAGTCACGTCCAGCAATTTTTGAATTGTGCTTTTCCTATTTCGTGCCTTTAAAAAAAAATCAACCTGAGAAGGTTGCAGATAAGGTTGGGTGAAGAGAAAGAACTGATGTACGGGTCAAGAGCTCGGAGTTTAGAGGAGCCTGACCCAGAAAGGACAAGTTAGTGTTGTTACAGCTAACAAAAAAGCAGAGTGCTTGTTAAATAAAGCCAATGACAAAATCTAGAGTGTAACACTTTGGGGAAAGCTGATAATTAACCCTCCATAACCTCTATTATTTTTCTGTGTGTGATTAGAATAAGTTGCCAATAACAGATGGAAAATTGATCAATTTTGTATTGAGATGTAAATTGCAAACCAGATGTGGTATCTGAACGTGTGAAGGGGGAAAGAAATCACCACCAAAAAATGTTAAAAATAACAAAAATTTTCGAATATTTTAGCAACATATTTCCTGTGGTGGAGTGGCATTAACCATTTCCTTTCTCCACATCCTGACCAAGCAGTATGAGAAAATTCCAATCAGCCTTAAGGAAAACGAATCCTGTCTTTATCCACTTGCAGCAAACTACGTACCAGGGAAAATAAATTTGTTAAAATAATTAAATGTCATGTATTGATTCTGTAGCAAGAGCTATTTAAAGTAAGCCTGGATTAAGTAGCATTGGATGGGCACGGAAAGCAATAAAAACAGCATATGGTTCTTGCACAAATAGGTTAGCTATGAAAAAGACTAAAGAAATATTTTGATTTAAATCCTGCCTATCTAAGGCACAACAGATATATTCTGAACCTCTTTTCCTCATCCCTTGGCTAACTCTGACAAACCATAATATATGCAGTTGGATTTTGTGCCAATTTGTGTGTGTGTGTGTGCGCATGTGTGAGTGTGTGTGCATATGGTTACATAAGTGGTACGCTTACAGATCAATTTTGTGATTATAAATATAAGTAAAGAACTGTCTAAAACTCTGTTCACGTGAGCTAAGAGCTGCATATCCATCTAGAGAGCTCCAAAAATTATTCAGTTCATCAGCCTGTCCCTACTGACTTTATTTGGCTTAGAGTCAAACTGGCCTTGAAACATAGCCCCTGAAACTGTCATTCTTACGATAAATCAGGTTGACAGAACATTCGAGTCAGCTGAGGGGTCTCTTGGTCATTTTTGTCAGTAAAATCTTCCCTTTCCAGTCTTTCCTATCCTTTCTGTCCTTGAGAAACATAATTTTCACTTTTATTTTGCTGAGCAATTTAACTCTCCACATTTTCTTTAGCTTTTGCATCAACTTTGCGTATGGAAATAGTCATTATTGTGCAGCTAACCAGTGAGAAGAAGCTTAAAACATCCATTTCTTTCTCCCCAAACAGAAAAAATAATTATAGAAATATATTTCCTTTCCAAGGTGAAATACGCCACTTTTCTTAGAATGCAGACACAGTTACACCAACTCTAATTTTGACATGTCATTTTTTCTATTACGAATTCACGCAGTTATATTCTATCATGTATTCATATGATATACATAAGAAACAGCATAGTATGGCACATGAGAGCATGAACTCCCTTTGAACCTTGGCTCAGCCACTTCCTTGCTTTATGACTTTGGCAAACTATTTAATCTCTCTGAAGTACAGTCTCAGGTTCCTCATCTATAAAAGAACAATAATTGTGAGCTCATAGTGTTCTGTTGAGGGGATACCTGGCATTCATAGTAAGCACTCAGTAACTGTTATTATCATTGCTTAATTTTTAATTTTTGTGATTACATAGTAGGTATATATATTTATGGGTAACATGAAATATTTTGATATTGTCATGCAATGTGTAACAATCACATCAGGGAAAAAGGGTATCCGTCACCTCAAGGACTTAGCCTTGATATTTCACAGAATCCAATTATACTCTATTACCTATTCTAAAGTATACAATTAAATATTTTTTACTATAGTCACCCTGTTGTGCTAGCAAATACTAGATCTTACTTATTATTTCAAACTGTACTTTGTACACATTAATTATTCCCCTTTCCCCCAACCCCCGAACTACTCTTCTCAGCCTCTGGTAAACATCCTTCTACTCACTAACTCCATGAGTTATATCATTTTGATTTTTAGTTCCCAGAAATAAGTGAGAACATACAATGTTTATCTTTCCGTGCCTGGCTTATTTCACTTAATGTCCTCAAGTTCGATCCATGTGGTTGCAAATGACAGGATCTTATTATTTTTTATTGCTGACTAGTACACCATTGTGTAAATGTACCACATTTCCCTTACCCATTGTATTAGTTCATTCTCACATGGCTATATAGAAATGTGAGACTGGGTAATTTACAAATAAAAGAGGTTTAATAGGTCCACAATTCTGTAGGCTGTATGGGAAGGATAGTGGCTTTGACTTTTGGAGAAACCTCAGGAGGCTTCCAGTCATGGCAGACAGTAAAGGGGGAGCAGTCATCTCACATGGCAGGAGCAGGAACAAGAGGGTGAGAGGGGAGGTGCCACACACTTTTAAATGACCAGATTTTGTGATAGCTCACTCACTTTGACAAGGACAGTACCAATGGGATGGTACTAAACCATGAGAAAATTGCCCACATGATTCAATCACCTCCCACCAGGCCCCACCTGCACCTTTCAAATTGCAATTTGACATGAGATTTGGTGAAGACACAAATGCAAACCACGTCATGCATTTTTTTGTTGATAGACATTTAGGTTGCTTCTAAATCTTAACTATTGTGAATAGTGCTGCAATAAACATGTGAGTGCAGATATCTATTTGATATACTAATTTCCTTCCTTTTTTGTATGTAGCCAACAGTGGGATTGCTGGATAATATGGTACCTGTGTATTTAGTTTTTTGATGAAACTCCAACTTTTCCATAGTGATTGTACTAAATGATATTCCCACCAACAGTATATGTATGAGGGCTCCCTTGTATCCACATCCTCTCCAGCATGTGATTGCCTCCCTTTTGGATATAAGCTATTTTAACTGGGATGATATAGTATCTCATTGTAGTTTTGATTCATATTTCTCTGATGATCAGTGATGTTGAAGACCTTTTCATATATCTATTGGCCATTTGTATGTCTTAAGAAATGTCTCTTCAGATCTTTTAATTATATTTTATTGGATTAGCATAATTTTTTCTATAGAATTGTTTGAGCTCCTTATGTATTCTGGTCATTAATCCTTGTCAGATGGGCAGCTTGCAAATATTTTCTCCCATTCTGTGTGTTGTCTCTTTGTTTTGATGATTGTATTTTTTGCTGTGAAGAAGCTTTTTAACTTGAGGGGATCCCATTTGTCCATTTTTCCTTTGGTTGTCTGTGTCTGTGACACATTGCTCAAGAAGTCTTTGCCCACTCAAATGGCTTGGAGAGTTTCTCCAAAGTTTTCTTTTAGTAGTTTCACAGTTTGAAGTCTTAGATTTAGGTCTTTAATTCATTTGGATTTGATTTTTGTATATGGCAAGAGATAGGGGTCTAGGTTTTTTCTTAGTCTATGGATATCCAGTTTTCCCAGCACTATTTGTAGAAGAGACTGTCTTTCCCCAGTGTTTGTTCTTGGCATCTTTGGCAAAAATGAGTTCACTGTAGGTTTGTGGATTTGTTTCTGGGTTCTCTATTCTGTTCCATTGGTCTATATGTCTGTTTTTATGTAATTGCTATGCTTTTTTGGTTGCTATGCCTCTGTAGTATAATTTGAAGTCAGGCAATGTAATTCCTTCAGTTTTGTTCTTTTGCTTAGGATAGTTTTTGTTCTTCTATGTCTTTTGTGTTTCCATATAAATTTGAGGATTTTTTTTTCTTTTCCTGTGAAGAATATCATTGATGTTTTTATAGGGATTGCATTGAATCTGTATATTGCTTTGGGTGGTATGAACATTTTAACAATATTGATTCTTCCAATCCATGAATATGGAATAACTTTTCATTTTGGCGGTCCTTTTTAATTGCTGGCATCAATGTGTTACAGTCTTCATTGTACAGATCTTTCACTTATTTGATTAACTTTATTCCTAGGTATTTTATTTTATTTGTAGTTATTGCTAATGGGACTACCTGCTTGATTTCCTTTTTTATTGTTTGCTGTTGGCATATAGAAATTCTGCTATTTTTTTTATCCTGCAACTTTACTGAATGCATTTATCACTTCTCATCAGTTTTTGGTGGAGCTATTAGGTTTCTCCAAAGGTAAGATTATATCCTTTGCAAACAATGAAAGTTTGACACCCTTCATTCCAATGTGGATACCATTTATTTATTTATCATGTCTGATTGCCCTAGATAGGATTTCCAGTACAATGTTAAAGAGCAGTGGTGACAGTGGGCATGCATATTGTGTTCCAGATCTTAGAGAAAAGGCTTTCAGATTTTCCCTATCTAGTATGATAGTAGTAGCTGTGGTTCTTTTGTATATGGCTTTCATTGTATTGAGGTACGCTCCTTCTATGGCCAGTTTCTAAGAGTTTCTATTATAAAAAGATATAGAATAATATCAAATGTCTTTTTAATATCAATTGAAATGATTATATCGATTTTGTCCTTCATTCTGTGGATATGATGTTCCACATTTATTGATCTGCATATGTTGAACCATCCTTGCATCCCTGGGATAAATCCCAGTTGGTCATGATGAATGACCTTTTTAAAATGTTGTTAAATTTGGTTTGCTAGTATTTGGCTATTTTCACATCAATATTCCTCAATGATATTGGACTGTAGTTTTCTTTTTTTGATGTGTCTTTGTATGGTTTTAGTATCAAGATAATAATGGCCTTGTAGAATATGTTTGAAAGTATCCCCCCTTCCTCCATTTTTTTTTTTTTTTGAATAGTTTGAGTAGGATTGGTATAATTTGTTCTTTAAATGTTTCATAGAATTCATCAGTGGAGCCATTGCTTCCTGGGCATCTCTTCGCTGGAAGCTTTTTTATTATGGCTTTGATCTTGTTACTTGTTATTGATCTGGTCAGGTTTTGAGTTTCTTCATGGTTCAATCTTGGTAGATTGTATGTGTCTAGGAAATTGTCCATTTCTTCTAGATTTTCCAATTTGTTGGCATGTAGTTGCACATAGTAACCACTAATGATCCTTTAAATTTCAGTAGTATCAGTTATAATGTCTCTGTTTTATCTCTGATTTTATTTATTTGGATACTCTCTGCTTTTCTTAGTCTCTCTAAAGGTTTGCTAATTTTTTTCACTATTTTTAGAAAAATAAGTTTCACTGATTCTTTTCTATTGTTTTCTTCATTTCAATTTTATTTTTCTATGATCTTTATTTTTTTTTCTTCTATTAATTTTTGGTTATGGTTTGTTCTCACATTTCTAGTTCTTTAAGATGTTTTGTTGGGTTGTTTATTTGAAGTTCTCCGTTTGTAGTGTAGTCACTTAGAGCTATAAATTTCTCTCAATACGAATTTCACTTTATCCCATAGGTTTGGGTATGTTATACTGCCATTATCATTTGCTTCAAGAAAAGTTTCAGTTTCCTCCTTAATTTATTTATTGACTCATTGTTCATTCAGGAGCATATTGTTTAATTTCCATGTATTTGTATAGTTTTGAAAGTCCTCTTTTTACTGATTTTTAGTTTCATCACATTGTGGTGAAAGAAGATATTTGATTCTTTTTAATGTTTTAATACTTGTTTTATGACCTCACAAATGGTCTCTTCTTGAGAATCATCCGTATGCTGAGCAAAAACAAAAAAAACAAAAAACAAAAAACAAACAAACAAAAAAAGCGTATTCTGCAGTCATTGGTTAAAATGTTATGTAAATATCTATTTGTTCTGTAGTGCAGATTAAGTCTGACATTTCTTAGTTGATTTTCTGTCTGGAAGATCTTTGTTGATTTTCTGTCTGGAAGATCTTTCCAAAGCTGAAAGTGGAGTGTTTTAAGTTTTAAGCTATTATTGCATTTGGTTTATCTCCCTCTTTAGCTCTAACAATATTTGTTTTGTATATCTAGTTGCTTCAATGTTAGGTTCATATATATTTAAAATTATTATACGTCCTTGCTAAATTGTCCCCTTTATCATTGCATAGTGACCTTCTTAGTGTCTTCCTATAGTGTGTCTTGAAATCTACTTTTTCTGATAAAGTAGAGCTACTCCTGCTCTATTTTGGTTTTCCTTAGAATGGAATATCTCTTTCCATACTTTTGTTTTTAATCTGTATGTGTCTTTATAGGTGAAAAGTGCTTCTTGTCGGCAAAAAATTGTTGGGTCTTGTTATTTAATTCATTATGCCTCTCTATGTCTAATGATTGAAGAGCTTAGTCAATTTATATTTAATGTTGCTGTTGATTAGTAAGTACTTAATCTTGCCATTTTGTTTTATGGTCTTTTGTGATCTTCTCTGAGGCTTTTACATATTATTTTATAACCCATTGCCTGCTGATAACATCTTAACACTGTTTGTATAAACAAATGAACAAGCAAAAAATAAAAACTCTGGATCTTAAATTTATCCCCTGACTTTTTAACTCTTTTTTGTTTTTATTTATGTCTTACTGTATTGTCTATGTCTTGGAAAGTTGTTGTAGTTTTTATTTTTGATTGGTTCATTGTTTAGTCTTTCCACTCTAAGATATGATTAATTTACATTACACAGTTACAGTGTTATAATATTCTGTGTTTTCCTGTGTGCTTACTAAGACCAGTGAGTTTTTCACCTTCAGATGATATCTTGTTGGGTATAGTTTGCTCTCAATTTTCTAATTCTTTTTTTTTTTTAATTTTCTAATTCTTTAAGATGCATTGTTATGTTGTTTATTTGAAGTTCTTCTTTCATAGTGTAGGCACACGGAGCTATAAACTTCCCTCAATACTGCTTTCACTTTATTCCATAAGTTTGGGTATGTTATACTTTCATTATCATTTGGTTCAAGAAAATTTGTTTCTTGAACTTGCTGATTGTTAACTCCCCTTTCTTTCTAGTCGAAGTACTTTCTTTAGCATTTCTTGTAGGACAGATGTAGTGCTGATAAAATCTCTCAGCTTTTGTTTGCTGGGAAAGTCTTTATTTCTCATTCATGTTTGAAGTATATTTTTGCCAGATATACTATTCTAATGTAAATTTTTTTTTTTCCTTCAGCATTTTAAATACATCATGCCACTCTCTCCTGGTCTGTAAGGTTTCCAGTGAAAAGTCTGCTGCCAGACATATTGGAGCATCACTGTGTGTTTTTCATTTCTTTTTTCTAGTTGCTTTTAGGATTCTTTATTTTTGACTATTGGAGTTTCATTTGTAAATAAATGCCTTGACACAGTATATTTTTTTTTTTTTTGGTAAATCATTTCGATGTTCTATAATTTACTTGTATTTGGATATTGATATATTTGCCTAGGTTTGGGAAGTTCTCTGTTATTATCCCTTTGAAAAATCTTTCTACTCCTATCTCTTCTACCTCCTCTTTCAGACCAAAAACTCTTAGATTTGCAACTTTAGTGCTATTTTCCTAGATTCTGTTGGCATGCTTCATATTTTTATTATTTTTTTCTTTTGTGTCCTCCAACTATGAATTTTCTAATAGCTTTCTTCAGGCTCACTTTTTTTTTTCTGCATGATCAATTCTGCACATTAAAAGACTCTGGTACATTCTTTAGTATGTCAATTGCATTTTTCAGTTCAAGAATTTCTGCTTTTTTCATTTCTTTCAATCTTTTGTTAAATACACCTGATAGAATTTTGAATACCTTCTCTCTGTTATTTTGAATTTCCTTGTCTTTCCTCAACCGAACTATTTTGAACTACCTGTTTGAAAAGTCATATATCTTTGTTTCTCCAGGATTGGTCCTTTTGCTTTATTTGGTTCATTTGGTGAGGTAATGTGTTCCTGCATGGCCTTTTTTTCCTGCAACTTTTATTTTAAGTTCAGAGGTACATGTGCATAATGTGCAGTTTTGTTACATAGGTAAATGTATGCCATGGTCGTTTGCTGGACCAGTCATTCCATCACATAAGTATTAAACCTAGTATCTATAAGCTATTCTTCCTTATGCTCTCCCTCCCTCTACCCAACCCTGACAGACCCCAGTGTGTAGTTGTTCCCTACTATGTGTCCACATGTTCTTTTCATTCAGCTCCCACTTATAAACAAGAACATGCAGTGTTTGGTTTTCTGTTCCTGTATTAGTTTACAGAGAATAATGTCTTTCAACTCTATCCATGTTGCTGCAAAGAATATAACCACATTTCTCTTTATGGCTACATAGTGTTCCATCATGGATATGTACCACATTTTCTTTGACCAGTCTATCATTGATGAGCATTTAGGTTGATTCCATCTGTTCGCTATTGTGAATGGTGCTGCAATGAACATATGTGTGCATGTATCTTTATAATAAAATGATTTATATTCCTTTGGGTATATACCAAGTAATAGGATTGCTGGTCAAATCATATTTTTGCCTCTAGGTCTTTGAGGAATTGTCACAGTCTTCCACAGTGCTTGAACAAATTTATACTTCCACCAACAGTATAAAATAATTTCTTTTTTTTCCCACAACTTCACCAACATCTGTTGTTTTTTGACTTTTTAATAATAGCCATTCGGACTGGCATGAGATAATATCCCATTGTGGTTTTGATTTGCATTTCTTTAATGATCAGTGATGTTGACCTTTCTTCCATATTCTTCTTGGCCTCATGTATGTCTTCTTTTGAAAAGTGTCTGTTCATGGCGTTTGCTCACATTTTAATGGGGTTGTTTTTTGCTTGTAAATTTGCTTAAGCTTCTTGTAGACTCTCGATAATAGACTTTTATCAGATGGATCAATTGTGAAATATTTCTTCCATTCTGTCAGTTGTCTGTTCACTCAGATGATAGTTTCTTTTGTTGTGCAGAAGGTCTTTTGTTTAATTAGATCCTACTTGTCAATTTTGGCTTTTGTTGCAATTGCTTTTGGCATTTTTGTCATAAAATCTTTGCCATTCCTATGCCCTGAATATTATTGCCTAGATTTTCTTCTAGAGTTTTTATAGTTTTAGGTTTTACATTTGTCTTTAATCTATCTTGAGTTAATTTTTATATATGGTGTAAGGAAGGGGCCCAGTTTCAATTTTTCTGCATATGGCTAGCGAATTCTCTTAACATTGTTTATTAGATAGAGAATCCTGTCCCCATTGCTTGTTTTTTTCAGATTTGTCAAAAAATAGATAGTTGTAGGGGTGTGGTCTCATTCCTGAGTTCTCTATTCTGTTCTGTTAGTCTGTGCATCTGTTCTTGTACCAGTACCATGCTGCTTTGGTTATTGTAGACTTGTAGTATAGTTTGAAGCCAGGTAGTGTGATACCTCCAGTTTTGTTCTTTTTGTTTAGAATTACCTTGGCTATTGGCGCTCTCTTTCGTTCCATGGGAATTTTAAAATAGTTTTGTTTTTTTTTTTTTTTTTCCTTCTAATTCTGTGAAGAATGTCAATGGTAGCTTAATGGGAATAGCATTGAATCTATAAATTACTTTGGACAGTATGGCCATTTTCACTATATTGATTTTTTTCTATCCATTAGCATGAAATGTTTTTCCACTTGTTTGTGTCTTCTCTGATTTCTTTGAGCAGTGGTTTGTAGTTCTCCTTGAAGAGATCCCCCACTTCCCTTTTAAGCTGTATTTCTAGGTATTTTATTCTTTTTGTAGCAGTTGTGAATGGGGAGTTCATTAATGATTTTTCTCTGAACTTGCCTGTTGTTGGTGTATAGGAATGCTAGAAAATTTGCACATTGATTTTGCATCCTGAGACTTTGCTGATTTTGCTTATTATCTTTAGAAGCTTTGGGGCTGAGACAACGGGGTTTTCTAGATATAGGATTATGTCATCTGCAAACAAAGATAATTTCACTTCTGCTTTTCCTATTTGAACACCATTTATTCATTTCTCTTGCCTGATTGCACTGGTCAGAACTTCCAATACTATGTTGAATAGGAGTGGTGAGAGAGGGCATCCTTGCTTTTGATGGTTTTCGGTGGAATGCTTTCAGCTTTTGTCCATGCAGTATAATATTGGTTGTGGGTTTGTCATAAATGGATCTTATTATTTTGAGGTATGTGCCTTCAATACCTAGTTTATTGAGAGTTTCTAACATGACGGCATGTTGAATTTTATTTAAGGTCTTCTTTGTATCTATTGAGACAATCATGTGGTTTTTGGTTTTGGTTCTGTTTATTTGATGAATCATGTTTATTTATTTGTGTATGTTGAACCCATCTTGCCTCCTGAGGATGAAACCAACTTAGTTATTGTGGATAAGCTTTTGGATGTGCTGCTGGATTTGGTTTGCCATTATTTTGTTGAGGATTTTTGCATCGATGTTCATCAAGGTTATTTGTCTGAAGTTTTCTTTTATTGTTGTATCTTTGTCAGGTTTTGATATCAGGATAATCCTGGCCTCATAGAACAGGTTAGGAAGAAGTCTCTCCTTTTCAATTTTTTGGAATAGTTTCAGTAGAAATGGTACCCGATCTTTTTTGTACCTCTGGTAGAATCCAGCTGTGAATCCATCTGGTCCTGGGTTTTTTCTTCTTGGTAGGCTACTTATTACTGTCTCAGTTTCAGAACTCATTATTGGTTTAAACAGGAATTCAATTTCTTCTTGGTTCAATCTTAGGAGGGTACATGTGTCCTGGAATTTATTCATTTCTTTTGTATTTTTCAGTTTATGTGCATAGAGGCATACCTAATATTCTTAGATGGTTTTTTGTAATTCTGTAGTGTCAATGGTGGTGTTCCCCTTATCATTTTTTATCATTTTTGATCACATTTATTTGATTCTTCTCTCTTTCCTTCTCTATGAGTCTAGCTAGCAGTCTATGTTTTTTAATTTCTCCAAAAGACCAGATCCTGGATTCATTGATTTTTTTTTTAAAAGGTTTTTCATGTTTCCTATCTCTTTTAGTTCAGCTCTAATTTTGGTCATTTTTTTGTCTTCCACTAGCCTTAAGTTTCATTTGCTCTTAGTTATCTAGTTCTTTTAATTGTGATGTTAGTTTACTAACTTGTGACCTTTCTAGCTTTTTGGTGTGGACATTTTCGTGCTATAAATTTCCCTGTTAACACTGCTTTAGCTGCGTCTCAGAGATTCTGGTACAATGTCTCTTTGTTCTCATTTGTTTCAAAAAACTTCTTGATTTCTGCTTTAATTTCATTATTTACCCAAAAGCCATTCAGGAGAAGGTTATTCAATTTCCGTGTAATTGTTTGGTTTTGAGTGAATTTCTTAATCTTGATTTCTTAGTCTTGAATTTGATCGTGCTGTGGTCCAAGAGACTCTTTGTTATGATTTCAGTTCTTTTGCATTTGTTAAGGAGTGTTTTACTTCTGATTATTTGATCAATTTTAGAGTAAGTGCCATGTGGTGATGAGAAGAATGTACATTCTGTTGTTTTGAGATGGAGAGTTATGTAGATTCCTGTCAAGTTCATTTGATCCTGTGCTGAGTTCAGGTTCTAAATATCTTTGTTAATTTTCTGTCTTGATGATCTGTCTAATGTTGTCAATGGGGTGTTAAAGTCTCCCACTCTTGTTTTGTGAGGGTATAAGTCTCTTTGAAGATCTCTAAAAACTTGCTTTATAAATCTGGGTGCTCCTGTGTTGGGTGCATATATGTTTAGTATAGTTTGCTCTTCTTGTTGAACATTTTACCATTATGTAATGCCCTTATTTGTCTTTTTTTATTGTTGTTGGTTTGAAGTCTGTTTTATGAGAACCTAGGATTGAAACCCCTGCTTTTTTTTTTTTTACTGTTTTCCATTTGCTTGAGAGATTTTTGTTCATCCCTTTGTTTTGAGTCTATGCGTGTCTTTGCTTGTGAGATAGGTCTCTTAAAGACAGCATAAAAATAGGTCTTGGTTTTTAATCCAACTTGCCACTCTGTTTTTTAACCAGGGCATTTAGTTCATTTGCATTTAAGGTTAGTATTGTTGCGGTGTGAATTTGATCCTGTCATCATAATGTTAGCTGGTTATGTTGCAGACTTGTTTATGTGATTGCCTCATAGTGTAACTTGTCAGTGTGTTTTTGTAGTGGCTGGTAATAGTTTTTTCTTTCCATACTTAGCACTTCCTTCAAAAGCTCTTGCAAAGTAGGCCTGGTTGTGATGAATTTCCTCATCATTTGTTTGACTGAAAAGGGTCTTATTTCTCATTGGCTTATGAAGTTTAGTTTGGCCAGATATGAAATTAAGGGTTGGAAATTCATTTATTTCATAATGTCAAATATTGGCCCCCAGTTTCTTCTGGCCTGTAGGGTTTCCACTGAGAGGTCCACTGTTAGTCTGATGGACTTCCCTTTGTAGGTGACCTGACCTTTCTCTCTGGCTGCCCTTAACATTTTTTCTTTCATTTTTACTTTGGATAATCTGATTATTATGTGTTTTGAGGTTAATCTTTCTGTTCAGTATCTTACTGGTGTTCTCTGCAGTTTCTAAATTTGAATGTTGGCCCACCTTCCTAGGTTGAGGAAGTTTTCCTGGATGATAGCCTGAAGTATGTTTTCTAACTTGGTTCCATTCTCCCCATCTCTTTCAGGTACCCCAGTCAGTCATAGGTTCAATCTCTTTACATAATTCCATATTTCTCAGAGGTTTTGTTCATTCCTTTTCATTTGTTTTTCTCTATTTTTGTATGCCTGTCTCATTTCAAATAGTTTTCGAGCTCTGAGATTCTTTCCCCTGCTTGTTCTATTCTGCTACTGATACTTGTGATTGTATTGTGAAGTTTTCGTTTTGTGTTTTTCAGCTTCATCTGGTTAGTTATGTACCTCTCTAAACTGGAAAATGCTATGGTTCTGACAGGCTTGTAAAGGTTCTGTGTTGATGGTCTTAGACAAGATCTGGAATAATTCTTTGGATTATCAGACAGGGATTCTTGTTCTTTTTCTCTTACTTTCTCTCAAACAAACGGAGTCTCTCTCTGTGTATTCTTAGCTGCCTGGAGCTGGCAGTGGAGTGTCACAAGCACCCCTATGGCTACTGCCACTAGGGCGGCAATACATCAGATATGAAGACAGCACAGTTCTGGGTCTCATCCATGGCCTGCTGTAACCACTCCTGGCTACTGCCTACATTTGCTCAAGGCATTGGTGTTCTGCAGTCCACAGGTGGTGGTGAAGCCAGTCAGGACTGTGTCATTCCCTTCAGAGCAGCAAGTTTTCCCTGGCCTGAAGGGTCCAGAGGTACTGTCTTGGACCAGGGACTAAAATCAAACAAACAAAACCTTTAGAATTTGACATAGTGTTCTGTAGTACTGCAGCTGAGCTGGCACTGAAATCACAAGACAGTTTTTTCCCATTCTTTTCTCACCTTTTCAAAGGCAGAAGAACCTCACCCAATGGCCACCTCCACCACAGGCACACAGGGAGTACTACCAGGCTACCAACAATGTTTGCTTAAAGCCCAAGGGCTCTTCTGTAAGCTCATGGTGAACGATACAAGCCTTGGAACTTACCCTTCTGTATGGTGAAATCCCCTCTCACCCAGGGCATGTCCAGAAATTCCATTCGAGTGCCAAAGCCTGAAATTGGGGACCCCAAGAACCCACCCACTGTGGCAGGGCTGGTACCTAAAGTGCAAGACAAAGTCCCCTTTACTTTTCCCTCTTCTTTTCTCAAACAGAAAGAATCTCTCTTCATAGTCATGATAGCTGGGAATATGCTAATTCCCACCTGAAGCCAGAAAGTTTCAGAGTGTCACCTGAGGTCTACTATGTACTACCTGAGTACTGCCACTGGTTATTCAGGGACTAAGGGCTCTTCAGATAGAAGGTAATAAATCCTGACAAAACTGACTCCTTCCCTTCAAGGCAAAGCGTTCCCATCTAGCCCAGTGTGTGTCTAGAAATGTCATCTGAGCGCTAGGACCTGAAATAGCATCCTTGTAACTCTGATCGATGCCTTATCCTACTGTGGCTGAGCTGGTGTCCAAGATCCTAGACAAATGTCATTGTTAACACTTTCCTCTCCTCTCCTCAAGAGGAACAAAGGGGTCTTTTTGAAGCCAGGAGCTACTCAGCCTGCTGTTATCGGGGTGATGAAACCTGCACTCCTCTAGCCACACTGGCTTGTGTCTCAGTAGGTCACGTGCCCCACTTCCCACCCCAGTTTACTGACTCTGGGCCCATTTCAGCACTAGGACTCTTCTAGGAGTGAACTGCCTTTCAAATTTATTTAGGGCCCAGGAACACTCTAGCTCGAGGTGGCAAGGCTTGCAGGAACTCCCGTTTTGACTGCTGGGGTGGGTGACTCCCCTCTGACTGGGGCTGATTTAAATACTCCCTCCATGGGTGGGTGACAGCTGAGTTCAGTCCGGTTTTGTTTTCTTCTATAACAGGGCAGCACTAAGTTCGATGCACTGTCTCTCCATTGCTGCACTCTCATTTCCCACGTGCACAGATTCTCTTTCCATGCTGCATGGTCATTGTCAAAAAATTGGGAAGGGATGGCATTGACAAATCAAGACTGTTTTCTCTACTTCTTCAGTGCTTTTTTCAGTGATATAAAGTTCAAACCAGGTACTCTGAGTGCTCACTTGATATTTGGTTCTTCCGAAAGTCCTTTTTTGTGTAGATAGTTGTTAAATTGTTGCCCTTGCCAGGGGGATAATTGGTGGAGCCTTCTATTCTGCCATATTTCTTGACCTATCTCCTATTATCGTTTTTGACCTTGCAGTCTGTGTTGTTCAAGAACTCTAGGTTTGGGCGCCAAGCTGACAGATTAAAATATTGTTTCTTCCTTGTAGTTTACGTATGACTTTGGTTGATTTCTTAACCCCTTTGTCCCTGAGTCTCCTGTAAATAAGAATAACTGTAAAAAGGAATAATAGTAGTAGCTACCTCATAGTATTTTTGAGAGAGTTAAATTAAATAAATATAATGCAGTTAGAATAGTTTCCAGAGTTTAGTCTACACTATATAGCTATTAAATATTATTAGTATTAATTTTATGTCTACTGTGAAATGTTGGAGTCATATTTTGTCTCAGTATCCTCTTTACTAAGATTCTCAGGAAATTATGTTATTTGCATAAAGCGTGGTTTTACTTTTCCTAAGCAATTGTTTTATTTTCATCTAATGGATGTTGTGTATAACATATCAAATTGTTTTTCTAATTTTATATTTACTATTATAAACTTTATAACAAAATATGAGGTTCATCTCTAATGCATTTATGAACATTAATGATAAAATCTTTTAAAATGTCTGATTAATAGGTTTGCTTTCCATCCTTTCCCTTGATTTTATCTGAGTTTACTATTTAACTGCTACATATTATTATTTCTGTTTTTTGTTCTATGTTATGCATTTTTCAATAACATAATTCTACTTTTGAACACATAGAGGTATGTGTAAAGTTAAATAAACCAAAAAATAAAAGATGGGTAGGCTTTAACAGGATAACTTTAAATAAAACTTTGCTTTCTACATTCTCTTGGAAATGATATAGTGTAGTTTTAATGAACAGATGAGAACAAGGAGAATAATAATTTTGGAGTGAAATCTAGGCTTTTCTTGTTTTCTCACAATGAAAATTAGTGAGTTATACCCTCTTTTCACAAACCGTGTTTTATTTTTACAAGAGTAGAGAAGCAACATAAAAGCAAGATAAATTCTAATTTATTAGACATATATTTACTAATTTTTTCATATGTAATTTATTTCCACCATTTATGAGATAATTTAAACCATGCCTGTTGTGTGTGGCTGACATATGGCTCACTAGGGAAGTTATTTCTTCTTTTTTTATTCGAGACAGAGTCTTACTCTGTCACTCAGGCTGGAGTGTAGTGGTTCCGGCTTCAAGCAATTCTCCTGTCTCAGCCTCCCATGTAGTTGGGACTACAGATGCACACCACCAAGCCCTGCTAATTTTTGTATTTTTCATAGAAATGGAGTTTCACCATATTGATTAGGCTGGTCCCGAACTCCTGACCTCAGGTGATCTACCCGCCTCGGCCTCCCAAACTGCTGGGATTACAAGCATGAGCTACCGCGTCGGGCCCTATTTTTTCTTAAAGATTACCTCAAGGTAATTAGAGATCTATTTAGAATAAGTAAAAATTATTTTTACTGCATTTAAAATATTTTTTCTAGAGTAGTATTTCTTCTTTTTCCTTCTAACACTTCTAGCAATGTTTAAGTTTAAATGGTGTTCAAAAATAACTCTTTGAAGATTAATTTTTTTAAAAACAACTGAAAATGTTATGGTATTTAAAAATTACTGCTATAATAGATTCGTTATATAAGTAGAACATGGCTGGGTGTGGTGGCACATGTCTGTAATCCCAGCACTTTGGGGGGCCAACATGGGCAGATCACCTGAGATCAGGAGTTTGAGACCAGCCTGGCCAACATGGTGATACCCTGTCTCTACTAAAAATACAAAAATTAGCTACACATTGTTGTGGGTGCCTGTAATCCCAGCTACTCAGGAGGCTGAGGCAGGAGAAGCGCTTGAACCCAGGAGGTGGAGGTTGCAGTGAGCCTAGATTGCGCCACTGCACTCCAACCCGGGCAACAAGAGTGAAACTCTGTCTCATAAATAAATAAATAAGTAAAAGGTAGAACATTTCCAGGTGATTTTCCTCCTAATATTTTCCTATCTATAATGTTTTCTGAAATACTTTAAAGATTGAGCTGCCATTTGCTGGGGTAAAAGTCTTTAGTGCTCTGTCTCTAAGATCCATTCCTATATGTTACCACTTTTTATTTTAATATTTCTGCACTTAATAATAGTAAATAATTTGTTTCTGTATTATGGAATTTATGTACTAATGATGCTTTTCATTTTCCTAAGGTAGAATTTAAAAAAAAAATTCACTGACTTTTCTCTATAGTGTTATTTCATTCCCAATAATAATTGTTTTGAAAGCTATTTTCTTATCTTTATTCCATATTGAATATGAATAATGAATAAAGCAATAAGATAAAAAATTAGAAGTGATTGATATTAACCTAGACATAAAGGCATAGCTTTTTAAAATAAAATTTTAAAATGAGATTAAATTGATGCAGCAGAAAGTACCATTTTAAAATTAAAATTTAGTGGGTTTTCGTATACTCAAAATGTTGTGGAAACACCGCCATTATCAGATCCCAAAACCTTACCATCACTCCATAAAGGAACTCTGCACGTGTTAGAAATCAATCCCAATATACAAATTTCCCCTATCTGCTGTCTTTATAGATTTGTCTATTCTGGACTTTTCATAAAAATAAAAGCATACAATACATGAAACTTTCTTTCTGACTCCTTTTATTTAGCATAATGGTTAAAAGCTTCTTTCATATTATAGAATAGATAAGTATTTAATAGCTTTATTTTCATTGTGATAAAATACATATAAAAATTGCCATTTTAATCATTTTTCAACTGTGAAATGGAGAGGCATTATTAACACTCACAATGCTGAGCAACTGTCACCACTATCTATTTTCAGTCCTTAGTTTCATATCTCATTTCAGACGTTTGAGTCTACTCTCTTTGTGTAAGTCACTTTCCTAAAGGTTTATCAACTTTGCTGATGCTTTTGAAGAACTCTTAGTTTCACTGATTTTCTCGATTGTTTTTCTAGTCTCCATTTTATTTATCTACGTTCTAATCTTTATTATTTTCTTTCTTCTGTTAATGTTGGGTTTGGTTTGTTCTTTTTTTTTTTTCTAATTACTTAAGGTATATAATCAGATTACTAATTTAAGAATTGTTCTCTTTTTGTCTTTTTCTATAATTGGCACATAATCATTGCTTGTATTTATGGGATATAGAGTGATAATTTAATAGATATATACAATGTGGAATAATCGAATCAGGATAATTAGTATATCTATCACCCGAAACATTTATCATTTATTTGTGCTGTAAACATTCGAAATAATCTTTTAGCTCTTTGAAAAACTATAATTAATTATAATTAACTGTTGTCACTCTGCAGTGCCACCTAACATTAAAACTTATTCATTCTATGTAGCTGTAATTTTGTATCTGTTAACTAAATATTCCTTATCCTCCCCTCCACTTCCCCTTCCTAGCCTCTAACAACCACAATTTTATACTCTATTTCTATGAGAGGAAAATTGTACTTTCTCTCAACTTGTTTATTAGCTCCCACATATGAGGAACGATACACAGTATTTATCTTTATGTACCTGACTTATCACTTAAACATAGTATGCTCGAGGCTTATCTATGTTTCTGTGAATGACAGCATTTTATTCTTTTTTAACACTGAACAAAAATGGATTGTGTATGTGTACTACATTTATTTTATCTATTTATCTGTTGATTGACATTGAAGATAATTTTATATCTTGACTATTGTGAATAATGCTGCAATAAACATGAGAGTGCACATATCTTTTTGATATACCAATTACCTTTTCTCTAGATAAACATCCACCAGTGGGATTGCTGGATTATATGGTAGTTCTATTTTTACAGTTTTGAGATACCTTCATACTGTTTTCCATAATGACTGTATTCATTTCTGGTTATAACAACAATGTATAAAAGATCCATTTTCTCCACATAATCGCCAGCATGTTATCTTTTATCTTATTGAACATAGACAATCTAACTCTAGTGAAATACCTCATAATGGTTTTGAATTGGATTTTCATGATGATTAGTGATGTTGAGCACTTTTAAATCAATTTCATTTATTATTGTTACATAGTAGATGTGAATATTTTCAACATATATAATAATTTAATATTTTTATAATTTATACAGAGTAATGTAATTAGAATACTCAACTTAAATATTTGTTTTTTGTTTATGATAGAAATTTAAATTATTATTTTCTAGCTATTTTTGAAATATACAATAGATTATTGTAAACTATAATCACCTTACTGATTTATCAAACACTACGTATTATTTCTTCTATCAAACTATATAATTGTGCCCATTAATCAACCTCTTTTTGTTGTCCCATTCCCTTCCCTGCTCAGTCTCTGATAACCACAACCTACTCTATAAGATTCACTTTTTTAGCTCCCACGTGACAGAGAACATGCAATATTTGTCTTTCTGTGCCTGACTTATGTCACTTATAATGACCTCTAGTTCCATCTATGTTCCTTCAAATGACAAAAATTAATTCCTTTTATGACTGAGTAATATTTTACTGTGTATATCCCATTTTTGTTCTCCATTGATGGACATTTAGATTGATTCCATATTTTGGCTGTTGTGCTGCAATAAACATGGAAATGTGTATATCTATTTTCTATATTGATTTTTTTTCTCTTGTATATACACCCAATGGTTTAATTGCTGGATCATGTGGTAGTTCTATTTTGAGTTATTTTCGGGGGAAGCTCCATACAATTTTCCATAGCGGATATGCTATTTTATATTTACACCAACAGGGTGTAAGTGTTCCTTTTTCTTCACACCCTTGCCAGCATCTTTTATTGCCTGTGGTTTTGATAACAGGCATTTTAACTGGGATGAGATGCCACCTCACTGTGATTTTGATTAATATTTATATGATGATTACTGATGTTGAGCATTGTTTCCTGTACTCATTGGCTATTTGTGTGTCTTCTTTTGAGAAATGTATATTCAGATCCTTTTTTTTTTTTTTTTTTTTTTTTTGAGATGGAGTCTCACTCTATTGCCCAGGCTGGAGTGCAGTGGTGCGATCTTGGCTCACTGTAACCTCCTCCTCCAGTATTCAACTGATTCTCCTGCCTCAGGCTCCTAAATAGCTGGGACTACCGGTGCATGCCACCACACCCAGCTAATGTTTTGTATTTTTAGTATAGATGGGGTTTCACCATGTTAGCCTGGATGGTCTCAATCTCCTGACCTCATGATCCGCCTGTCTTGGCCCCTCAAAGTGCTGAGTTTACAGGAGTGAGCCACCGCACCCAGCCCCTTTGTTCATTTTTAATCCGATTATTTGGGTTTTAATTTTTGTTATTGAGTTGTTTGAGCTCCCTATATGCTCTGATTATTAATCCTTTGTCAGATGAATAGTTTGCAAATATTTTCTCTTCTTCTGTGGGTCCTCTTTGGACTTTATTGATTATTCCTTTTATTGTACAGTTTCTTTTTTAGCTTTATGTGATCTCCTTTGTCTATTTTAGCTTTGCTTGCCTGAGGTTTTGAGATCTTATACAAAAAAATTTTGCCCAGAGCAATGTCCTATATTGTTTTCCTATTGTTTCCTTCTAGTAGTTTCATAGTTTCAGGTCTTACATGCAAGTCATTAATCCATAGTAATTTGATTTTTGTGTATGATGAGAGATAGGGACCTAGTTTCATTATTTTGCATATGAATATCCAGTTTTCCCAGAACCATTTATTGAAGAGCCTGTTCTTTCACTATTGTATGTTTGTGGCACATTTATCAAAAATGAGTTGGCTGTTAAGTATGTGGATTTATATGTGTGTCCTTTATTCAGTTTTATTGGTCTGTGTGTCTGTTTTTATGTTAGTACTATGCTGATTTGGTTATTATAGCTTTGAAGTATATTTTGAAGTCAGGAAGCATGATGTCTCCAGCTTTGTTCTATTTGCTCATGATTGCTTTGGCTATCCAGGGTCTTTTTTGGTTCCATATAAATTTCATAAATTTTTGTCTATTTCTGTGAAGACTGTCATGTAGACTATGTATCCATATGATATACATAGGAAACAGGATGGTGTGGTACCTGAGAGCATAAACTGCCTTTGAGCCTCAGCTCAGCCACTTTCTTGTTTTATAACCTTGGCAAACTATTTAATCTCTCTGAGGTACATTCTCAATTTCCTCATCTATAAGAAAGAGAAAATAATTCGGATTATTTTTGTGGGTCCATATATTTTGTGGTACCACATAAATTTTAATATTTTTTCTATTTCTATGAAGAATGCCATTGGCATTTTGATAGATACTGCATTGGATCTGCAAATTGCTTTGAATAAAATTATAATTTTAACAATATGAATTCTTCAATTTCAAAACATGAAGTGTCTTTTTATGTTTTTATATCATTTTAAATTTCTTTCATCAGTGTTGTATAGTTTTCCTGGTACACATATTTTACTTCTTTGGTTAAACGGATGCCTAGGTATTTTATATTTCTTGTAGCTATTGGTAATGGGATTGCTTTCTTGATATCTTTTTCAGATTTTTTGCTCTTGGCTCAAATAAATGCTAGCGATTTTGTATAATTTTGTATTCTGCAATTTTATTGATTGTATTTATCTGTTTTAATAGTTATTTTGGTGGGCCATGCATGGTGGCTCACGCTTGTAATGCTAGCACTTTGGGAGGCTGAGATGGGTGATCACTTGAGGCTAGAAGTTTGAGAAAAATCTGGCCATAATGGTGAAACTCCGTCTCTACTAAAAATATAAAAATTAACTGGTCATGGTGGCACATGCCTGTAGTCCCAGCTACTTGGGAAGCTGAGGCACGAGAATCACTTGAACCCAGGATATAGATGTTGCAGTGAGCTGACATTGTGCCACTGGACTCCAGCCTCGGTGACAGAGACCCTTTCTCCAAAATAAATAAATAAATAAATAAATAAATAAATAGTTATTTTGGTGGAGTCTACAGGTTTTTCCAAGTGTTAAGATCCTGGCATCTGCAAACAAGGCTAATTTGGCTTCTTTCTTTCCAATTTGAATGTCTTTCTTTATCTTGCCTTATTGCTCTAACCTGAATTTTCAGTTATAATGTTGAATAAAAGTGAGAAAAGTGGGCATATTTGACTTGTTCAAGATTTTAGAAAAATTACTCTCAATTTTTTTCTGTTTTGTATGATGTTAGCTGTGGGTTTGCCATATCTGGTTCTTGTTATTTTGAGGATTTTTTTTTTTTTAGACTTAGTTCATTGAGGGTTTTAATCATAATGGAATGCTGAATTTCATTGAATAATTTTCGAGCATGTATTGAAATAATCATAGGGTTTTCTTCCTTAGTTCTATTAACATAATGTATCTCATTTACTAATTTGCATGTGTTGAATCATCCTTATGTAACTAGGATGAATCCTACTGGATCTTGGCAAATTATCTTTTTAATTTGTTGAATTAGTTTTGCTAGTATTTTGTTGAGGAATTATGCATATGTTCATCTATTGTGTCTTTCTCTGGTTATTGTATTGAGATAATGGTAGTCTTTTAGAATAAGTTTAGACCTATTCCTTTCTCTTCAAATTTTTGATGAGCTAGAGTAGAACTGTGACTATTTCTTCTTCAAAAGTTTTGGAGAATGCAAGAGTATAGCTGTCAATTCTTGGATTTTTAAACATTTTTGATGGGAGAATCTTTATTATGGCATCAACCTATGGCATCATTACTCATTATTGGTTTGTTGAAGTTTTCATGGTTCAATCTTGGTAGGTTGTATGAGTCAAGGAATTTATCCATTTCTTCTAGGATTTTCAATTTGTTGGTATATAATTGTTTATAATAGCCTGTAAAGTTTGTATTTCTGTGGTCCCAAATGTCATAGCTTCTTTTTTTTTTTTTTTTTTTTTTTTGGTGATTTTTATATATTAAGTAGGACCTTCCCTCTTTTTTCTTAGTCTAGATAAAGGTTCATAGATTTTATTATTTTAGAAAGCAACTTTTCATATCATTGATCTGTATTTTTGTCAAATTGTATTTATTTCTGATATAATCTTTATTATCTTTTTCTTTCTATTTTGTGTTTGTTCTTACTTTTCTACTTCCTTGAGGTACCTCACTTGGTTGTTTATTTGAAGTCCTTCCACTTTTGTATATAAGCATTTATTGCCATAATCATCTCTCTTAGTACTGCTTTTTCCCTATCCCATAGATTTTGGTATGTGGTAGGTTTTTGTTTGTTTGGTTGGTTGGTTGGTTGGTTGGTTTTTCATTTGTTTCAAAATGTTTTTAAAATTTCCTTCTTCATTTTTTTTTTACTGACTCATTCATAAAGAGCATGTTGTTTAATTTTCATGTGTTTATGTATTTCCGAGGTTCCTCTTGTTATTGATTTCTAGTTTTTTTCCATTATGATCAGAAAATATACTTGATTTAATTTCTACTCTTTTGAATTTGTTGAGACTTGTTTTGTGGCCTAAGATATGGTCTATTTTGGAGAATGTTCCATGTGCTGATGACAACAAAGTGTATAATGCAGCAGTTAGGTGAAATGTTCTGCAAATATCTATGTCTATTTGGTTTAGTGTGTAGTTTAACTGATGTTTCTTTGTTAACTTTATGTCCGGATAATTTGTACATTCCTGAGATTGAGTTGTTGATGCCCCCTGCCATTATTGTGTTGCAGACTATCTTTCCCTTTAAATCTAGTAATGTTTGCTTTATATACTTAGGAGTTCCAATAGTAGCTGTATAGATATTTATAATTGTTATATCCTCTCACTGAATTGACTTCTTTATTATGTGGTGACCTTCCTTGTCTCTTTTTACAGTCTCAGATTTGTAGCCTATTTTATCTAAAATAAGTGTAGCTATTCCTGCTCTTTTTAGGTTTCTAGTTGCATGGAATATCTTTTAACACTCCATCACTTTTGGTCCATGTGTGCCTTTATAGGTGAGGTGGTTATAATGCAGCCGGTTGGGTCTGATTTATCCATTCAGCCACTTTGTGCCTTTTAATTGAAAAATTGATTCAATTTACATTCGGTGACAGTAATGATAAGTAAGGACTTACTACTGCCATTTTGTTGCTTTATTTCTCTTTCCTTCATTCTTTTATTTTTAAAGGATGATAACTTATCTTAGATCACAAATAAAAAAATAGAAAAAAGAAAAAAAACTCTACACTTTAACTCCATTTTTCACATTTAGACTTAAGTTGTCTCAATTTTCATATTTTTATATTGCCTGTCTCTTAACAGGCTGCTGTGGTTATTACTGTTTTTGATAAATTTGTCACTTGGGCTTTATAATAAAGTTATGAGTGGATTGCACACCAAAATTACAGTATTAGAGTAGTCTGGATTTATCTATGTACTTAGATTTGCCAGTGGGTTTTATACTTTCAAATGTGTTGTTTTGCACATTAACATCTTTTACTTTTAGGATGAAAAACTCCTTTTAGAATTTCTTATAATACATGACAGGTAGTGGTGAATTATCTCAGTTTTTGTTCATCTGGGAAATACTTTATTTCTTCTTCATATTTGAAGACTAGCTGACCAGGCGAGGTGGCTCACTTCTGTAATCCCAGCACTTTGGGAGGCCAAGGTGGGTAGATCACAAAGTCAGGAATTCAAGACCAGCCTGGCCAAGATGGTGAAACCCCGTCTCTACTAAAAATACAAAAATTAGCTCGGCATGATGGCGGAGGCCTGTAATCCCAGCTACTTGGGAGGCTGAGGCAGGGAATTGCTTGAACCCAGGAGGCGGAGTTTGCAGTGAGCCGAAATCGCACCACTGCATTCCAACCTGGACACCAGAGCAAGATTCCGTCTCAGAAAAAAAAAAAAAAAAAAAAAAAAAAAGAATAGCTTTCCTGGATACAATATTGTTGGATGACAGTGGTTTTGTTTGTTTGTTTTTTGCACTTTGAAAAATGTCATCATACACCCTTCTGGCCTGAATGGTTTTCAATGAGAAGTCTGTTAGATGAATTGAAACCCTTTTATGTTATTTTCTTATTTTATATTGATGCTTATAGGATCCTCTCTTCATGCTTGACATTTGATAATTTGATTATTATATGCCTTGGAGTAGTCTTATTTGACTTTAATTATTTTGGTGTTCTCTGACCTTCCCGTACCTAAATATTTATCTCTTTCTTAAATTTTGGAAAATTTTATGTTACTATTTCTTCTTATAAGCTTTGCACCATGCTCTTGTTTAGTTCTCCTTTGAATACCAATAATTCTTAAGAGTTGGTTTTTTGAGATAATTTTTGACTTTTTTACTTTATCTTCATTTATTTTTATTTTTCTCCTGACTGTATTTTAAAATAACCTCTTCGAGCTCCCGGATTATTGTCTATGCTCGATCTCTTCTGCTGTTGAAAGCCTCTAATAAATTTTTCAGTTAAGTAAATGTATATCTCAGTTCCACAGTTTATGCTTGATATTGTCTTATTTCAATATCTTTGCAAAATTTCTATGATTAATTCCTGATTGATTTTTTATGTTATCTCGGAGAACACTATTTCTTTAAACTGCTATTTTAAATTCTTAGTTAACAAATCACCATCTCAGGGTCAGTCACTAGTTTCTCGCTTTGTACATATGAGAATGTCATAATTCCCTGTTTGCTGTTGTTTGTGTGGAGGTATGTGTATTTCTTTGCATTGAAATATTAATTATTCCAGTTTTTTCGGTTTGGCTTGTTTTTGTTGTTGTTGTTGTTAGATACGTTTGCTTAGAGATTTTTTGTAATTTGCCTATTGATTTTTCTTCTTTTCTTTTCTTTTTTTTTCTGCTAGGTTGATGCCTTCATTAGGGCACTAGATGGAGCCTTAAGCCCAGATTTGCTGCAGTTCTAGTAAACAGAATGTCTTTCATCCAGAATGAGGGAGTAGCAGAAGAAACATCCCAGTAGTGTGGGAAAGCTGATTAGGGGTTTGTACCCAGGGGAACTATGGGACAAAACTTCTAAAATGTGATGATACTGAACAGTTGCTCTGAATTGATGTCTCCTTTGGGTGAGTTACAAAGCAGTGTTTTCAGGGCTAGGAATGGTTGTCCTTCCTTCTCCATTTTTCTCTCACTGTCTTCAGGAATATTTCTCCCTTCAGGCACTCCCAAAGCTTCCCGTGGGTTGAGGCAGGAATGTATTTTTTTGCCAGTGAAGCTGAGATCGTGAGGATGGTGGTGCCCCCTCTTGATCCCACTTTTGCCAGTGTAGAAACCATTAGTCATAAGGAAGATTTTTATGTGTTTGGTGCTGGGAAGACTGGAGGAATGGTCATCACAGATATGGAAGTCTGAATCTCTTACATATGCTGTGAGATTTCTTGACTTCACCGTGGCCCTGGGACACATCTTCCTGTGTGAGGTCTGGGCTATTGCTGGAGGGAATGTTGGCACTATATGTTTGTTTTTGGTTTTTCTATGGGGGTGGTGAGGCCAGCTTTCCGCTATGCTGCCATTTTGAAACTAAAAGTCAGTGTTGAAAGTTTTTTTATGTACTTGGTCATTTGTATTTATTCTTTGAAAAATGTCTATTTGCCAAAAATTTTTACTAGAATTTTTATTGTATTATTTATTTATTCATTTATTTATTTTTATTATTATTATTTTTTTGCTGTCCAGTTGTTTGAGTTCCTTATATATTCTGGACATTAGTGCCTTGTGAATGAATAGTTTGCAAATATTTTTGAGTTGTCTCTTTCCGCTGTTGATTGTTTCCTTTGCTGTTCAGGAGCTTTTTAGTTTGACATAATCTCATTTCTCTATTTTTCTTAATGCCTTCGCTTTTGAAGTATTACCCATGAAATCTGTACCTAGGACAATGTTCTAAGGCATTTCCCCTATGTTTGATTATTTTACCATTTGTGTCTTACATCTAAGTTTTTAATGCATTTTGAGTTGTTTATTATATATGGCAAAAGGTGGAAATTTAGATTTATTCTTCTGCATATTGATATCCAGTTTGTCTAAAACTATTTAATGAAAAGAATGGCATTTTCCTAATGTATGTTCTTGACTCCTTTGTTGAAAATCACTTAGCTATAAATATGTGAATTTATATTTGGTTTCTCAATTGTGTTTCATTGATATATGTGTGTTTTATTACAATTCCATGCCTTTTACATTTTTGTTCCTTTTTTATTTAAGTGAAAAATACATATATAATTTATTATTTTGCTGTTTTGAAATGCACAGTTTAGTGGTAATATATGCTTATGTGCTTATTATATATATGAAATCTTCTTTGTTTCGTTCATTTCCACCTTTGATAACCATTAATCTACTCTTCATTTTCATGAGATTCACTATTTTAGCTCCATCATATGAGTGAGAAAATGTGATATTTGTCTTTCTGTGCCTGACTTATTTCACTTAATATAGTGATCTCCAGTTCCATCTGTGTTCCTTAAAATGATAGGATTTCATTCTTTTTTATAGCTGAATAAAATTTTATTATGCATATATGCCATATTGTCATTATCCACTTATTCGTTGGTGAGTATTTATGTTGATTCCATATTTTGAACTATTCTAAATAATGCAACAATAACATGGAAATGCAGACATCTCTTTGATGTACTGATTTCCTTTCTTTTGACTATATACCCAGTAGTATAATTGCTTAATCATATGGTACATATGGTAGCTTTGTTTTTTTTTTTTACAGAGTCTTTCTCTGTTACCTGGACTGGAGTGCATTGGGGTGATCTTGACTCACTGCAACCTCTACCTGCTGGGCTCCAATGATCCTTAGCCTCTCTAATAGCTGGAACTACAGGTGCATGCCACTGTGCTGGGCTAATTTTTAAATTTTTGTGTGGAGATGAGGTTTCACCATATTGCCCAGGCGAATCTTGACATTGGGCTCAAGCAATTCACCCACCTTGGCCTCTTAAAGTGTTGGGATTACAGGTGCGAGCCACTATGCCTAGCAGTATATCTATTTTTTCTTCTTTGAGAAACCTCCATAATTTTCTCCATAGTCACACTATTAATTTATATTCTCAGCAACAATGTACAAGAATTTTCCTTTCTCAATACTCTTGTGAGTTACTATTGCCTGTGTTTTTGATAAAAACTCTTTTAACTGGAGTAAGATGATGTCTCACTGTGATTTTGATTTGCATTTTTCTGATGATTTGTCTTTTTTAACATTTTTCATACATGTTTGTGGTTTATGTACTTTTGAGAAATGTTTATTCAGACCTTTTGCTTTTTTTTTTTTTTTTTTTAATACAAAGTTTCGCTCTTGTCACCCAGGTTCAAGAGATTCGCATGCCTCAGCCTCCTGAGTAGCTGGGATTAAAGGCGCCTACCACCATGCCCAGCGAATTTTTATATTTTTAGTAGAGACGGCTTTTCACCATGTGGGCCAGACTGGTCTTGAACTCCTGACCTCAGGTGATCTACCCACCTTGGCCTCCCAAAGTGCTGGGATTACAGGCATGAGCCACCATGCATGGCCTTTTGCTCATTTGTTAATTGGATTGTTATTCTTATTTTGCTCTTGAACTGTTTGAGCCACTTATATATTCTGATTATTAATCCTTTGTCAGATCAATAGTTTGCAACTGTTTTCTTCAATTCTATAGATCGTCTTCATTTTTTTTTTTTTTTGATTGTTTCATTTGTTGTGTGAATGCTTTTAGCTTGAGGTAATCTTATTTGTCTGTTTTTGCTTTGGTACCCTGTGTCTTTCAGATCTCACACACAAAAAAATTTGCCCAGACCAATTTCCTAGAGTATTTCCCCAATGTTTTCTTCTAGTAGTTTCCTAGTTTCAGGTAGCAGATTATAGTTTCTAATTTACTTTTATTTTATTTTTGTATATGGTAAAAGATGGCAGTCTAATTTTATTTTTTGGCATAGAGTTAATCAATTTTTCCAACATATTTGTTGAAACAACTGTCCTTTTCCCGTTGTGTGTTCTTGGCACCTGTGTGGAAGATGAGATTCTTTTTGCAACTGGGATAATTTATATCTGTGTTCTCTATTCTGTTCTATTGCTCTACGTGTCTGTTTTTCTGCCAATATCATGGTGTCTTAGTTATTATAGCTTTGTTTTATTTACATATATATATATATGTAAAAATAAAAAATACTTCAAGTTCTGGGATACATGTGCAGAACGTGCAGGTTTGTTACATAGGTACAAATGTACCGTGGTGGTTTGCTGAACCCAACAAACCATCATCTACATTAGGTATTTCTCCTAATGCTATCCCTCCCCATGCCCCCCACCCCGCAACAGGCCCCAGTGTGTGATGTTACCCTCCCTGTGCTCACATGTTCTTATTGTTCAACTCCCACTTGTGAGTGAGAACATGCAGTATTTGATTTTCTGCTCCTGTGTTAGTTTGTTGAGAATGATGGTTTCCAACTTCAGCCATGTCCCTGCAAAGGATGCGAACTCATCCTTTTTCATGGCTGCATAGTATCCCACAGTGTATATGTGCCACATTTTCTTTATCTGGTCTAATATTGATGAGCATTTGGGTTGGTTCCAAGTCTTTGCTATTGTGAATAGTGCTGCAATAAACATATATGCACATGTGTCTTTATAGTAGAATGATTTATAATCATTTGGGTATATACCCAGTAATGGGATTGGTGGGTCAAATGGTATTTCCAGTTCTGGATCTTTGAGGAATCACCACACTGTTGTCCACAATGATTGAACTAATTTACAGTCCCACTGAGAGTGTAAAAGTGTTCCTATTTCTCCACATCCTCTCCAGCATCTGTTGTTTCCTGACTTTTTAATGATTGCCATTGTAACTGGCATGAGATGGTATCTCATTGTGGTTTCGATTTGAATTTATCTAATGACCAGTGATGATGAGCTTTTTTTCATATGTTTATTGGCTACATAAATGTCATGTTTTGAAAAGTGTCTGTTCATATCCTTTGCCCACTTTTTCATGGGTTTTTTTTTTGTTTGTTTTTTGGTTTTTCTTTGTACATTTGTTTAAGTTCCTTGTAGATTCTGGATACACTCTAGAATAAAAAGACTTAACAGCTATTTACAGGACATTCTACCCCAAAACTGCAGAATATACATTCTTCTCATCAATACATGGAACATTCTCCAAGATAGACTCTATGGCAGGCCAAAAACACAAGTCTCAATACATTTAAGAAAATTGAAACCATATTAAATATCTCTTCAGAACACAGTGGATTAAAACCAGAAATAAACATCAAAGGGAACCCTTAAAATTATACAAATACATGGAAAATAAATAATCTATTTGGAATGATTTCTGGGTTAGCAAGGAAATCAAGATGGAAATACACATTTTTTTAAATGATAATAGTGACACAAGTTATCAAAACCTCTGGGATACAGCAAAAGCAGTGCAAAAGGAAAGTTAATAGTTAAATGCCTACATCAAAAAGTCTGAAAAAGCACAAATTGACAACATAATGTACCACCTCAAGGAACCATAGAAACAGGAACAAACTAAACCCAAAGACAGCAGAAGAAAAGAAATAACAAAGATCAGACAACTAAATAAAGTTGAAACAAAAAAATACCAAATATAAATGAAACAAAAAGCTAGTTCTTTGAAAAGATTAGCAAAAGTGTGAGACCGTTGGTAAGACTGACAAAAAATGAAGAGAGAAGATCCATATAAGCTCAATTTGAAATGAAACTGGAGACATTACAACACATGCCCCAGAAATACGAAAGATCATTTGAGACTACCATGAACACCTTTATGCACACAAAATACAAAACCTAGAGGGAATGAATAAATTCCTGAAAACACACAATCCTCCTAGATTCAATCAGAAAAATAAATAGAAATCCTGAACAGACCAATAACAATTAGCAAAATTGAATCAATAATTTTTAAAAAGCCAACAAAATTCCCAAAACCAGATGGATTCACAGCTAAATTCTAACAGAAATTCAAAGAACAATTGTTGCAAATCTTACTGAAACTATTCCAAAAGATTGAGAAACACGGAATTCACGTGAAATAATTATTTGAAGCCAATATCACCCTGATACCAAAACCAGGAAAGAAAATAATAATAAAAAAACCATAGACCAATATCCCTGATAAACTCTGATACACAAATCCTCAAGAAAATACTACCTAACTGAATCCAACATCACATCAAAAAGATAACACATCATGTCCAGGTGGGTTTTGTCCCAGGAATGCAGAGATGGTTTAACATATTCAAGTCAATAAATGTTATAGATCACATACACATAATTAAAGACTAAAGTATACAATCATCTTAAAAGATGCAAAGCATTTGATAAAATCCAGCATCTGTGTATGATAAAAATCCTCAATAAACTAGGCATAGAAGAGACTTACCTCAAAATAATAAAAGCCATATATGACCTACCCACAGCAAACATCATACTAAAAGGAAAAAAGCTGAAAAATTTCACCCTGAAAACTTTAAGAAGAGAAGGATGCCCATTTTCACCACTTCTATTTATCACAGTACTAGCAGTCTTAGAGCAATCAGGCAAGAGAAAGAAATAAAGGACATCCAAGTATAAAAAGAGGAAGTCTTACTAGTGCTATTCACTGATAAGATTCTATACCTAGAAAACTCTAAAGGCTGTTTCAGAAGACTACTAGATCTGATTAATGAACTCAGTAAAATCTCAGGATGCAAAATCAATGTACACAAACCAGTAAAAATGGTAAATACTAAAAATGTCCAAGCTGAGAATTAAATCAGGAACTCAATCTTGTTTACAGGAGCTAAAAAAATCTAGGAATATACTTAGACAAAGAGGTAAAGTATATTTACAAAGAAAACTACAAGACACTGCTGAAATAAATCAGATGACACAAACAAATGGAAACTTATCCCATGCCCATGGGTGGGAAAAATTTGTATTGTAAAAATGACCCTACTGCCCAAAGCAATCTACAGATTCAAAGCAATTCTCATAAAAATGCCACCACCAGCCGGGCACGGTGACTCACGCCTGTATCCCAACACTTTGGGAGGCTGAGGCGGGTGGATCATGAGGTCAGGAGATCGAGACCATCCTGGCTAACATGGTGAAACCCCGTCTCTACTAAAAGTACAAACAAATTAGCTGGCTGTGGTGGCGGGTGTCTGTAGTTCCAGCTACTCAGGAGTCTGAGACAGGAGAATGGCATGAACCCAGGAGGCAGAGCTTGCAGTGAGCCAAGATTGCACTGCACTCCAGCCTGGGTGGCAGAGGGAGACTCGAAAAAAAAAAAAAACAAAAAAACACCATCACCATTTTTCACAGAAGTAGAAAGAACAATTCTAAAATTCATATGGAAACAAAAAAGAGCCTCAATAGCCCAAGCACTACTAAGCAATAAGAAGAAATCTGGAAGCATTACATTACAGAGTTCAAAATATACTATCCATGAGTGTAAGTTTCCTTAGGCCTCCCAGTCATGCTTCCTGTTAAGCCTGCAAAACTGTGAGTCATTTAAACCTTGTTTTCTTTACAGATTACCCAGTCTCGGGTAGTTCTTTATAGCACTGTGATAATGGACTAATACAGAAAAATGGTACCAGAGTGGGATACTGATATAAAGATAACTGAGAATGTGGAAGCAACTTTAGATCTGGGTAATGGGCATTGGTTAGAACAGTTTTGAGTGCTCAGAAGACGGGAAGATGTGGGAAAGTTTGGAACTTCCTAGAGACTTGTTGAATGGTTTTGTTAAAAATGCTAATTGTAATATGGACAATGAAGTACAAGCTGAGGTGATCTCAGATGGAGATGAGAACTGGTGTAAAGGACACTTTTGCTTTGCTCTAGCAAAGAGACTGGTAGCATTGTGTCCCTGCCCAAGAGATATGTGAAACTTTTAACTTGAGAGATATGATTTAGGGTATCTGGTGGAAGAAATGTCTAAGCATCAAAGCATTCAAGATGTGACCTGGCTGTTTCAAAAAGTGTATGCTCACATGTGTCAGAAAATAGATGGTCTAAAATTGGAACTTATATTAAAAAGAAAATCAGAACATAAAAGTTTGGAAAACTTGCAGCCTGACCATGTGGTAGAAAAGAAAAACTCATTTTCTTGAGAGAAATTTAAGTCTGCTGCAGAAATTTGCATAAGTAAAGAGGAGTGGAATGTTAATAGTCAAGAAAATATCTCCAGGGCATATCAGAGAGCTTCATTTCAGTCCCTCCCATCACAAGCCTGGAGGCCTAGAAGGGAAAAATGGTTTCGTGGGCCAGGCCCAGGGCCCAGATGCTTTGTGCAGTCTTGGGACATGGTGCCCTGTGTCCCAGCTGCTCAAGCTCCAGTCGTGGCTGAAAGGGCCCAAGATACAGCTCAGGCCATTGCTTCAGAGTGTGCAAGCCCCAGGATTGGGCAGCTTCCATGTAGTGTTGTGCCTGCAGGTACACAGAAGGCAAGAGTTGTGGCTTTGGCAACTCCACCTAGATTATGAAGGATGTATGGAAATGCTTGGATGGCCAGGAAGAAGTCTGCTGCAGGGGCAGAGCCCTCATGGAGTACCTCTACTACAGCAGTACAGAGGGGAAATGTGGGGTTGGAGCCCCCACACAGAATCCCCAGTGGGGCACTGCCTAGTGGCACTGTAAGAAGAGGGCCACCATCCTCCGTAGTGCAAAATGGTAGATCAGCTGACAGCTTGCACCATGTTCCTAGAAAAGCCACAGACACTCAATGCAAGCCTATGAAAGCAGCTGTGGTGCTGTACCCTGCAGAACCAGAAAGGCAGAGCTGCTTAACGCCTTGGAAGCCCACCCCTTGCATCAGTGTGCTTTGGATTTGAGACTTGGAGTCAAAAGACATTATTTTATAGCTTTGAAATTTAATGACTGCCCTGTTGTATTTCAGACTTTCATGAGGCCTGTAGCTCCTTTGATTTGGCCTATTTATCCCTTTTGGATTGGGAGCATTTACCCAATTCCTGTATCCTTATCGTATCTTGGAAGTAACTTGCTTTTTATTTTACAGTCTCGTAGGCGGAAGGGACTTGTCTCAGATGAGACTTTGAATGTGAACTTTTGAGTTAATGCTGGAATGAGTTTAGACTTTGGGTGACTGTTGGCAAGGCATGATTGTCTTTTGAGATGTGAAAACAACATGAGATTTGAGAGGGCCAGGGGCAGAAAGATATGGTTTGGTCCTGTGTCCCCACCCAAATTTCATCTCGAATTTTAATTCCCACATGTTGGGGGAACAGCCTGTAGAAGGTGATTGGATCATGGGGGTGAATTTTCCCCTTGCTGTTCTCATGATAGTGAATGAGTTCTTATAAGATCTGATTATGTAGACGTATGAGGCACCTCCCCCTTCTCTCTCTGTCTCTCCTGCTGCCATGGTAAGATGTGCTTGCTTCCCCTTCACTTTCTGCCATGATTGTAAGTTTCCAGAGGCCTCCAATTCATGCTTCCTGTTAAGCCTGCAGAACTATGAGTCAATTAAACCTCTTTTCTTCATAAGTTACCCAGTCTCAGGTCGTTCTTTATACAACTGTGAGAACACACTAACACAACACCTTATTCAATAAATGGTGCTGGGAAAACTGGCAAGCCATGGGTAGAAGCATGAATCTGGATCCCCATCTCACATCTTATACAAAAATCTACTCCAGATAAATCAAAGATTTAAATCTCAGATCTGAAACCTCAAAATTCTAGATGAGCATAGATTAGATGAGCATAGATAAAACTATGGACATTGCCTAGGTAATGATTTTATGATAAAGACCCCCAAAACAATGAAAAAATAAGTTGGATATAATTAAACTAAAAAGTTTTATCACAACAAAAGAAAGAATTAGCAGAGTAAACAGACAACCCACAGAATGGAAGAAAATATTTGCAAATTATGCATCTCACAAAGGACTAGTGTCCATAATCTACAAGCAACTCAAATCAGCAGGAAAAAAAAAAAAAAAGAAACAAAAAAACCCTAAATAATTCCATCACAAACTGTACAGAGGACATGAATAGACATTTCTGAAATGAAGATATACAAATGGCCAACAAACATTTGAAAAAATGCTCAACATCAGTAATAATCAGAAAAATGCAAAGTAAAAACGAAACACTTTTACACTGTTGGTGTGAATGTAAATTAGTACGACCTCTATGGAAAACAATATGGAGATTCCTTAAAGGACTAAAATTAGATCTAGTATTTGATCCTGCAGTCCCACTATTGGAAATCTACTCAAGGAGAAGAAGTCTTGTATGTTCACATGCATGTTTGTAGCAGCACAATTCACAATTGTAAAGCTGTGGAACCAAAGTATCCATCAATTAACATGTGAATAAAGAAATGTGGTATATATACACCATGGAAAACTACACAGTCATCAAAAGGAACAAAATAATGTTGTTTGCAGCAACTTGAAAGGGGTAGGAGGTTATTATTCTAAGTGAAGTAACTCAGGAATGGAAAATCAAATATTGTATGTTCTCACATATAAGTGGGAGCTAAGCTATTTAGATGCAAAGGCATAAGAATGATATAATAGACTTTGGAGACTCAGGGCAAAGGTTGGGAGGAGAATGAGGGATAAAAGACTACATATTGGATAAAGTGTACAATATTTGGGTAACAGGTGCACTAAAATCTCAGAATTTACCAGTATAGAATTCATCCATGTAACCAAAAACTACTTGTTTCCCAAAATCTATTAAAATAAAATTTAAAAATCAGACTACACAGGAAGCAAACGGAGGAAACTGAGACTATGTAGAGAATATGAAATAATTTTCATGTTGATGGCAATATTTTAAGTTTGAATAAAACTTTATCTTTGGCTAGGTGCGGTGGCTCATGCCTTAATCCCAGGACTTTGGGAGGCCGAGGTGGGTGGATCATGAGGTCGAGAGATCGAGACCATCCTGGCCAACATGGTGAAACCCCTTCTCTACTAAAAATACAAAAATTAGCTGGGTGTGGTGCCGTGTGCCTGTAGCCCCAGCTACTCAGGAGGCTGAGACAGGGGAATTGCTTGAACCAGGGGGGCAGAGGTTACAGTGAGCCGAGATCGTGCCACTGCACTCCAGCCTGGTGACAGGGTGAGACTCCGTCTCAAAAAAAAAAAAAAAAAAAAAAAAAAAAAAAAAAAAAAACTTTATCTTTGCCAAAATACATTTTGACATACACCAAAATTCTCAAAAATTATCTAATTTACATGTTTTAATAATTTGTTTTTTTCTTATTTAAGCTTCATGAGAACAAGAACATTCCTTGCTTTTTCCTCACTGCTCAATCCCTAGTTTCTAGAACAATGTGTAACATAGTAATTGATCAAATATGTATTTGTTGAAAAAAAATTTTAAATATCAAATTTGTTTCTTATTTTATTCTATGATACAGGAAAGCAGACATGATAAATATTATGGTTTTTATTTTATGGATAAGTAAGTAATTAAAGTTCAGCGGGTAAACTTGTTTTCATGGAAAAATAGAATCTGATTAATGTCCTCTTAAAAATATTATCTGTTAATTGTTTGACATAATATCATTGTGCATAACTTTTAAATAAAAAATATACCTTTTGTATAACCTCAAATTGCTTTACATATGATTCTGACAGCCTAGACCTCTTCTATATTTTAATTATTCTAATAAAATGTGTTTTATGTATTTATTTAATTCAGATTTATGGGTTACATGTGCCGATTTGTTACATAAATATATTGTGTGATGCTGAGGTTTGTGCTTCTATGGAAACCATTACCCAAATAGTAAACATAGTATCCAATATGTAATTTTTAACCCTTCTCCCCATATCCCTCCAGTTTTTTGGAATCTGCAGTGTCTTTTGGTCCCATATTTACGTCCATGTGTATGCAATGCATAGCTCTTACTTATAAGTGAGAACGTGTGGTATTTGGTTTTCTGTTTCTCTGTTAATTCCTTTAGGATAATGATCTCCAACTGCATCCATGTTGCTGCAAAGGATGTGATTTCATTCTGTTTGTGGCTGCATAGTATTTCATGGTATATATGTACAACATTCTTTATCCTATCCACCATTGATGGGCACCTAGGTTGATACAATATCTTCACTATTATGAATACTGCTGCAATGAGCATATAAGTGCAGATTATTTTTGGTAAAACAATTTATTTTCCTTTGTAAAAGGAAATTCAAAAAAAGAGATTGCTGGGTCAGATGACAGTTCTGTTTTTAGATCTTTGAGAAATTTCCAAATTGCTTTCCGCAGAAGTTTAACTAAATTACATTCCTACCAACAGCGTATAAGCATTTCCTTTTCTCTGCAACCTCACCAATATCTGTTACTGTTTGACATTTTAGCCGTAGCCACTCTGACTGGTGTGAGACATTATCTTATGTTTTATCAATTTGCATTTCTTTGATGATTAATAATAGTGGGCATTTTTTTCATATGTTTGTTGGCTGTTTGTATGTTTTTAGAGAAGTGTCTGTCCATGACTTTTGAACACTTTTTAATAAGATTTTTTTTTTCTCATTGTTTTCTTTAATTTCCTTATGGATTCTGGATATTAGTTCTTTGTTAGGTGCACAGTTTGCAAATATTTTCTCACGTTCTGCAGCTTGTCTATTCACTGTGTGGATGGTTTATTTTGCTATACAGAAGCTGTTTAATTATGTCCCACTTGTATATTTTTGGTTTTGTCATGTTTGCTTTTAAGAACTTAGTCGGAAATTCTTTGCTTAGACCAATGTCCACAAGAACTTTTCCTAGGTTTGCTTGTAGGATTTCAACAGTTTGAGGTTTTACATTTAAATATTAATCCATTGTGAGTTGACTTTTATATATGGTATGAGATAGTGGTCCAGTTTCATTCTTTTGCATGTGGTTAGTCAGATATCTCAGCTTCATTTATTAAATAAGATCTCCTTCCCCCACTTATTTTTCCAAATTTGTCAAAGCTTATTTAACTGATTGTAAGTGTGTGGCTTTATTTTTGGTGTTCTGTCTTCTGTTTCACTCATCTCTGTGTCTGTTTTTGTACAAGCACCATGATCTTTACATTACTGTAGTCTTGTAGTGTAGCTGGAAGTCAGGTAATGTGATACCTTCAGCTTTGTTTTCCTCCCAGGATTGCCTTGGCTATTCAGGATGTCTTTTGTCTTAATACAGATTTTAGAATTTTTTTAATTCTGTAAAAAATGACATTGGTGGTTTGACAGAAATTGTGTTGAATCTACAGATTCCTTAGGGCTGTGTGACCATTTTAGTGATGTTGATTCTTCCACTTTATGGGCATAAAACATTTTTTTCATTTGTGCCATCTATGATTTCTTTCCCACAGCAAACATTATACTGAATGGGCAAAAGCTGAAAACATTACCCTAAAGAACTAAAACAAGAAAAGGATGTCCAATGTCACTACTCCTATTCAACATAACACTGGGAGTCCTAGTCAGATAAATCAGGCAACAGAAAGAAATAAAAGGCCTCCAAATAGGAAAATAGGAAGTCAAATTATTTCTCTTCACTGATGATGTTTCTGTACTTAGAAAACTCTTAAGATTCCATCAAAAGACTCCTAGACCTAATAAACAACTTCAGTACAGTTTCAGGATACAAAACCTATGTACAAAACTCAGTAGCATTTCTATACACCAATAATGTTCAAGCTGAGAATCAAATCAATAACACAATTCCATTTATAATAGTCACACAAAGAATGAAGTACTAGATATACTTCTAACCAGGGAGGTGAAAGATCTCTAAAATAGAACTACAAAACACTGATGAAACAATCATAAAGTGTGTTTATCAATTTCAGATAACTTTTGGAAGTATACAGAAGAATAATTTTAATCTTGTTCTTATATTCAATCCCAGGAAACTTCCTGGTGTACTACTTCTCTAAGTGCAGCATAAACCTTAAATATTCTTGGACCATTGACTGAACCTTTGTGTCTAGTTTCTTTTCTCAGCATTAGTATGTGTTTCTATGTGGGAGTGGGACTGGGTGTTTAATTTATTTAAATGTGATTCTATGGTCATTTCAAACCTTTTACTGAGCAAACAGGGTGTCAGTAACATCATCCTACATTTGTGTTAATAAATATTAAATTGTAGAATGGCATTAGATTTACAGAATAGTTGCAAAATTACTACAGAAAGTTCTCATATGCTCCACACCTAGTTTTCCCTATTATTAAAACCTAACATGAATATGGCACATTGTTCAAATTTACAAATCAATTAACCCAATTTGGCACATGTTAAAATTTACAAATCAATTAACCCAATTTGACACATGTTAAAATTTACAAATCAATTAACCCAATTTGACACACTATTATTAATTAAACTCACTATTTTTTTTTTTATTTTTTAGTTTTAACCTAATGTCTTTTTTTTGTCTTTTTTTTTTTTTTCAGTATCCTATCTAGGATATGTCTTCAAAATTAGTCATTATGTTTTCTTACGCATCACATACTCTTTTTGGGAGTGGAAATTTCTCAGGTTCTCTTGGTGTTTGATGACCTTGACAGTTTTTGAGAGGCTCTGCTCAGGTATTTTGTAGAATGACCCTCTATTCCCTCTATTGGTATATGTCTGATAGTTTTTCATGGTTAGACTCAGTTTACAAGTTTTGAGGAGGAAGATCATAAATCTAAAGTACCGCTCTTATCCCATCATAACAAGAGTATGATGTAGATCTTAGTCATCAGTCTGAGGTAGTGTGTGCTAGTTTTATCCACTATAAAGTTCTTCCTCTTTCTTTTTTCATGTTGTGCACTTTGGAAGAAGGTCACAGGTAAAGCCCAGATGTTACAAGTTGTGGTTATGCTCTTGTTACTTCCTATATAAATCATTTGAAATTCTTTTCCACCAGAGATGTATCTATTCTCCTTCATTTATTTCCTTTCAGCCATTTATTTTTATATCAGTATGGATTCAGTATTGGAACTCTCAGTTGGTCACTATCCTCTACAGATTAAGGTTTCTTATTCTTCTGAGAGGTATTTTCTTTTAAAAAGATAGAGGAGGGCCGGGCGCGGTGGCTCAAGCCTGTAATCCCAGCACTTTGGGAGGCCGAGACGGGCGGATCACGAGGTCAGGAAATCGAGACCATCCTGGCTAACACGGTGAAACCCCGTCTCTACTAAAAAAATACAAAAAAAAAGCTAGCCGGGCGAGGTGGCGGGCGCCTGTAGTCCCAGCTACTCGGGAGGCTGAGGCAGGAGAATGGCGTGAACCCGGGAGGCGGAGCTTGCAGTGAGCTGAGATATAGCCACTGCACTCCAGCCTGGGCGACAGAGCAAGACTCTGTCTCAAAAAAAAAAAAAAAAAAGAGAGAGAGGGAGAGACGATATTTGTTAATTAAAATCTCAAACTGGTGAATTTTTACACAGAAAGCTACATGTAGTAAATAAATTCTGACAGAGGGAGAAGAAATTTTTGGTGCATTGTGTCCACTCTCCCTGAAAATCTACTCCTAGGACAAGTTCCTCTGATTCTCAGTATCTTTCCCTAGGAATTTTTATGTTCTTGAAAAACTTACGTTACACAGTAGTTCTTTTCTTTATTTTTGTTATTTCAATAGCTTTAGTGGTACAAGTAGTTTTTCTTTACATGGTTGAAGTCTAGGATTTTGGAGCATCACCTGAGTAGTGTATATTGTACCCAGTAAGTAGCTTTTTGTCCCTCATTCCTCTCCCATTTTTTCCCTCTTCTGAGTTTCCAGTGTCCACTATACCACCATGTATGCCTTTGTGTACTCGTAGTTTTGCTCTAATTTGTAAATGAGAACATGTGGTATTTGGCTTTTCATTCCTGAATTACTTCATTTAGAATAATAGCCTCCAGTTCCTTCCAAGTTGCTACGAAATACTTTATTTCATTTTTGATGACTGAGTAGTATTCCACTGTGTGTGTACGTGTGTCTGTGTATGTGTGTGTGTCACATTTTCTTATCCACTCATCAGTTGGTGGCACTTAATTTGATTACATATCTTTGCAATTGTGAACTGTGCTTCAGTAAACATACATTTGCCTGTGTCTTTTTGATATAGTGACTTTTTTTCCCTTTGGGTAGATACCCAGTGGTGGGAATGCTTGATTAAATGATAGATCAATTTTTTGTTCTGTGAGAAACTTCCCTACTGTTTTCCATAAAATTTGTACTAATTTGTATTGCCACCAGCAATGTATAAGGGTCCCTTTTTCACAACCTCTATTCCACCTTCTTTTTAACTTTTTAATAAGACCATTCCGGCTGAGGGAAGGTAATATCTCACTGTGGTTTTAATTTGCATTTTCCCAATGATTAGTGATGTTGAGCATTTTTCATATATGTATTGGTATTTTCTTTGTCTTAATTGATCTGAGAAATGATCATTTGTTCAAAACTATAACAGGAACAAAGTATTTGATTATATGCATTTATGTATATAACTCTCATAAAAATAAAATAATGAAATTTTATGTCATTCAGTTTTTAAATATAAGCTGTAGGAAGATGCCATAATTATATTCTCTCAGTTTCCCAGAAAATAAGCCCCTCAAAATGAGAAAATGTAAAAACTTATATCAATATTGAAATTACAAATAATATTCTAGATACTGCCAGAATCTGGAATAAATGTTCACTCTCCACATTTACTGTGAAGTTTGCAAGAGACAATTTTTGGGAGTGCTATCAGACTTCCAGATCCTCTTTTTTGGGATTTCTTGCACCTTTCATTCAGACAGTAGGTTACATAGGTTATGGTTGTACAATGTGACTCTGTGTCCTGGGCCACAATTCATATTGATCCACAGTGGCCATTTGTTTTTTTCACCGTTATATGGCCTTTTTAGCCACAAAGATATTTTACTTGTATAACAGTATACAAGTGTAAAATAAACAAATATTTCCATATTTTTATTTTTATATATTTGTTTCTATAGTTAGAAAACCATTGCCAAACCCCCAAATTTATGGCTTCTTATTATTTTATTTATTTATTTATTTATTTATTTATTTATTTGAGACAGAGTCTCACTCTGTCGCCCAGGCTGGAGTGCAGTGGCACGATCTCGGCTCACTGCAAGCCCCGCCTCCCAAGTTCACGCCATTCTCCTGCCTCAGCCTCTTGAGTAGCTGGGACTATCTAGCCACACACTGCCACACCTGGGTAATTTTTTGTATTTTTAGTAGAGACGGGGTTTCACCTTGTTAGCCAGGATGGTCTTGATCTGCCCTCGTGATCTGCCTGCCTCGGCCTCCCAAAGTGCTGGGATTACAGGCGTGAGCCACCGCGCCTGGCCTATTTTTTAAAAAGTTTTAAATCTCAGTGGTACATGTGCACATTTGTTATATAGGCAAATTGTGTGTTCTGGTAGTTTTGTGTACACATTAGTTTGTCGCCCATGTAATAAGCATGGTACCTGATAGGTAATTTTTTTTATTCTCACTTTTCTCCTACCCTCAGCCCTTGAGTAGGCCTTTGTGTCTATTGCTGTCTTCTTTGTGTCCATATGTATTCTATGTTTAACTCCCACTTATAAGTAAGATATACGGTTTTTGGTTTTCTCTTTCTGCATTAGTTTGTTTAGGATAATGGGCTTCTTCTCCATCCATGTTGCTACAAAGGACATGATCTTGTATTTTTATGGCTTTATATTATTCCATCATGTATATGTACCACATTTTCTTTATACAGTGTACCACTGATGGGCATCTTGGCTGATTTCATGTCTTTGCTATTGTGAACAGTGCTGCAATGAAACCACACGGGCAGATGTCTTTATGGTAGAACAATTTATATTCCTTTGAGTATATACCCAATAATGGGATTCCTGTGTCAAATAAGTTTTGTTTTAGTTCTTTGAGAAATTGCTAAATTGCTTTCCACAGTGGCTGAGCTAAGTGACATTTTCACCAGCACTGTACAAGCATTCCCTTCTCTCTGTGCCCTTGCCAGCATCTGTTATTTTAAAAATTTTTAGTAATAGCCATTCTGGCTGGTGTGAGATTAGATCTCATTTTTATTTTGATTTGTATTTATCTAATAATTAGTGATACTGAGCATTTTTTATAAGCTCATTGGCTGCGTGTATGTCTTATTTTGAAGTGTCTGTTCAGGCCAGTTATGGTGGCTCATGCCTATAATCCCACCACTTTGGGAGGCCAAGGTGGGCAGATCACGAGATCAGGAGATCAAGACCATCCTAGCTAACATGGTGAAACCCCGTCTCTACTAAAAATACAAAAATTAGCCAGGCATGGTGGCGGGCTCCTGTTATCCCAGTTACCCGGGAGGCTGAAGCAGGAGAATGGTGTGAACCCAGGAGGCAGAGCTTGCAGTGAGCCAAGATCACACCACTGCTCTCCAGCCTAGGCAACAGAGCTAGATTCTGTCTCAAAACAACAATAACAACAACAACAACAACAAAAAGTGTCTGTTCATGTCTTTCACCCACTTTTTCACAGAGTTGTTTTTCGCTTGTTGATTAAAGTTTCCTCTAAAGTCTGCATATTAGACCTTTGTTGGAAGCATAGTTTGCAAATATGTTCTCTGATTCTGTGGTTTCTGTTTACTCCATTGATAGTTTTTGGTTTCTTTCTTTGTTTTGCTGTGTGTGTTTTGCTGTGCAGAAGCAATGTAGTTTAATTAGGTCCCATTTGTCAATTTTTATTTTGTTTCAATTGATTTTGGCATCTTCATCATAAAGTCTTTGCCAGGGTCTATGACCAGAATGGTATTTCCTAGGTTTTTATCAAGGATTTGTATAGTTTTATGTTTTATATTTCAGTCTTTAATCCATCATGAATTGATTTTTGTATATGCGAAAGAAAGGTCCCAGTGTCAGTCTTCTGCATATTACTAGCCAGTTACCTCAGCAACATTTATCAAATAGAGAGTACTTCCCCAATTGCTTGTTTTAGTCAACTTTGTCAGGAATCAGATGGTTTTAGGTGTGCAGTTTTATTTCCAGGATCTCTAGTCTGTTAAATTGGTCTATGTGTCTGTTTTTGTACTGGTACCATGCTCTTTGGGTTACTGTAGCCTTGTAGTATATTTTGAAGTTACATAATGTGATGCCTTCAGCTTTGCTGTTTTTGCTCAAGATTTTTTTTTTTTGGAAAAGTTTGTACCAATTTTGTGAAGAATGTCATTAGTAGTTTGATGGAAATTACATTTAATTTATAAATTACTTTGGGCAGTATGTCGATTTTAACAATATTTATTCTTTCTATCCATGGGCATGGAATGTTTTTCCATTTGTTTATATCATCTCTGATTTCTTTGTGCTGTGCTTTATAATTGTTGTAGAGATCTTTCACCTCTGTTGTTAACTGTATTTCTAGGTGTTTTATTTGTATGTGTATGACTATTGTGAATGGAACTGCATTTGGCACTCAGCTTGGACATTATTGTTGTATGCTAATCATTTTTGTATGTTGATTTTTTTTTTTTGAAACAGAGTCTCACTCTGTCACCTAGGCACAATTTCGGCTCACTGCAACCTCCACCTCTCGGGTTCAAGCAATTCTCCTCCCTCAGCCTCCCAAGTAGCTAGGATTACAGGCACCCACCACCACACCTGGCTAATTTTTGTATTTTAGTAAGAACAGGGTTTCATCATGTTGGCTAGGCTGGTCTCAAGCTCCTGGCCTCAAGTGATCCACCCACCTTAGCCTCCCAACGTGCTGGGACTACAGGGGTGAGCCACAGCACCTGGCCCAAGTATGTTGATTTTTGTATCTTGAAACTTTGCCAAAGTTGTTTATCAGATCAAGAAGATTTTGGTGAGAGATTATGGCATTTTCTAGGTATAGAATCATATAGTCTGCCAATAGGGATAGTTTTACTTCCTCTCTTCCAGTTTGGATGCCTTTTATTTCTTTCTTTTGCCTGACTGCTCTGGCAAAGGCTTCCATTATTATGTTGAATATGGGTGGTGAAAATATGCATCCTTGTCATGTTCCTGTTTTCAAGAAAAATTCTAGCTTTTGCCCATTCAGTATGGTATCAACTGTGTATTTTTATAGATAATTCTTATTGAGATACATTAAATGCCTCATTTGTTGAGAGATTTTACGATGAAGCAATGTTGAATTTTGTCAACATCCTTTTCTGCATTTATTCAGATCATCTTGTGGTTTTTAGTTTTAGTTCTGTTTATTTGAGGAATCAAATTTGTTAATTTGCATATGTTGAACCAACCTTGCATCCCAGTGATAAATCTGTCATGACCATGGTGAATTAGCTCTTTGATGTGCTGCTGGATTCAGTTTAATAGTATTTTCTTGAGGATTTTAGCATCTATGGTCATCAAGGATTTTGATCTGAAGTTTTATGTTTGTGTTTCTGCCAGGTGTTGGTATCAGAATGATGCTGGTCACATAGAATAAGTTAGGAAGGAGCCCCTTCTTCTCAATTTCTTGGAATAGTTTTAGAACGAATGGTACCAGCTCTTCTTTATGCATCTGGTAAAATTTGGCTGAGAATGTATCTATTCCTGGGAGTTTTCTTGTTGGCAGCCTTTTTATTACTGATTTGATTTCTGAACTCATTATTGGGCTCTGTTCAGGATTTCCCTTTCTTCGTGGGATATTACCAGTGACCCAGAAGAAATACAAAAGATCTGCAGAGGCTACTGTGAATACCTCTATGCAAACAAACTGGAAAACCTAAAAGAAATAGATAAGTTCCTGGAAGCATGCAACCTTCTAAGATTGAAGCATGAAGAAGTCATTTTAGAGTAGGTTGTTTAATTTCCTTGTAATGGTATGGTTTTCAGTGATCTTCTTAGTATTAGTTTCTATTTTTATTGCACTGTGGCTCATGAGCATTGTTGGTATGTTTTGGCTTTTTATAATATGTTGAGAATTGTTTTATGGCTGATTGTGTGGTTGGTTTTAGAGTATGTGTTATGTGAAGATGAAAAGAACATATATTCTGATTTTTGGGGTAGAGAGTTTTGTAGGTGTTTGTTATGTCCACTAGGTCAAGTGTGAAACTTTGGTCTTGAATATCTTTGCTAATTTTCTGCCTCAATAATCTATCTAATATGGTCAGTAAGGTGTTGATATCCCTGGCTATTATTGTGTGGTTATCTAAATCTCTTCAAAGATGTCTAAGAACTTGTTTTATCAATCTTGATGCTCCTGCATTTGGAGCATATATATTTAGGATAGGTAGGTCTTGTTTAATTGAGTCCTTTACCATTATGCAATATTACTCATTTCTTTTGTAATCATTGTTGGTTTAAAGTCTGTTATGTCTGAAATTAAAACAACAGTCCCTGCTTTGTTGTTGTTGTTTTCCAGTTGCATGGTAGATTTTTCCTCATCCCTTTCTATGAGCCCAAGAGTGTCACTGCATGTGAGATTTGTCTCTTTTAAGGCAGCATGGGTACTGTTTCTTTATTCAACTTGCCATTCTGTTCCTTTTAATTGGGACATTTAGCTTGTTTACATTCAAGGTTAATCTTGACATGTGGCAGATTTGATGATATCATCATGTTGTTAGCTGGTTATTATGCATACTTGATTGTGTGCTTGCTTTCATAGGGTCAATTGTCTTTGCATTTAAGGTCGTTTTTGTTGTGGGCAGTAATGGTCTTTTGTTTCCATATTTAGTACTAGCTTAAGGACTTTTTGTTAGGCAGGTCTGGTGATAATGAATTCCCTTAACATTTGCTTGTCTGAATGGTACCTTATTTCTTCTTCATTTATGAATATTAGTTTTGCAGGATATGGAATTCTTGGTGGGAGGTTCTTTTCTTAAGAATATTGAGTATTGGTTCTCAGTCTCTTCTGTCTTGTAAAGTTTCTGCTGAAAGGCCCACTGTTAGCCTAATGGGTTCCCTTTGTAAATGAGCTGCCCCTTCTTCCCAGCTGCCATTAGTATTTTTCTTTCATTTTGACCTTCTACAATCTGATGACTGTGTGTCTTGGGAATGGTCATCTTGTGTAGTGTCTCAAAGAGGTTCTCTGCATTTTCTGAATTAGAATGTTGGCCTCTATGGTGAGGTAGGGAAAATTTTGGTAGACAGTATCTTCAAATATGTTTTGCAATTTGTGTGCTTTCTCACACTGTCTTTCAATGAATTATATGCTTGTCATTTCAACTAGCTCAGCCTGATTTAAGAAACATCACTGGGGAAGTAGTGCAGTCATTTGAAGTTTAGAAGACACTCTGGCTTTTTGAGTTTCCCAAGTTCTTGTGCTGGTTCTTTCTCATCTTTGTGGGCTGATATTTCTTTTATCTTTGAAGGCACGGTCCTTTGGATGGTTTTTTGCCTTTCTTTTCTTTGTTGTTCTTGGGGTTTTGATTGTGAAATAAGGTGTGTTTTGTGAACTGGCTTTCATTCTCAAAAGATTTCACAGGGCCAAGCCTGAGATCATCACTCTTGGGCTGCATGCTCAAACTCTGGAGGGATGGTGCCAAGTCTTGGCTTTGCTCTTTGGCCCCTTGATGTTAGAAGCCTGTTGTGCTGGAGGGGCCAAGGTGTTCCTGATTCTTTGACCTCAACACCCTAATGACACATGTCAGCCAAGGCGCTTTACAAGGGTAGTGGCAGTGGGATTTTTTACTCACTCGTGTGTGCCAGCAGCCATGGCAGCACAACGGGGTACACATGTGTTGGCTGGGACAGGCCACTGGTGGGAGCCTTTGTCTTAATTTTCATAATTGCTGTATGCTGGAAAAATATTTTGGTGTTTTATTTGGGGCTGTGATCCTGTAGGAGGGGCTTATGAATATTACTCAGCAGATAAGCTCTCACTCTACTGCACAGCTCTTTTGGGTTTTGGTGAAGTTGGCAGTAGTGCCCTGTGGTAGAGGGGGAAAGAAATGGCCCCCTCACCTAGACTACTCCTTAGCCTTGGAGGAGCCCCCTCTGATTACTGGCTTTGTGCCTACATTTCTTTTTGGGGGTATTCTGTTCCGAGAGGCTCCATCAGGCAGGGACAACAGTTTGCAGACCAGCTGTATCCTTGCCGTTGTCAGCCCTGTGGAGGCTGGCACTCCCTCTCCACCACTGGCCTGTGAACCTGGGGATCTCATGTCTCTCAGTGATCCAAGAGTGAGGGCCCATCTTTGCTTAAGCACCACACAAGACAGCAATTCCCACTTGGCTAGGAGATTTGGGCGTGGCTGCCGTCTCCTAATCTGTCCACATGCTTCCCAGGGGAACATGGGGTTGTCCCTGCCCACAGAGTTCAGGCAGAAACAATATCACTGGACTGGAAGCTCTAGTGGGTGTGGCCCATCTGGTTATGAGAGGCAGAAGTGGGTGTGTAGTTTCTCACCCAGCCATCCAGGTGTTTCCCAGGATAACAGGATGCCGTGACCCTCAGCAAAATTCAGGCAGAAGTAGGACTGCTGGGCTAGAAGCTCTATCAAGTATTGCCCACCTGGCTACAAGAGGCAGGGATGGGTGAAGCTGCTCACCGTGACGTCTGGGTATTTCCCAGGATAGCAGGAGGATGCACTCACTTGCTGAGTTCAAACAGTAGTGGGACTACTGGGCTGAAAGCTGTAGCAGGTGTTACCCTCCTGGCTAACAGCAGCCGAGTGAGTGAGGTCACCTGCCCTTTTATCTGCTTCCCAGAACAACAAGAGGGTGGAGCTACTGACTGAGTTTGGGCAGTAGTGAGACCACTGGGCTGGAAGCTAATGCTGAGCCTTGTTTGGCAAGGGAGGGTGGAGCAATCTTACTGTCCCCAAGTGTCATGACTGTTGTGTCTATTGGTACTATGGCACTGGTGCAGGTCTATTTCATGGTGCATGGCTTGTAGAGGTATCCAAGGACTTGAGGGTTGCCTCTGCCAAACACCTGGGTGGCTTTCTGTACCATTTATAAGTGTGGAGGGGTTTGGGAAGGCAGGGGGATTCTCCAGTTCCCAGTCTTGCACAGGTCCCTCTGGAGAATGTGAATCTGCCAGGGGGCTCTCACTTACCCTTTCCCATGTTGGGGAGTTTCTCCTAGCTGCACATTGATTCCAAATAGGCTGTGCCCAGCTTTACTCCTTTCTGCTCCGTGTATCCCCTTGCTGCCTTTATTGATCCTGATTTGATGTCTTAGATGATTGGCCTGTAGGGTCAGTGTTCAGTAGCTTAATTATTATATTTTTTCTGTGAGAGTGGCACACATGAACTGCTTTTAGTCTGCCATCTTGACCCAACCCACCACTCAGTAGTTCTTAGGACAATTATAATGGCTGTCATCATGGTGGGATACAGAACAGTTTGGAAAAAGGTAATATGTTTCAAAGATTTATGTTATATGTTATTCATTTTTGCATCGCTAGCAAATGGCACACAGGTGTTCTGCAATAAATAACTGCTTTTTTTCCTATCACCTGCATGCCTACCTGCTGTGCTATGATTAACGTGTCTACAAATTATTACTTCTGCTTAGAGAAGTTTAGAATATTGGAAATTTCAATGATTTGAAACTAGAGAACTTAAACTGAAATCCTTGCTCTGTCACATTAAGTATTTAACCTTTCAGATCCTTAACTGTTTAAATAATAAAAGAAGCAAACATAAAACCAAGTTTTTAGTCTTCAACATGACTGACTAGGGACATTACATGCCAGCTCTCCCTTGAAGACAGATAAATATTAACAGTGAATGGACAAGTTTAGAGTGGAAAATGAATAGAGGAGAGTCAGGATCTGTTGGAGCACCCATTTGAAGAAGCTTGGGTGCGCAAAGAGAAAAAGCACTAAAATTTTGGCTGGGATCAAACCCCAAGGAGCTCAGAGCTCAGCAGAAAGGGTAGGTGGGAGTTCTTCTCTCCTCCTCTCATCTCTCTGACACAAATTGAATACTTAAAAATAGATGACACCAAGTAGAAGAAAGAATTTAACAGCTCAAAAATTAGCTATTCAAATTAACATAGATAAAAATAATAAAAATCTGAACAAAGACTTTGAGAAATATTGGATTATGTAATGTGATCAAACCTATGATGTATTAGCATTCCTGAGAGAGAAAAGAAATTAAGAAATTTGGAAAACATATTTGATGACATAATTCTAGAAAATTTTCCCAATCTTCTAGAGAGGCCAACATCCAGATACAAGAAATTCAGAGAAATCCTGTGAAACACTATATAAGAAGATGATGCCCAAAGCACAGTCATCAGACTATCCAAGATTGAAGCTAAAGGAAAAAATGTTAAAGCAGCTAGAGAAAAAGGGCAAATTATAAAATAAATCCCATTAGAGTAACAAGGGACTTCTGTGCAGAAACCTTAGAAATCAGAAGAAATGAGGGCCTATTTTTAGCCTTCTTAAAGAAAAGGAATGGCAGCCAATAATTTCATATCCTGACAAACTGAGCTTCATAAAACAAAGGAGAAAAAAAGACTCTCAGAAAAACAACTGCTAATGGAATTCATCAACACCAGATCAGTCCTACGAGAGATGCTTAGGGAGTAATTTTTAAAATATAATTGAGACTTTCATTTTATATTCAGAGGATACAGGTGCAGGTTTTTTACATGAGTATATTATGTGAGATTGAGATTTGGGCTACAAATGATTCTGTCACACAGCTAGTGAGTATAGTACCCAATAGGTAATTTTTCGGTCCTAGCCCCCATTGCTCTCTCCCTCTTGTAGTAGTCCTCAGTGATTTTTCTTTCCATACATACACAATGTTTAGTCCCCATTCATAAGTAAAACATGCAATATTTGATTTTCTGTTTTGGCATTATTTTTTATTAGAATGATGGTCTCCAACTGCATGCATGTTTCTGCAAATAGCATTATTCAATTCTTTTTTATGACTGCATAGTATTCCATGATGAATATGTAGTACATTTTCTTTATGCAAACCACCATTGATGGGCACCTAAGTTGATTCTGTATCTTTCCTATTGTGAATACTGCTGCAATGAACATACAAGTGCAGGTGTCTTTTTGGTAGAACAATTTAATTTCTTTTGGGCATATACTGAATAATGGAATTACTGGGTTTAATGGTAATTGTGCTTTTACTTTTTTTGAGAAGATTCCAAACTGCTTTCCAAAGTGATTTCCAAACTGCTTTCCAAAATTTACATTCCCACTAACAGTCCATAAATGTTCTCTTTTATATGCAGCCTCACCATCATCTGTTATTTTCTGTATTTTCAATAATAGCCATTCTGGCTGGAGACAGATAGTATCTCATTTTGGTTTTGATTTGCATTTCTCTGATGACTAGTGATGTTGAGCATTTTTTATGTTTGTTGGCCACTTGTATGTGTTCTGTTGAGATATGTCTGTTCGTGTCTTTGGCCTATTTTCAATGGAGATATTTTTTTCTTGTTTTTGAGTTAAGTTCTTTGTGGATTCTGGATATTAGACTTGTCAGATGTGTGGTTTGCAAATAATTTCTCTAAGTCTGTGTGTTGTCTGTTTACTCTGTTGATAGTTTGTTTGGCTGTGCAAAATATCTTTAGTTTAATTAGATCACACTGGTCAATTTTTATTTTTGTCGTGTTTAGTTTTGAAGACTTAGTCACAATTATTTGCTAAAGTCAGTATTCAGAATTATATTTTCTAGGTTTCTTCTAGGACTTTTACACTTTGAAGACATGCATTTAAATATTTCATCCATCTGGAGTTAATTTTGTATATAGGGAAAGGTAGAGGCCCAGTTGTATTCTTCTCCACATAGCTAGCCAGTTATCCCGGCACCATTTATTAAACGGTGAGTCCTTTCCTCATTGCTTGTTTGTGTCAACTTTGTCAAATATGAGATGTATGTATGTGTGCAGCTGTATTTATTTCTGTGTTTTATATTCTGTTCTATTGGTCTCTGTCTGTTTTTGTACCAGTGCAATTCTGTTTTGGTTGCCATAGCCTTAAAATAGAGTTTGAAGTTGGTTAATGTGATGTCTGCAGCTTTGTTCTTTTTGCTTAGGATTGATTTGGCTATTCAGGCTCTTTGTTGGTCCTATATGAATTTTAGGATATTTTTATATACTTCTGTGAAAAATGATGTTGGTAGCTTGACAGGGGTAGTATTAAGTCTTTAGATTGCTTTAGGCAGTATGACCATTTTAATGATATTAATTATTCCAATTTGTGATTATGGAATGATATTTCATTTGTTTGTGTCATTTCTGATTTCTTGCAGCAGAGTTCTGTAGTTCTCCATTTAGAGATCCTCCATTTCCTTTGTTAGATGTATTCTTAATATTTTATTCTTTTTGTGGCTATTTTAAATGGGATTGTGTTATTTGTTCCTCAGCTTGAACATTATTGGTGTATAGAAGTGCTACAGATATTTTACATTGGAATTGTATCCTGAAATTCCCTGTAGTTGTTTATCAGGTCAAGGGGATTTTGTCAGTTTTTAAGGTTTTTTAAGTATAGAATCATATCATCAGTGAAAATAGACAATTTGGCTTATTTTATTCCTATTTGAATGCCATTTATTTCTTTCTCTGGCCTGGTCTCTGACTAGGACTTCCAGTACTATGTTGGATAGGAGAGATGAGCGTCATCATCCTTGTCTTATTCTGCTTCTCAAGGGGAATCCTTCTAGCTTTTGTCTATTCAGTATAATATAGGCTCTGGGTTTCTCACAGATGACTCTTATTATTTTAAGATATGTTTCCTGGATACCTTGTATGTTTAGTGTGTTTATCATGAAGGAATGATGAATTTTATTGAAAACTCTCTGCACTTAATGAGATAATTGTATGTTTTTAAAATTATGTTTATGTGGTGAATGACATTTATTGACTTGATTACTTTTTAAAAAATTTTTATTTCTACAAGTTTTTTGAGGAACAGGTGGTATTTGGTTACATGAGTAAGTTCTTTAATGGTGATGTGTTAGATTTTGGTACACCCATCACCCAAGCATTACATACTGAATGCAATTTATAGTCTATTATCCCTCACTCCCCTCCCACCCTTTTCCCGGGTCCCCAAAGTTCATTATATCATTCTTATGCCTTTGCATCCTCATAGCTTAGCTCCCACTTATGAGTGAAAATATATGACATTTGTTTTTCCATTCCTGAGTTACTTCACTTAGAATAATAGTCTCTAGTCTAATTCAGGTTGCTGTGAAAGCCAATAATTTGTTTCTTTTTATGGTTGAGTAGTAGTCCATCATATATATACATATATATATACACATATATATCACATATATATACTGCACACACACACACACACACACACACACACACAGACACATACCTACCACAATTTATTTATCCACTCATTGATTGATGGACATTTGGGCTGGTTCCATGTTTTTGCAGTTGCGAATTGTGCTGCTATAAACGTGTGTGCAGAGATCTTTTTCACATAATGACTTCTTTTCCTCTGGGTAGATACCCAGTAGTGGGATTGCTGGACCAAAAGGACTTCTAGTCCTTTAAGGAATCTCCACGCTGTTTTTCATAGTGGCTATACTGGTTTACATTCCCACCAGCAGTATAGACGTGTTCCCTTTTCACTGCATTCTCGCTAACATCTATTATTATTTTTTTGATTTTTTGATTATGGAAATCCTTGCAGGTGTAAGGTGGTATCATATTGGGGTTTTGATTTGCATTTCACTGATCATTAGTGATCTTGAGCATTTTTTTCACCTGCTTGTTGGCCATTTGTGTATCTTCTTTTGAGAATGTCTACTTATGTCCTTAGTGTATTTTTTGATGGGATTGTTTGTTTGTTTTTCTTGCTAATTTGTTTGAATTCCTTGTAGAGTCTGGATATTAGTCCTTTGTCAGATGTAGATATTGTGAAGATTTCTCCCACTCTGTGCATTGCCTGTTTACTCTACTGACTGTTCCTCTGGCTGTGCAGAAACGCCTTAGTTTAATTACATCCCACCTATTTATCTTTGTTTTTGTTGCATGTGCTTTCCAAACCTAAACCCAGCAGAAGAAAATAAATAACAAAGATCAGACCAGAACTAAATGAATTTGACATAAACAAGCTAAACAATACAAAAGATAAATGAAACAAAAAGCTAGTTCTTTGAAGAGATAAATAAAATAGACCTTTAACAAGATTAACCAAGAAAAAAAGAGGGAAATAAGCTCAATTAAAAATAAAATGGAAGATATTACAACTAGCAACACAGAAATACAAAAGTTCATTCAAGGCTACTATGGACACCTTTATGCACATAAAATAGAAAACCTAGAGGAGATAGTTAAATTCCTGAATATATACCCTTTATAGTTAAATTCCTGAATATATACCCTTCTAACTTAAATCAGGAAGTATTAGAAACCTTGAACAGACTAATAACAAGCAACGGGATTGAAATTGTAATTAAAAAATTACCAACAAAAAAAGTCCAGGGCTAGCCAGATTCTCAGCTGATTTCTATCAGACACTCAAAGAAGTATTGGTACCAATCCTATTGACACTATTCCACAAGATAGAGAAAGAGGGAATCTTCCCTAAATCATTCTATGAAGCCAGTATCATCCTAATACCAAAATCAGTAAAGGACACAGCAGCAACAACAACAAAAAAACTATAGACCAATATCCGTGATCAACATAGATGCAAAAATCCTCAGCAAAATACTAACTAACCGAATCCAACAGCATATCAAAAAAAAAATTCACCATAATCAAGTGGGTTTCATACCAGGGATGCAGGGATGGTTTAACATATGCAAGTCAGTACATGTGATACATGACATAAACAGAATTAAAAACAAAAATCACATGATCATTCCAATAGATGCAGAAAAAGCATTTGACAAAATCCAGCATCCCTTTATGATTAAAATCCTCAGCAAAATTGGCATACAAGGCCTCAATGTAATAAAAGTCATCTATTACAAACCCTCAGCCAACATAATACCGAACAGGGAAAAGTTCTCTCTCAGAGAACTGAAACAAGACAAGGATACCCACTCTCATGACTTCTACTTATCATAATAGTGAAAGTCATAGCAAGAGCAATCAGAGAAGAGAAATAAATAAAGGCATCCAAAGTAAAGAGGAGGTCAAACTGTCGTTGTTTGCTGATGATATGATCATAAACCTAGAAAACCCTAAAGACTCATCCAAAAAGCTCCTAGAACTGATAAATGAATTCAGCAAAGTTTCAAGACACAAAATTTACACAAATTAGTAGTTCTGCTATATACCAACAGCAACCAAGCTGAGAATCAAATCAAGAACTCAACCCCTTTTACAATAACTGCAAAAACAAAAACAAAAACAAAAACAAAACAAAACAAAAAAAAACTTAGGACTGTACCTAACCAGGGAGGTGAAAACCTCTACAAGGAAAAATATAAAACACTGCTGAGCGAAATCATAGATGACACAAATGAATGGAAATACATCCCATGCTCATGGATGCATAGAATCAATATTGTGAAAATAACCATATTGCCAAAAGCAATCTACACATTCAGTCCAATTCCCTTCAAAATACTATCATCATTCTTCACAGAACTCGCAAAAACAATCCTAAAATTCGTATGGAACTAAAAACGAGCCCGCAAGAGCCCGCAAGAGCCTGCATAGCCAAAGCAAGACTAAACAAAAAGAACAAATCTGGAGGCAACATGTTACCTGACTATACTATAATGCCATAGTCACCAAAACAGCATGGTACTGATATGAAAATAGGCACATAGACCTATGAAACAGAATAGAGAACCCAGAAATAAACCTAAATACTTACAACCAACTAATCTTCAACAAAGCAAACAAAAACATAAAGTTGGGGAAACGACACCTTATTCAACAAATGGTGCTAGGATAATTGGCAAGCCACATGTAGGAGAATGAAACTGGATTCTCATCTATTGACTTGATTCGTAGGTGAGTTCTTAACACAGAAACAATACTTGCTGCCACAAAATCACATCTAAGTACATAGCCCATGCACCCTATGAAGGAACTACACAGTTGACACTAAAATGCAACTATGTAACAACATTATGACAAGAGCAAAACCTCATATATCAATATTAATCTTGAATGTAAATGTCCTAAATGCTTCCCCTAAAAGACCTAGAGTGACAAATTGAACTAGACAGTATGAACATATTAACAATATTGATTCTTCAAATCCATGAGCGTGGACTATTTTTCCATTTGTGTCATTCTATGATTTCTTTCAGCACTGTTTTGCAGTTCTCCTTGTAGCTATTTTTCACTTCCTTCATTATAAGTGGTCTCCTAGGTATTTTAATTATTGTTGCTATTGTAAATGGAATTGCATTATTGATTCGGTTCTTAACTGAAATGCTATCAGTGTATAGAAATGCTACTGGTTTTGCATGTTGATTTTGTACCATAAAACTTTACTGAAGTTATCAGGTCTAGGAGTCCTTAGGTGGAATCTTTATGTGTTTCTAGGTATAGAGTTATATCATCAGTGAAGAGAGAGATAAATTGACCTCCTGGTTTCCTATTTAAATGCCTTTTCTTTCTTCCCCTTGCCTTATTGCTCTGGCTGGAACTCTCAATACTTTGTTAAATAGTAGAGAGCGTGGAAACTCTTGTCTTGTCCACAGTTATAGAGGGAATACTTCCATCTTTTTCCTGTTCAGTATGTTGGTTTGGGGTTTGTCATAGATGGTTCTTACTACTTTGAGATGTGTCCCTTCACTGCCTAGTTTGTAGAGGGTTTTTATCATCAAAAGATGTTGGATTTCATTGAATTTCATCAACTGAGATAGTTTTATATGTTTTGTTTTTGATTCTGTTGAATAAATGTGTGAATCACATTTATTGATTTGTGTACATTGTATAATGCTTGCATCCCAGGAAGAACGCCCAGATAATCATGGTGAATTATCTTTTGGATATGCTGCTTAACTCCATTTGCTAGTATTATGTTGAAGATATTTGCACCTATGTATATCAGAAAACATTGGCTTGCTTTTGTTGTTGTTGTGCTCTTTTCTGATTTTGGAATCAAGATGATACTGGCTTCATCAAATTCGTCAGGGAAAACCCCTTTCTCCTCAATTTTTTAGAATGGTTTAAGTCAGAAAAATGATAACTATTTTTTATACATCTGGTAAAAATTTTCCTGTGAATATGTATGATCCAAGCCTTTTTTATTTGGTGGATAGTTTTTTGGTTTTTTTTTTTTAATTACTGTCTCAATTTGTTGTTATTGGTCTGTTCAAATTTTTAATTTCTTCCTTGTTTATGTGTGTTTTCAGGAATTTATCAGTTTCCTCCTGACTTTCTAGTTTGTGCACTTCGAGATGTTCATAATAGTCTCACAGACTATGTTGTATTTTTGTTGGGTTGGTTGTAAAGTTACCGTTGTTGTTTTTGATTGTGCATATTTAAATCTTCCATTTTTTTTCTATGATCTAGCTGATGTTCTATTAATCTTGTTTCCATATTTGAGGGAACAACTTTTGTATTTTGTTAATCCTTGTATTTTGTCTCAATTTCATGCTGTTCCACTCTGATGTTTAGTATTTTTTTCTTCTGCTAGCTTTGGGTTTAATTTGCTCTTGTTTTTCTAGTTTGTTTTGGTGCAACATTAGGTTGTTAATTTGAGAAATTTCTATCTTCTTTATGTAGGCATTTAGCTCTATATACTTTTCTTATAACATTGGTTTTGCTGCATCCCAGAGGTTTGACTTACGTTGTCTCTTTGTTTTCATTTCTTTCAAGTTTTTTTTTTTTTTTGCTTTGTGTTCTTTACCCAAAAGTCACTCAGGAGCAACTTGTCTACTTTTCATTTTCTGTGTTGTTTTCTTTTCATTTTCTGTGTTGTTTTAAGAGTTCCAACGGACATTGCTTTATAATTTTATTTCCCAGCACTCTGAGATGATGCTTGGTATGATTTTGATTTTTTTTTTTAAATTTATTGAGACTACTTTTATGGCCAACCATGTGGCCAGTCTTTGAGTATGTTCTGTCTGCAGATGATAATGTGTATTCTGTAGCTGTTGAGTAGAGCATTCTGTAGGTATCAGGCCCAATTTGTCAGGTGTCCATATAAATCTGGAATTTCTTTATTAGTGTTCTACCTTGATGAGCTGTCCGAGGCTGTCAGTGGGGTGTTGAAGTCCCTTGTTATTTTTGTGTGGCTGTATATCTCTTTGCTTAGCTCTAGTAGTAATTCTTTCATTAGTCGTGGTGTTCTGATACTGGATGCATATACACATATTTGCAAACTGTGCATTTGCCAAGGGGCAAATATCCAGAATCTATAAGGAACTTAAATCAACAGAAAAAAAAACAAAAACAAAAACAAAAACAGATAACTCAATTCAAAGTGAGTAATGATCAACAGACATTTCTCAAAAGAAGATATACAAGTGGCTAGCAAACAGATTTTTTAAATGCTTAACATCACTAATCATGAGAGAAATGAGAATCAAAACCACAATGAAATACCATCTCACACTTATCAGAATGGCCATTATTGAAAAGTCAAAAAATAACAGATGTTGGCAAAGTTGCAGAGAAAAGGGAATGCTTATATACTGTTGGTGAGAATGCAAATTAGTTCAACCCCTGTGACATGCAGTTTGAGTGTTTCTCAAAAAACTAAAAATAGAAGTACCATTTGACCCAGCAATTTCATTACTTGGTATACAAGCAAAGGAAAACTAAGCACTCTACCAAAAAGACACCTGCACTTGTATTTTTATTGCAGTAGTATTCACAATAGCAAAGGCATGGAATCAACCTAGGTGCCCATCAATGTTAGTTTGGATAAAGAAAATGTGGTATATATACATCATGGAATACTCTGCAGCCATAAAAAACAGCAACATTATATCCATCAGAGCAACATGGATGCAGCTGGAGGCCATTATCATAAGTGAATTAACACAGAAACAGAAAAAGCAATGCTGTATGTTTTCACTTATAAGTGGGAGGTAAACATTGGATATGTATGAACTAAGCATCTTTATGTATTAGACATAAAGATAAAAACAATAGACAGTGGAGACACCAAAGCTGTGGAAGGAGGGTTGGAGTCAAGGTTTGGAAACTACCTATTGGGTACTATATTCACTATTTTGGTGACAGATTCAATAAAAGCCCATACATCACAATCTTGCAATATATCTATTTAACTAACTGGCACATGTATCCCCAAATCAGAAAAAGGAAACAAAGCAAGCAAACAAAACAAAGCAAATAGTTTTTACCTCAAATGGATAAAATAATCCATTGAGGAAATGTGTAATGTTTAGGACATTTTTGGACACATGGAAAATGCTCAATAAATTACAAAAGTCATGCATATAATTGTCATTATCACCATCACCATTGTCATCAAAATATTCACTGTGCATCCTTGGGCAAGTTGCTTTGTTTTATGTGCCTCAGTTATGTTTTTTCCAAAATGAGGAAAATCCTAATACCTACCCTATAGGATTGTTGTGTAAATTGAACCAAATAGTAAATGCAAAATGTTTAGGATTTATGGATGACACAAAATGAAGACTCACTAAATGTTAACAATAGTAATAGTATATATTTTTTTATTGTTTTGTTTTGTTTTCTTTTGTTTTTGTTTTTGAGACGGAATCTTGCTCTGTCGCCCGGGCTGGAGTGCAGTAGCGAGATCTCGTCTCACTGCAGGCTCCACCTCCTGGGTTCACGCCATTCTCTTGCCTCAGTCTCCCGAGTAACTGGGACTACAGGCGCCCGCCACCACGCCTGGCTAATTTTTTTTTTTTTTTTTTTTTTTTTTGTATTTTTTAGTAGAGACTGGGTTTCACCGTGTTAGCCAGGATGGTCACTATCTCCTGACCTCGTGATCCACCCGCCTCGTCCTCCCAAAGTGCTGGGATTACAGGCGTGAGCCACCGCTCCGGGCCAGTTGTAGTTATAATCATTATGAAGCTATGGAATGATAAAACGCTGTCAAGTTTCAATGCCAGAGTGAATGTGATCAGAGTAATGACCTAGAGCTGGTTTGCGGTGTATTGTTTGATGAAAGAAAACTCAGGTAAGAAGAAACATTGGTGACGTCTGGCTCTGAGAATGATAGAACAAAGGGCAGTTAAATGCAGTAGAGGTAATTGGGTGTGGGAGAACTGTTAACTATTAAGAGAGAGACTTGTCTAAGGCATGGGAAGGACCTCAGACCCTAGGAGCATTGTGGCACTTACTTTTCCAAAATACAGTGAAGTAGTTCTCTGTTCATTTTTTAATTATCTGACATCTGTGTTTTTATATTTATCTAGATTCTCCCTAAAGATAAGCATGAAGCTTTTAGAGCCCAGCTATCCTCAAAAAATTTATTAAATTGGATAGAACTCTGCTTTAAAATCAAACAGGTGAATCCAAATCTTGCATACCCCACTATCATGTTTATATGCTTCATAAGTTAATTAAATATACTTAGCTCCAGTTTCCTGTTCTTTCAAATGGACATGCAACTTCATTCACAGCACTTTTAAGTATTACATAAGATTTGTTCATGAAGTCTCAGGTGACTGGCACATAGTTCATGTATTTTAAATGTCTATCTCTACAATACTATGTATATGGTAAAATAATTGGGACCATGATACCCAAAGATGGACTGGAAATTTGTTTTAAAAAAGACTTTCTTGCAAATTTATCTAAATAATTTCATAGAACTTATTATATGTTCAACATGTTCAACAACATAGATGTATGTATTGTCCTATCAATTATTACATCAATGTATTTTCATTTTCAGACAGTCAGAGTTATTACAAGGCATGTATGTAATTATGTTTTGAATCACAATTGATCTTTTGGATTTTTTTCCTTCAATGTGTGTTTTCCTTCAGTTTAGCGAAGATTTGAAAATTAATTAGGTCAGGCAATACATATCACTGATACAATTTTATAAAAATCCCGTAAATAGCTTTAAAAACATTGTTATTGTTCTCATAAATGTAATGTTCTGTTTGTGCCCTCAGATTAATTTATTCATTCAGAATGACCTATAATGACTTTAATAATTTTTAAATCTCACTTGTCTTACACACCACCCACCTTCACTTTTTATGTTTCCAGTCCTAGAAATGGAAATTGTCGAATATTAAAGTAGACATTTCAAGCTCATCTGAACATTCATAACCTTAAGATAACAGTTTCCTTTGTTTTTCTGATTTAATTATATTTACTTCAGTGATTCTCAAAGTGTGGTCTTCAGATTAGCAGCATCAGCAACAAATGGGAAAGTGTTAGAGATGTCAATTTGTGGGCTCCACCCCAGACTTGCTGAATCAGAAACTCTTGGAATTGGGACCAGTAATCTGGATTTAGCAAACTTTTTAAGTGATTCTTATGCACACAAAAGTTGGAGAGTGATGGTCCAGAGTATGTTTTGGACATATATTGGAGAGAGGGTGTGTGTATTTTTGTGTGTGTGTGTGTGTGTGTGTTTGTGTGTGTGTGTGTCTGAGACAGACAGAGACAGAGACAGATATGATTACATGCAAAATATACATATTGGTAATATTAAAGCTCACATCTAGAATTTCAATTAGAATATGAGTGCTTACACTTATAATTCTTACTCTCTTAGTAGTATGTGTTACAGCAGTTTGAGTTTTTTAAACTCATTCTCTAAATTTTTTATGATAGTATAACATCTAAACAGAAAAATATACAAATTGTAAATTTTTTCAATGTGAACATACCCATATAACCAATGACTTAGTGGTTTGAATAATTTATGGACTTACAGTATAATAAGACCTGTTGGATCCAGGGCCAGGTGAAGTACAGGTGTTCTGCCTGATGGAGGAACTATCTGGGAAGGGAGCCTTTCCCACTGGGTTGGAGGAACATAAACTGGCATAAGCAATGAAACTCACAGCTAGGCCTTTGGGGCCCTATGAGTGTCAAAGTTGTAAAGGCCGGACTTGAAATTCTGTATTTTACAGTACGATTGATCCTTGATGCCTTGGCATCCATTTGAACATCAATGATGACTAAAACTAGACTAGAAAGAGGAGAAATGCCTCCCTGGGAAGGAAAGTAGGCATTTCACCAGGAGGAAATGGCCATGTGGTGAAGCAGTCACCAAAAACATGAACCTTAGAGGTGTTCCCAACTTTACGGTCAATGAAGGCAAATGAGGGAACTTTATGGCATTGGTGTAGGGAGTGGATGTTCCCAGAGGGCTTGAACTTAGACTAATTGGTCACTGTGGAAATAGCGACACTAAACAGAGGATCTACTTATCTCTTTATAACTTAAGTAAAAATTCCTTTAGGAGCCCATTATGCCTCTCAATTTAATGGGTTCTCTGGATCCTATCAAGGAGATGAAAGTTCCATTGAATGTTTTTCCAAGAGCTAAGTACTCTGTATTGTGAGAAGTGAAGCATGTGTCTTGGTCACTATCAGTAAAATCTGCAGCTCCAAATGAGATAAGGAGAGACCTGATGAGGCATTTTATTATGGCCTTATCATATGTAGAGACACCTGTACCTTTGGTTTACATTTTGGGCATCTGTGAGCGAAGACATTCCCCAGACTTATCTTCTACAAAGGGAGTAAATCTTGGGAAATAGTCCAAGAGTTTGTAAAAATGCTTGGGTAGATCTATGTGTTGGTCAAGGTATCCAGTGCTAAGATGAATGACTTAAGTTTGACCAATTGTGTTGATCCTAGGACCCTGCCCTTTATCGGGAACATCCTGATTAAGGGGATGGAAATGGCCACATTCTACTGAGCAACATCACTTATGATGGTGCTGTTAATATAGTCTGTGCCATCCATAAAGTGTATAGCCTCCCTTGTTATTTGCTCAGTTAATCCTAAGGGGCTCCCTGTGTAGCCAAGGAGTCTTGGGGAGGAATAAGCTCCTCTAGCACAATAGCACCTGTCAAGGCACTTGGCGACAGGGCAGGCTACCCCAAACTGCAAGTAGAATATGTCAGAGGGCCCATATTTGCCTCCATATTGTAGCAAGCAGTCCTTGGTAGCAGTGTCAAGCTTGTGGGACACTACTTCATGACCCAGTGAATAATGGGTAGCAGGGTATGTAGGATCAGAGGCTCAAGGTCTATTAGAACCTCTATTTCTAGAATATTATGTGGCCAGCAATTGCCACTGTAATGGTGTATAGTGCTGAGAAGGGCAGGTTCTTGTCTCAGAAGCTCATGGGCAACTGATGGCCATGATAAGTGGTGCAAAGACTCCATGAGGCATAATAAAGGTTGCTCAAGCCACTGCAGTGACATAGTCTCTGGTACCTGCTGATTTCAATCTGGACTGATTATAGAGCCTTTTATTGGAGGAAGATTTGTTTAAGGAGGGCCCATTTGTACATAACAACATCAGTGAGATTAAGTAAAATTTTAAGTGAGGAAAATGTTGCCTCCAGAACCCAAAAAGAATAAAGATGATGGACTTATATACCCTTAGTGAGTGTGTCAAATAAATTTCTCCAGAGGGGGGTATCATTAATGTGATGCCATACCTTTGTTCCTGGAGAAAATTAGATGCAATGAAAAAGCTGCTGAAGTATCCCATGAGTAACCTGGTAAAGTCGTACTTTATCCCTTTAAAGGGGAAAGCAAACTGCAGCTACAAGGCTTTTCAGATGGGTACTGAATCAAACATATTAGCCAAATTTATAATTTTAAAATATTTACTAGTTGCTATTGGATAGATTTGGTAATTTTAATAATATTGGGTGTTGATATGTGGGTTCATTGGATTAGATCAATAAGTTTGAATTAATCTACTGTGAGGCACCATTCATTCTTTCTTTTGTCAGTTTAACAGCAGTCAAAATTGGCCTGCTAAATAAAAAGAGTGATAATTACTACTCCACTAATTAAAGTTTTATAGAATAAATTCCAATTATTGAAGGCTCTGTTTTAACTTCTATTGGGTCATATTAACAATTTTACCTGTGAGGTCCATTGGGTCTCATTATTTCAAGCCAATTTGTAAGTGCAAAATAATCAAGTCTGATATATTTATCATTCTATCAGAACATCTGTGTCCACCATAGGGTATTTTAGGGCAATGGATGCAATGACTATGGGAAATTTAGTCAAGTTAGTAGTTCTGATTGTTAAGGTAGAGCATATGTATTTAATTTCTATTTTATATTTAGTTAATCATCTAAGACTATAGAGAATATGAATATCATGCTTAAATTTACTGGGACCAATTATTTTGATCCTTGGACCCTGCCCTTTATTGGGCACATCCTGATTAAGGGGATGGAAATGGCCACATTCTACTAAGCAAAATCACTTACGATGTTGCCATTAATGTAGTCTAACTAATTTTAGCCCCAACATTGATTAAGTTCATGAAGGTTTTCTATTTGGTGCATTTTGGCAAATTTTAAAGTTAATTCACACCAATGTGAAGACACACAAAAGCTGATCAGTACCCCTTTATATTATTTTACTGTATAAGTTATTTTAGCATGTTTTGGATTTCCAGTTGGGTCAAACTATTGACCTTTCATTCTAATTCTGCTGATTTCTTCTCCCTGTGTTCTGGTTTCTTTCTTATCTTTATTTTTCTTTTTTTCTCACAGATATATTTGGGGAGAGGAGGTTTTTTTTTTTTTTTTTTTTTTTTTTTTTTTTTCCCTCTGCTTCCATTCATAAGTTTCTTCCACTAAAGAGCCTCAAATCAGTATCATCAGGGCTAGGGACCTTTCCCATGGCAATGGTTATATGGTTTTTAAGAATGTCTAACTTTAGTCAGTTTTGAATGAACCCCTTAACTGTGCTACAAGGATACCATAGGTGTTTCCACAATGATCGTGAAAATTAGGACTTTTATTTCAATAGAGCCATAAGTAGGGGACTGGTGCAGTTGAAGAGTTATAGGCCCACAATCCAGAAGCTGACAGGTTAAAACCATCTTCTATTATGACTCCTGCCATTTTCTGCTGCACAGTCTTTCATCGTTTGGGTACCTAGCCATCAGATAGTTTCTGTCTCTATCTGATTATTCAAAAATCAGATCTTCATTTGATCACTCATCATGTGTCTCTCTGGATAGTCATAAGAAAAGAGATGAGGGGGCAATAGAAAATTCTCCTTCTCTGAGAATGCCCCAATCAATCTCTTCATCAATTGGGTCCAGAGATAATAAAGCTATTTTGTCTATGGCTTAGATGAGGGCCACCAAGCCTTGTGATCACAAGATTAGCATTTCGTTTGCTGTTTTGCAGCAGCATTGAGAAAAGCCCAGGTGCACCGACCAGGAGTTTTACATTGGAGAACAGAGAATACCAAATTCTCCTCTACACGTTTTTTCTAATCAGTGTTGGAAAACACGATATTATGAATGTGTAATTTGATTTCTTTGGAGTTCAGGAGTGCACTCAGGAAAGCATCAAGGAAAGCAACAACAACACAGGAGATGGGAAAGGACCCAATGTTTACCTGAACAACAGTCATTCTTACAAGGGATTCAGAAAATGGTTCCTAATTCCTTTCTCATTGGTAGCCAGGATTTTGCCTTTCTCAAGCACTTAGGAGGTAAGCACCAGGCTACGTGCATGTTTTGGGGAGGTACTTTCTCTACTAATGGATGGCCAGGTGATCACTCCAAATAATCTCTCATCAACAGCCTACATGCAGGACACTGGAATCTTTATCCTTCAGGGCCTTGGCTTGATAGTCCACCAAAGGGACAGCCAGTTCCAGACGTTGTGTTCTTGTGGTCCCTACTATTAATGGCATATCAGCTTGCCATTGTCCATTATACAACCTTGTTGGTAGTCCCTCTGCCTTAGAATGAGTGGTGGAAGTCCCAGAGACCATCTGCCAGACGCAGGCCCCACTTGTTGCCATTTCATGACAGCATATAATTAACAATAGCTATCTCCTCAGTAGTGAGAATGACACTTTAGGTGGAAGGAGGTGCCAGTACTTGAGAGAAACCATAGAACACAATGCAAATCTAAAGTGCAAGCTGGCAGTTCCATCCCAGGCACCCTTCGTGGTATCAGGAACTTATTCATTAGCAAAAGAGCAGTTAATTAAATCTGTCCATATGTTCTTGGTCCTGATTGAGCCATTTGGTTTGTGAAATAAATTGTTCTGTTCACCTACTCTTCACCCCATTGGTGAAAGAGGGATCCCATTCCCTAACAGTACAAGATTGTTGAACACAGACCCCTGACACTAGACAGACAAGATAAACACTTGTTTATTAGTTACATCTATTTACAACCCTGTGGAAGTAGGAGACCACACACCATACAGAGTCACAAGGAGGGTGACACTGGGTAACAGACTAAAAGAGCAGGCCTACAGAATGCCTTCTTTCTAATAACAGGAGGACGGGGTGCTCCTTGGTCCCTGTGTAAAGATGTTATTGGCTTCTTTGAATAATTTTGCCATTTGTCGAATAACTGAAACCTATTAGGTCAACGACTGAGTGGGGTGCAGCTGGTTTGGCCGATGAGGAAACTATCCTGGTGGGAAATTTTCCCACAGTGTGGGGAGCCATATCAGGTTGGGGGAACACATGGCTAGGACTTTGGGACCCTGTGAAACTCAAAGATGTCAAAGTAGCACTTGAAATTAGAGGTCTGACAAAACAGAATGTCCTAATAAATTACCACGGACATGGTGCTTAAAAGAACAGAAATATATTCTCTCTAACAGTTCCGGTGGCTTCATGTTCAACATCAGTATCACTGGGCAAAAATCAAGGTGTGGTCAGGATCACACTCTGGAGGCACTAGAGGAGAATATTTCCTGTCGTGTCTACTTCTAGTGGATGCTTGCATTCCTTTGCTTGTGGCTGCACTGCTCCAATTTCTGCCTTCACATTGCTTTCACGTATTCTGTGTGTGTAGTGGTTTAATCTCTCTCTGCATCTCTCTTATAAGGAAAGTTGTGATTGAATTAAAGGCCACACTGATAAACCAGGAGAATCTCTCCTACTTCAACATTCTTAACCTAATTACATCTGCAAAGGACCTTTCTCTTATAAAGTAACATTTAGAGATTCCAGGGATTAAAACTTGATATCTTTGGATGGTCATTACTTATCCTGCCAAAATTAGTTGGGTCATTTAAAAAATCTGTTCTAACAATCTCTGACTTTAAATTCTTGTGTGTAAACATTTACAATAATGTAATAATTGATATGTTCAGATTTAGGTACACCATTTTATTATTCGTTTTCTACTTGTTTCTTGTGATTTTTGTTGCAATATTTCCTTGTACTCTGTTTTTGGGGGTTATTTAGACATTTGTTCTAGTCCACTATAATTAATCTAATATAATTTTGACTATATCGCTTTATATAACTTTCAGTGGATCCTCTAAGGATTAAAAAATAAATACATAATTTTTACCGTATATTTAAAATCAATATTTTAAAACTGGAATTGGAACATCGATACTTTATCACATTTAGGTCTTCTTAACCCTCCTAACTTTATGGCAACATTTTTTGTAAACTTAGTTATCTTCTCTGATTGGCATCATTAAAATAACAAGATTTTGAAACTTGTAATCTGTAGATGATAAGCCCCTTACCATGGTCTTCTTTGATTTATCTCAAAAATATTTTGTAGTTTTCAATGTAGCAAGCTTGCATATATTTCTTTAAATCTATTCAGAAATATTTGATGTTTTATGATGCTATTATAAATGGTGTTACATGCTTTTAAAATTTATGCTTTATTTAATTGTTACTCATATATTAAAAAACAATTTATTTATATTGACTTCTATAGAGCAAGTTGGCTAAATTTACCTGTGAATGCAAATAATTTTCCTATAGAAGCTCATGAATTATCTATGCACAGAAGTACATAATCTGCTAATACAACCATTTAAAAGTCTTTGTTCTATTGTATTTTTATTCATTTTGCTTATGTTTTCCCCTTGTTTTACTATGAATGATATAGTGGACAAGTTTGTTCTTTTTTGGATCTCAAGAGATAATCTTTCAATATGTCTTCGACATATTACCTACTATTTTGTTTGTAGTAGTGCTTTACTGGGTTAAGAAAGCTTTCTTCCATTTCTTATTCCCTTAAAGTCATATATCATAAATGAGTGTTTCCTTTTATCTATTGTTTTTGCATCTATTGAGATATGTATTTGGTTTTTCTGATGTGGATGTTGATGATATAATACAGCGTCCTTTTTTTTAAATGTTGGACAACTTTATTATTTCTGAAAAAAAAAATTCTATTCATCATGATACATGACCCAATTTATGTATAACAAGTTTATATAGGTATTAGAGGAGCTAAATTTTATTTAGAACTTTGGCAACTACTTGAATAAAAAAACTGATCTTCCTACTTTGCTATACTCTTGTTGAGTTTTGTTATCAAACTTATTTTGACTTTATAAAAAGAGCTGATAAGTTTACCCTCATTTTTTTGGAAGAATTTATTTAAGATTGACTTTTTTTTACTATTTGGGAGAATTCTCTGGTGAGTTCACTCTAGTCTGTTTTGTTTATTGAAATGTTTTTATAGTAGATTCAATTTCTTTCATGGCCATATGACCCTTCACATTAATTTTTTTCTTGTATTAGCTACTGAAAGTTTTCTCTTCCTAGGTGTAAACTTTGTGAAATTAAATAATTCAAACTTAATGCTGTTAGAACTTTAAATTATCTGAGCTTTGATAGCAATGTAACTTAGTGGCCTGAGTCAAGTAGCATGCAGTTGCAATTTCTGCTTCTCTGATTATACATTAATTCCTCTCTTTATTCTTATACTGTAGATGATTAGAAAAAGCCAGAGATAGATAGATCCACTTCAAGTTTATTATCCCTCTTTATAGAATGTTAAAGCAATCTTCCTTAGAATGAAGCAAACTGTAATCACTCAACTTTCTGTTACATATGTATTGGACTCCTACGGATATTGTTGCAACCCTGTTAAATTCTTACATGTCGCCTATATATGTAAAACCTCAACTTCCTCACTGACTATATATATATATATATATATATATATATATATATATATATATGGCACCAGTGCAGATTTCTTACATGTATATATTGCATAGTAGTGAAGCTTTTAGTGTACCCATCATTGGAATAGTGAACATTGTATGCTACAGATAATTTTTCAACCCTCACCCACCTCTCATGCTCCCATCTTTTGTAGACTCCAATGTCCATTTTTCTATTCCATATGTCCATGTATACAAACTGTTTGACTCCCACTTATAAGTGAGAACATAGTGTGTTTAATTTTCTTTCTCTTTTTTTTTTTCACTTAGGATAATGGTCTCCAGTTCCATCCATGTTGCTGCAAAAGACACAATTTCTTTTTTTTTTTTAATAGCTGAGTAGTATTCCATGGTATACATGTATAACACATTTTCTTTTTCCAATCTTTCACTGATGGGCACTTCGGTTGATTTTATATCTTTGCTATTGTGAATAGTGCTGCAATAAACCTAAGAGTGTGAGTGTCTTTTGATATCATAATTTATTTCTCTTTGGGTGTAACCCCAGAACTGGGATTGCTGAATCAAATGGTAGTTCTATTTTTATTTTGAGAAAACTCCATAGTGTTTTCCATTAAGGTTATACTAATTTAACAACAGTGTAAAAGCATTCCCTTTTATCTAAACCCTTGCCAACATTTGTTGTTTTTGGACATTTTAATTATAGCCATCTGAGTGGTGGTATAAGGTTGTATCTTATTACGGTTTTAATGTGCATTTCCTCAAGCTTTTTGCTCGAATAAACTCTGTACATAATCGTATTTTCTGAATCTAATTACATGTTTGACAACTTCAACTACATTTTTAAGTTTCTTCACATAAATGTGTGAACAAATGAGTTGATAGTATCCTTTTAATATTTTTTGTGTGTGTGTCTGCTGGATGTGTAGTGAGGTATATACATTGATTTCTTCTCCATCAGTGTTGCTCAAAGTTTACCAATTTTATCCTCCTTAAAAAAAGCAGAGGCTCTGTTATTTTATGTCTTAGAGTATTTAAAAATTCTTTTTCTTTAGTTTTTGGACTTCAGGTGCAGGTACCTTTTTCCTTTAATTAATGCCTTTTCAGACAGTCTCATGTTCAATTACTATTCCTTCCACAGTTCAGTTGATTTAATCAAATATGCAAAAGACTTTAAAGGGAAACCTATCTTTTTTTCCTGCTGATAATTAACTTCTTAAATTAAGGTTTAGTAGGTGTTGTATGAATGTTGGTTTTATCATGATTATTAAAATTTATTATACCAAATGGTATAAAGTTTATAGTGTAAGTTAAAGAAATATTAAGTTTATAACCTATTTTACAAGTACTATTGTTTTGCAATAATTATTTAATGCCTTTATAGCATTGTTACTAGCTTACTTGTTTTCTTATGACTGAAATCACCACAGAGAAAAATCATGAATTTCTGATATTGAAATGTCAAAAATCTCTGTCAAATAGGATTTTTTGAGACCTCATGATTAAAAATCAAGGTTTGTAAATGAGACATATGTCTGCAGTTAATATGCTATTTGCTTACAAAAGAAAATAAGTACCAAGTACTAACATTTAAACTTCGAAAGGTAGTTATCGAGAATATTAGGTTATTTATGTGATAACACTCTATATTGGGATTCTATAATTCAATATCTTCTAGAAGCTGTTTTGTTCTATACTTAAATAAAAGTAAATTTTAAAGCAATTACAGTTTAATGAATGTAAATGACAACACATAGAAAAATAATTTCTTAACAATTATTTATTTATTTAGAAATTAAGAATTTTTGAGATAATCTCATACAATACAGTCACCTCCGAACATTAAGAAGCTAAAGGAGACACTGTTCTTCAAATTGCCCACTTGGATATCTTCCAAGTGCACTTTCCTTTCTTTCCTGCTCTAAAGCTTTTTAATAAACTTCCACACCTGCTCTGGAAAAAAAAAAAAAAAAGGCTAAGGGAGACAACTAGTCCAATTTCATTCCTGTAGTATACCTCTCATCAGCAAGTAGTCATCTATTCAATTAATATTTATTGGTATTTTAATATGTGCCTGGCATTGTGCTCAGTATTTTTATATATGGCATTTTATTTAATTTATTCCTCACATAAAATAGATTTTAATGATTTGTAATGAAGAAAGTAAGGCCAGAGGAGTTAACCGAATATGATCACACCTTTGTTAAATGTCATCATAATTTCTACCAGCAAATATATTTTACTTTGCATTTTATCATACTTTGTGTGTGTGTGTGTGTGTGTGTGTGTGTGTATAGATGATGAGAATTAGTGTAAAACATTAAGTACATATTATTATTTAAGTCAACTGCATTGGTCAATCAACAATCCATCAGTAAATCTAAGCTGAGTTTCTGATGTTTCAAGACCACTTTTCTTAAAGACTGTGGTGTACAAATTGTAGACTGGTAAATGTAATTTAATTGACCATTTCCTTCAAAGTGACCAAGTATTTACAATGGCCTGCTTTTTACCCTGTGCTTTCTCACCAACTTTTGATGAAGTTTCTCTTTTATCTTTAGGACCCTGAACTCTGCTTACTTGCAAGCCTGAACAAGCACAAAAACAAACAGACACAGTCGAATGTAACCTCTTTGCCTGGTTTTCCTGATCATAGCAGAATAGTTTTTGTGAGAACTCATTGGTTATTTTCCCTTGTTTGTCCAACTTCCCCTCTAATGATCTTGCTTATCTCTGCTTGTCTCCTTTTTACCCTATTAAGGAAGATCATTTTTCTGCTTGATTTTGAAATGTTCACGGAGTTTTTGAGATCTGGAGCAGTCTCCCATTGGAATAGTCTTTCTTTTTAACTGAAGTGTCTTCCTATCTAAGTACCTGTTTGTCTTTATTTGACGTAAGTGTAAAGAAGCCCGTGAAATTGTAAAGGGATTTTAAATGGCTTTAGTTTTGCTGTATTCGTACTGTCTAGGGAATACAAACTATATTTTTCTAGGATAAACCGGAAGGGCAGATAGGGAAGAAATAGTTGTACCAAAGTCAAAAAATAAAATTACAACGAATTTAGCTGTAGATCTAATTGGCTTTTGTTTGTGATTCACGAAGGAAGGCAGCCTTTATTCTACAAAATAGAACGAGAGATCTCAATGGACAATAGCAGAACACTGGATTATTTAAATTGGGAGCAAGGAAACAGAACAAAGAAAAAAAATCTAATTCGTTAACATCAGGTTACTTTTTGTAATGAATAAAGCAGAGGGAATTTTCTTATTATTGAATGAGGTAAACTGGAATCTCTTTTCTTCAAGAAAAAAAAAAAAGGTCACTTTGGATATCCATCTGTTACAGTAAGTAGCTAGTAAAGCGTGAGCAGGGCAGGAAAGGCCCTATCCACAACCAGAAATGTCAGTAGAAAATAATGCAATGGTCAGGTGGTTTTTATTGTCTCTCTGAAATAATAATTTATCATAGCCAGTTCCAGGGAAAGGCAGTCTCCCTATAGATTAAAAAAAAAAAAAAAAAAAAAACCAAAAAACTGAAACTGGTGATAAGCAGCTTCTGGATAAGATCTCAGGAGGTGAGCGAGTGGGCTCAGACATGCGTGTTAAGAGACAAAATGGCAGAGTTTAACAGTATATGATGTTTTAGGGGCATTCCACCAGCAAAGGGAAGAATGCCTTGGGAGAGCATGTGTACAAGTCCAGTAAGCACACTGCACATACTCACCTCCCAAGTGCTAGCAGGCCACTACGCATGCAGGTAGCTCACTTCAAGGGAAGAATGAAGGGAAAAGGGATACAAGATGCTGGAAGTAGGCCAGCATATAAAACCCTAAGTCCAAAGTGAAATGGAGAACTTGTCCTCCAAGATGCCCACTTGGCCCTCTTCCAATAATACTTTATTACTTTCTTTTAATTCTTTTTCTAAACTTTATTAATAAACGTTCACTCCTGCTCTAAAACTTGCCTCAGTCTCTTTTTTTTCTGCCGTATGCCCCTCAGTCAAAGTCTTTCTTCTGAGGAGGCAAGAACTGAAGTTGCTGCATACCCATACAGATTCACCACTGGTAACTTGGATACCCATCCCTGATAACACGTTTGCTTCCTAAAAGTTTCGTTTTGACTAGTTTGCACTTAGTATGAGTGACTCCACTTTGGTTTGGTCTGGAATGTTGGTGCCTAGTGCAAGAGCTCAGCTCAAAACAATGGCCTCTTGTAAGTTTTGTTTTACCTCAAATAGAGAATGTCAAAGCTGTGTCCTCATTTATTGAAGGTTTATGAGGTAAGAAATAGAAGATTCTCTTTTCTGAAAATAGCAAATGCTCATTTTATTTGCAGTTTCAGAAACATATATATATATATATATATTCTCTTTTGAGATGGGGTTTTGCTCTTGTTGCCTAGGCTGGAGTGCAATGGTGTGATCTCAGCTCACTGCAAACTCCGCCTCCAGAGTTCAAGCGATTCTCCTGCCTCAGCCTCCCTAGTAGCTGGGATTACAGGCATGCGCCACCACGCCTGGCTAATTTTGTATTTTTGGTAGAGACGGAGTTTCTCCATGTTGGTCAGGCTGGTCTCAATGGTCTCATGGTCTCAACCTCATGAGACTGGTCTCAACCTCATGATCCGCCTGCCTCGACCTCCCAAAATACTGGGATTACAGGCGTGAGCCACTGTGCTGGGCCCAGAAACACATTTTAAAAATCATTATAAATAACAATTATATGTGGCTACATAAAAATACGTCTACTATTAACCAAGAAATACAATTAATTTCAAAACTTCATGTTACATGGGAGATTAGAATTTAAATAATAAAAAAGCAAGTATCTCCTTAAATAGCTTTAACTATTATTGTCCTGTATCTCAGTAAAAAAGTTACTTTCTGAAAATATTTGAGCAGATTTATTCTGAGCCAAATATGAGTGAGTGATGGCCTGTGACACTGCCCTCAGGAGATCCTGAGAACATGTGCGCTCAAAGTGGTCAGAGTACAACTTGGTTTTATACCTTTTAGGGTGACCGTGAGACATCAATCCATACAGGTAACATGTACATTGGTTTGGTCCAGAAAGGCAGGATAACTGGAAGTGGGGGCTTCCAAATCAAAGGCAGATTCACAGATTCTTGTCTTCTTGGAAGTAATAATTAAGTCAAGAGACATGTAGTGATAGATAAGCAGCAGCAAACTTATTTAAAGGGATGATAAACTCTGAAAGCCAAGTCAGAGCAGGCCCCTTGAGAATGAGTGTCAGCTGACACTGGGGAACCCTCTTTATAAGAATCTTACATAATTATTCATAAAAGTGGCATGAAGGGGTGTTGCTGGCACACATGTTTTGGGCGGCCCCCTGGGTGTGCATGTGCTGTAACCATACATGCTAAGTGCATATGTCATATGTCTTATTAGCATGTTAAATCTCAACCGGGGGGTGTTTTAATTATTATAATGAACAGAAGGTTACTTTTAAGGTGAGGCAAGTGGAAGTGCGCATGCTCGCTACTGAGGAACGTCCCTACTGAAGTTATTTCCTACTAGGGCCAGGTTAAGTCCCAGTTTAGGGCCAGATAATCCTAACCACAATTACGTATGTGACTATTGTTTTTGTTTTTGTTTTCTGATTTTTTTAGTGGGGCACTGATTGCTAGTGCAGCAAAGTTTCCAGGGCTTTGTGTCTCCAGGGTTCCCTTTCCTGCTCATGTCTACCTATCCGCCTGCTCTAGCAGACGTGTTCTTACACATTTATCACTGGGGTTCCAGTGAAAACTTAATGTCATGAATAAAGCATTGGTTGGAGAAAAAAAAATGACATGTTTTTAAAATAAGATTAAATGTGTTTCATAAAGTGTTAATTTTCTTATACGCGATTCTATATTATACATAAATTAGTTTGGTCTTTTTCTGGGAGTGAAAGGAATTCATATATTTTCTCTGTCAACACATTTTTAAAAATATATGACATGCACTATTTATGCCCAAGTTATTTCATTATAAAAGTTTGAAATGTTTTTAAAAAATATCTTCATGCTTTATTCTTAGCATTGGTGTTCTAAAGTAAGGGAAATAAAGTTTTGGGAAGATTATTAGTTTTAATCCACAGGATCAGCATGTATTTCTTAGAGTAAAATTGTAAGATAGTATGATCAAAAAGCAAATACTTACAAAGCTTTATTTTTTCTTCTATATCCCAGTGTTTATGAGATCATGACCCAGATTCTCTTTTACCACTCATTATAGACCTAGTTAGTCCCAGGTTGCTGGCATTCCAAGCTACAATCACAATAGTAGAAGACATAGCAGCATCTCAACTCTGAGAATAAAGACACAGGACCAAAATATCTACGGTTTTACCATTTTTAATATCAAAATATATGACTAACTCCAGAGGTCATACAAATTAAATATATTATTTTATTGTATCGAAACAGTGCATGACTAGAAACAAATCTACCAATTAGGAAAAAATATGGACTGGTTTATCAGCTACAGTTAATACAGTAATAATGAAAAAGGGAATAATTAAAATAATAGTAAAAACAAAAAGCAGAAGAAAATTGTAGCTACATAGAAATTGAGTTTGTTAATACCTTTTATTAACATTGTTACATCCAATGAGAACACGTGGACACAGGGAAGGGAACATCACACACCGGGGCCTGTTGCGGGGTGGGGGGCTAGGGGAGGGATAGCATTAGGAGAAATACATAATGTAAATGACAGATTGATGGGTGCAGCAAACTACCATGGCACGTGTATACCTATGTAACAAACCTGCATGTTCTGCACATGTATACCAGAACTTAAAGTATAATAATAAAATAGTTGAATTAAAAAAATACATTGTTACATCAAAGCAGAAGATGGGGAATGATAGAAGACAAAGCAGCAATGAAGAAATACAGAAAATATTTCAAAAATCCAAAGCTCCACTGCTTGACAGAGGCACAGAATCTTCACAACAACATAGAGTTAAATTAAAATAAGGCTTTATAGCAGCAGTGATGTATCTCTTGAAAGTGTATGTGACGATCTAGCAGTAGTGATATCTATCCTGAAAATGTACATATCAATCTATTTTTAAAGGTACCTGTTAAAAAATAAGCTTCAAGAAGCCCTTAATTATCAAAGTGTCACAATTTAACGTCCCGAACTTTGTACATACAAGCATGTAGGTAAATGTATATGCACTCATACAACAAGCTTCAGCCCAGTATGACTATTAAACAGTACACACACACACACACACACACACAGTACCTGACCACCTACAATTGCATACAACAAAAATTTTTTGGTTGTGTTACCATTATCAGCAGCTACACATTTAAAGAATAATATTACCCAGTGAACAGTCTGGATCTTCAGTGAGTGATTTCTTTATATCTGGAATGCATATTTTTACAATTGTTAGAAAATATACAACGACAAGAAACAGGCACAAAGCCAGCAACAAAAAATTTTCATTGAAATTTATAAAAAACAATCAATAATACAACCCAGTAGATCTTAGAAACAAACAGGTTTAGTACTTTAATATAAATGCCAGGAAATTAAGTAATTTTTTTTTGTTTAAAGGAATGAACTAAATATTTTCAAAAGTAAAAAGTAGAACTTACTACTGTAAATTTCAGCAAAATACAGTGCCCAATTAAGATTGGGAATGAGATCTAAATTCTTGTTTAACACTAGTGGCATGGCATGGTACACAGGTTTATTTTTTGGTTCCTGAAAGAGGTTTGGTGGAATCAATGGCCTTGGTTTTTTTAATTCATCAAGGACAATGCAGGCCAGGCGCGTGGCTCAAGCCTGAAATCCCAGCACTCTGGGAGGCGGAGGTGGGTGGATCATGAGGTCAGGAGATCGAGACCATCCTGGCTAACACGGTGAAACCCTGTCTCTACTAAAAATACAAAAAACTAGTTGGGCGTGGTGGCAGGCGCCTGTAATCCCAGCTACTCTGGAGGCTGAGACAGAATGGTGTGAAGCCGGGAGGCGGAGCTTGCAGGGAGCTGAGATCACACCGCTGCACTCCAGCCTGGGCAACAAAGCCAACTCCGTCAAAAAAGAAAAAAACAAAAATGGACAATGCAGCGCATATATATTTTGAAAACAAAAGAAAAAGGAAGTCCATAGAAATATGAGTTGTCTACAGAATTTTCCTTTGAAAGATAATGTGATATTTCTTTCTTTTGGCACACAATATTAATTTATTATATCATTGTATAACATGCTTTACTTAATTATTTAAAGCTGCCTCTCTCAAATGAGCACAAACTTCTTACGAACAAGAACTTCATAAACTGTTGGTGGGAATATAAATTAGTTCAGTCATTGTGGAGAGAAGCTTTTCAGTGTTTCAAAGAACTAAGAGTTTAACTGCCATTCAACACAGCAATTCCTTTTTTTTTTTTTTTTTGTTATGTATGAGAAGGAAAATAAACTGTTCTACCGAAAAGACACATGCACCAACATGTTCATCACAGCACTCTTCACACAGTAGCAAATACATGTAATCAGCCCATGTGCCATCAATGATAGATGGGATAAAGAAAGTATGGTACATATACACTGTGGAATATTAAACAGCCATAAAAAAGAATGAAAACATGTCCTTTGCAGCTGCATGGATGTAGCTGAAGGCCATTATCCTAAGCAAATTAGCAAAGAAACAGAAGACCACATATTGCACTCTCACTAGCAGTGTGGAAGCTAAACATTGGGTATATGTGAACATAAAGATGGGAACAATAGACACTACAATAGGAAAAACAAGAGTGGGGAGGCAAGGTGGGGGTAAAGGTTGGAAAACTACCTATTGGGTACCATGCTCACTACCTTGGTGATGGATTCAGTCATACTCCAAACCTCAGCATCATGCAGTATTCTTTTGTAACAAATCTGCACATGTATTCCTTGATTCTAAAATAAAAGTTAGAACAATAAAAGGACAATTGTATTTTTTTAGGTAGTGTTTTGGGGCCAAGGTGGCTGACAAGAAGCAGCTGGTGTGTGCCACTCTCGTGCAGAGGAGATAGAGTGGTAAGTACAAACTAGCTCTTCATGTGAATTGTCCAGGAGGTCATGTTGGCATTCATCAAGGAAGCAATGGTGACCTATGGAGAGCAGATAGGAGTGAGGCAGGACAGTCACCCACCAAGCACTGGCACAGAGGGAAGGGAGGCTCCCCATCATGGGGAAATGATCAGTGTGAGTGAGAGCTCCTGGGGACCCACATTTCTGCTGTGGACTTTTGCAATACTGGGCACTTGAGAGTCCCCCCTGACTTCCACCCTGCCTGTCCCTCTGCCCCTGGGACTTCCAGAATGGCATAGAGAGCTGCATGGAATTTGGATAAACCTGCCGCTCATGCCCCAGGAAGCCCCAAGGGCCCTGGATTGCTGAGCACCCCATCATCAGCTGCCATAGCACCACCACCAAGGGAGGCCAGGCTACCTTGCATGCCTCCAGTACAGGAGATGTATCCACAGTGCTAAGGAGTGGATAGACTGCAGGCCCTACCACCACTACACCTTGCCAGGCAAAGCCCGCTGACCTGAGACCCAAACACAACCACCCTACCCTGCCTGAGGACTCCAGCAGGTCACAGCTCTCTAATTTTTCTGGGACAGAGTTCCCAGTGGTAACCTACAGGACTGCCTCAATTGCCGCTGCCATGACCTTCACCCCTCAGGCTGGGGTGAGAATTACGAGCCCAAGAGCCATCGTAGTCCGCCAGCATGCCGCAGCTGTGGAAAAGTGGCCAGGCAGTTTTCCACACAGGCCTCTGCCCCTGCTACCCTTCAATGGGCAGGGCCTCCTTACCTGCGCCCCCAGTGCAGCTGCCGTACAATCACCTAATCACTTCAGTCAGCAGTGGCTCTTTATTTATCTGGGGTGGAATTCCCAGATACCACTGACAAGCCCTATGCCATTGACACTGCAGCAGTACCTGTTCTTGCTTCCCTTGGGCTGGGGAGTGAACAAAGACCCTGATTGCTTTACTCACATCTACAACATGCTGCAGCTGCCATGCAAAGAGGAGGTCAGTCTCACTTCCTTCTGAGCCCCAACCTCCTGCTCTTCACCAGTCAGGATCCCTGGAATTTGGCCACAGCACGGCTTCCCCACCTCTGTAGGTAGAGCTCACGAGACAAGCGACAGACTCTTTGCCATTGCCACTGCCAGATTTCCCACCCCACTGCCCCAAAATTGCGGAGAGAAGAAATAGCCTGAGCTTGCCCAAGAGCTGTAATATACAGGCTTGGAGGGCCAAGCCAAGATCTGTGGCCAGTACTTCAGTGGGAGAGGAGCCCATAGTCTAGGACTGAGAGAGGGCGTGGCTGAAATCATGAGGAAATAGAGGAGCCGGGGGCGGGGAGGGGAGGCAAGGGGGAGGCGCTGAGTAGTAACTTATCTGCTTGCCATTATTAAGCACAATCTGATGGGTCAGAGCCCAAACTAGATCAAAAATACATGACTAATATAACCCCCTATTAAATCAAGAGCAATAATTCAGCTACAAAAAAATACATATACTGCACAAAGACTTGGCCCTCTGAAAACATCCAGAAATGAAGTCAAACGACAAGACTCAAATTATAACACAGCTAAAGGAACATTAGGCCACACAGATGAGAAAGAGCCAACAAACGAACTCTAGCAACTCGAAAAGCGAGAGTATCTTCTTATCTCTGAAGAACCACACTGGCTCCCTAGCAATGGTTCTTAATCAGAGTGAAATGTCTTAAATGGGAGACATAGAATTCAGAATCTGTATGGCAATGAAGATCATCAAGATTCAGGAAAAGTGTGAAACCCAATCCAAGGAATCCAAAGAATCCAGTAAAATCATTCAACACTTAAAAGACAAAATAGCCATTTTAAGAAAAAACAAAACAAAAAGCGATCTTCTAGAGATAAAACATATACTATGAAAATTCATAATACAACCATAAGCGTGATTATGAAATTATGAGATACACCAAGCTGAGGGAAGAATTTCAGAGTTTTAAAACTGGTACTTCTACTCAACCCAGTCAGACAAATAAAAACAAATTAGAAAGAATGTACAAAACATCATTACAATATGGGATTCTGCAAAAAGACCAAATCCATGGCACACTTGCATCTCTGAAAGAGAAGGAAACAGAGCAAGTAACCTGGAAAACATGTTACCCTGATAGCAAATCCAGACAAGGAAACATCAAAAAAGAAAAAAAAAAAAAAAAAAAAAAAAAGGAAAGAAAGAACACTACAGGTCAATATATCTTATGAATATTGTTGCAAAAATAAAAAAAATCCTAGCAAAACAAATTCAACAATACATTAAAAATATTACTCATCTTGACCAAGTGGGATTTATCCCTGAGATGCAAGGATGGTTTAATATATGCAAATCAATCAGTGTGATACATCATATCAACAGAATGAAGGATACAAACTGTATGATTATTTTAATTAATGCTGAAAAAACATTTGATACAATTCAACATCCCTTCATGAAAAAAAACACTCAAAACCTGGAGATAGAAGAAACATTCCAATACATAACAAAAGCCATATATGACAGACCCATAGCTATTAATATTGTTATACTGAATAGGAAAAAGCTGAAAGCCTTTTCTATAAAATCTGGAACATGACAAGGATGCCCACTGCCACCAACCACTCTTATTTAACATAGCACTGGATATTCTAGCTACAGAAATCAAACAAGTGAAACATATAAAAGGCATCCAAATTAAAAAATTAAATTATTCTTGTTTGCAGATGATATGATCATTTATTTGGAAAAACCTAAAGACTCCACGAAGAAACGGAACTAATAAAAAATTCAGTAAAGACGCAAGATTCAAAATCAACATAAAAAAGCAGTGGCATTTCTATATGCAAAAAGTAAACAATATGAAAAAGAAACCAAAAAGCAATCCTATTTACCATAGCCATACATAAAATTAAATTCCTAAAAATTAATGAAAGAACTGAAAGATGTCTATATTAAAAACTGTAAAACACTGATGAAAGGAATTGAAGAGGACACCAAAAAATAGATAAATAATCCATATTCATTGATTGGAAGAATCAATAGTGTTAAAATGTCCATACTACTCAAAGCAATCAACAGATTCAATCCAATCCTTATCAAAATACAAATGACGTTCTTCACAGAGATAGAAAAAAATCCTAAAATTTATGTAGAGCCATAAAAGACACAGAATAGCCAAAACTATCCTAAGCAAAAAGAACCAAACTGGAGGAATCACATTACCTGACTTCAAATTATACTACAGAGGTACTGTAATGGAAACAACATGGTATTGGCGTAAAAACAGACACATAGATCAATGGAACAGAATAGACAAACCAGAATCAAATCCACACATTTATAGAGAACTGATTTTCGAGAAAGGGACTAAGAACATACACTAGGGAAAAGATAGTCTCTTTTTCTCTTCCCATCATTGGCTGAAAAAGACAGTCACTTCAATAAATGGTGCTGGAAAAACTGGGTATCTATATGCTAAAGAATTAAACTAGACAAGTATCTCTCATCATATACAGGAACCAAATCAAAATGGATTAAAGACTTTAATACCTCAAATCCTGGAACTAATACAAGAATACTTTGGAAAAAATCTCCAGGACATTGATCTGGGCTTACATTTTTTTGAGCACTACTCTAGAAGCACAGGAAGCCAAAGCCAAAATGGACAAATGGGATTACGCCAAGTTGAAAAGCCTCTGCACAGCAAATGATAAAATCAACAAAGTGATGGACAACACACAAATGGGAGAAAATATTTGCAAACTACCTATCTGACAATGGATTAATAACCAGAATATAAGGAGTTCAAACAGCACAGTAGGAAAAAACAATCCCATTAATACATGGGCAAAGATTTAAATAGACATTTCCCAAAAGAAGGCATACAAATGGCAAAGAAGCATATGAATAGTTGCTCAATATCATTGATCATCAGAGAAACATAAATCATATCTACAATGAGATCTCATCTCACCCCAGTTAAAATGGCTTATATCCAAAAGACAGGGAATAATAAACGCTGGTGAAGATGTGGAGAAAAGGAAACCCTCGTACACTGTTGGTGGGAATGTAAATTAGTAAAACCACTATGGAGAATAGTTTTGAGGAGGTTCCTCAAAAAACTAACAATTGATCTACCATGTGATCCAGCAACCCCACTGCTGGGTGTATACTCAATGAAATGAAATCCATGTAGTGAAGAGATGCCTGCACTTCTATATTTGCTGCAGTACTGTTTACAATAGCTAAGATTTGGAACCAACTTAAGTGTCCCTCAATGGATGAATGGATAAAGAAAATGTGGTACATATAAACAATGAATTACTATTTAGTCATAAAAAGGAAAAAGATCCCGTCATTTGCAACAACAAGGATGGAACTGGAGACCATTATGTTAAGTGAAATAAGCCAGGCACAAAAAGACAAACAGCACACGTTCTCACTTATTTGTTAGATCCACAAAAAATCAAAACAATTTAACTTATGATACTCTATTGAGTTGCAAACAGTCCAGTTACACTCTGGTTACCAGAGAATCTGAAGGGTAATGGGGGATGGTGGGGGAGGTGGCGATGGTTAATGGGTACAAAAAATATAGAAAGAATGAAAAAGACTTACTATTTGGTAACATAATAGTGGGACTTTAGTCAATAATAACTAACTGTACATTTTAAAATGACTTAAAGAGTGTAATTGGATTGTTTGCAAATCAATGAATAAATGCTTGAGGAAATGAATACTCCATTCTTCATGATGCAATTATTTATTTCACATTTCATGCCTGTGTCAAAGCATCTCATGTACCCCATAAATATACACGCATGCTATGTTCCCCCCAAAAAATTTAAATTTAAATTTAATTTTTAATTTTTAAAAAATTATAAGAAAAAGTAGTTTAATAAAATCAAAGTTTCTCATAAACATCCCTCGGAAAACTAAAAGTAGAAAAGAATATTCTGAAGCTGATAATCCTTACCAATAACATAAACTGTCGATTAACACATATTTTGTATGTTATATGCATTATATACTGTATTCTTACAATAACATAAGCTAGATAAAAGAAAATATTATTAAGAAAATCATAAAGAAGAAAAAATGGATTTGTTATTCATTAAGTGGATGTGTATCACCATTCATCATAAAGATCTTCACCCTCGTTGTCTATGTTGAATAGGTGTACGAGGAGGAGAAAAACAAAGGGTTGATCTAGGTGTCTTGAGGGTAGCAGAGACAGAACAAAATCTATATATAAATGAACCTGTACAGTTAAAACCCATGATGTTCAAGGATCAAATGTACATGAACAACTGATTTTTGGCACAAGTACAGAGAAAATGCAATGTAAAACTGATATTCATTTTAACTAATGATGTTAAAATTCGTATAAAAAGCAAAACAGTTACAATTTACTAAAATTATATGAAAAAATGACAAAGTTGAAGAACTTACTTTGCCTAATTTCAAAATCATTTAAAGGTACAATAATCGCCCATGTTTGGTTATACATGCTTGTAGTTTCAGAAGCTCAGGAGGCTGAGATGGGTATATCCTGGGCAACACAGTGAGACTCCTTCTCTAAAAATAAAAATAAAAATAAAAATGCAATATCCAATATGTCATTTTAGTAGGAGGATAAATATATAAATAAATGGGAAAAAAGAGTCTAGAAATAGAACTACTCATATATTATTAATTAATTTTAAATAAATGTGTCTGGGTACTTAAAAGGGAAATAGAATATGTTTTCAAAAATGTTGTTACATCAACTTGGTAGCCACATGGAAAAAAAAACAAACAAATTTTACATCACACCATTCCCAAAAATAATTTGAGATATGTCTGTACCTAAATTTAAAACTTGAAACTATGTAAACTGTGGAAGAAAACATAAGAAAAAAAAGGTTTTCTATCTCAGGACAGGCAACTATTTCTTTTCCATAACACAAGCACACATGCACACAAACAAACACGAAACATAAAAAAAATTGTAAGTTAAACATCACCATAATTTCAAAGAATTTAAAATCAAAAGACGAGAAAGATAATGAAAAGCCAAGGTGTTTAGACTGAAAGTACTTATTCACAACACTTCTATCCAATATTTGTATCCAGAGTATATAAAGCACAATTACAACTAAGTAATAGCAAATGAAACAATCTAATTTAAAAATGAGCAAGATATTTAATTAAACATGTTGCTAAACAGAAATGAATGGCAAATAAGCACATAACAAGATGCTCACATTATTCGTCATAATGTAAAAGGAAATTAAACCAAAAATATAATACACACACACACACACACACACACACACAAGTGATTCTAATTAAAACAACTGACAATTCTAAGAATTAAACAGGATATGGAGCAATTTGAAATCTCGTATATTGCTCTTCACAATGCAAAGGGAAATAGACCCTTTCAACAGAACTTGGCAGTTTCTTACTAAGTTAAGCATCCACTTACCATATTACCCTAAAATTTTACTCCTAGGAATTTACCTGATAGAAATGATAATATGGTCGGGTGCAGTGGCTCACGCCTGTAATCCTGGCACTTTGGGAGACCGAGGCAGGCAGATTAGAGGTCAGGAGATCGAGACCATCCTGGTCAATATGGTGAAACCCCGTCTCTACCAAAAATACAAAAATTAGCTGGGCGTGGTGGCACATGCCTTTTATCCCAGCTACTTGGGAGGCTGAGGCAGGAGAATCAATTGAACCAGGGAGTCGGAGGTTGCAGTGAGCCGAGATCAGGCCGCTACACTCCAGCCTGGTGAAAGAACGAGACTCCGTCTCAAAAAAAAAAAAAAAAATAAAAATAAAAATAAAAAGACATGTTAATATATGCCCTTCAAAAGGCATATACTGAAATGCTCACATATTCCTTATGGCTTTATTCGTAATAGCCTGAACCCGAAACTAACCCAAAAGCAAATGATGTAGAAAATAGATAACTAATTTGTGTCGTGTCCATGAAGTGGTACATTACTCAGCAAGAAGAAAAAGGAATAAAAAATTCATACATGAAACAATGTGAATTCGTTTAAAAGCCTAAAGAAATGAAATGCTTAAAATGCGGCATTTCATTTTCTGAAATTCCTGAAAAGGCAAAACTATAGTTTCAGAAAGCAGATTGACTATTGCCAGAAACAAGAAGGGGAAGAGGTTGATGAGGGTTGATCACAAGGGATCTGGTTTATTTCAGTTAGCATAATGTCCTCCAGGTTTATGCACAATGTCACATGTAGCAAAATTTCCTCATTTTTTAAGACTGAATAATATTCCAATATATGTGTATACCACATTTTTTAAACCTGTTCATCTGTTGATGAACATTAAGGTTGTTTCCATACCTTGGCTGCTGTAAATACCACTGCAACAAACATAGGAGTACAGATAACTTTTATATGTTCTAACTATGATTATTTTAGATATGTACCCAGAAATGATTTTGTTGGATCATATGGTAGTTCTATTTTTTTTTTTTTTTTTTTTTTTAAAGACGGGGTCTTTCTCCTGTCACTCAGGCTGGAGTGCAGTGGCACTTTCTCAGCTCACTGCAACCTCCGCCTCCCTGGTTCAAGCCATTCTCCTGCCTCAGCCTCACAAGTAGCTGGGATTACAGATGCCCACCACCACGTCTGGCTATGTAGTTCTACTTTTAACTTTTTGAGGAATCTCTATAGCGTTTTCCAAAGTGGCTGCACCATTTTACGTTCCCAGCAACAGTGTACAGGGAAGGGTTCTAATTTATCCACAAACCTACCAAAACTTTTATCCTTTGATTCTTTTATAATAGTCATTCTAACATGCCTGAGAATATCTCATTGTGATTTTGATTTTCATTTCCCTGATTATGAGTGATGCCGTGCTTCTTTCTGTATGCCTGTTCACCATTTGAATGTCTTCTTTGGAAAAATGTCTATTCAAGCTTTTGCCCATTTTTTTTAAAAGACAATATTTTCAGAGTTTTAATTTCACGACAACATTGAGAAGAAGGGACAAAGATATCATACACAACTTCTGTAACCATACATACACAACCTCCCCAATCATCAATATGCCCCACCAGGGTGGTACAATTTTTTACAATAGAGGAGCCTACATTGACACATGATATTACCAAGAGTCCATCAATTACGTGGTTTCACTCTTGGTCTTGTATATTCTGTAGGCTTAGACGAAATTATGACATATGTACACCATTATAATGTCATTCAGAGTATATTTAATGGTTTAAACATTCTTTGTGCTCTACCTATTCATCCTCCCCTTGCCCCAACACTGGCAAATACTAAAATTTTTATTGACTCCATGATTTTGAGTTTTTTGGAAGTTATATAATTAAAATCATGTAGTATGTAGCCTTTTTAAATTGTCTTCTTTCACCTAGTAATACGAATTTCATTTCCCTCTGTGTCTTCTCATGGCTTGATGTCTCATTTTGTTTTAGTACTTAATAATATTCAATTATTTGGATGTACCACAGATTATTTATTTATTCACCTACTGTAGGATATATTGGTTGCTTCCAAGTTTTGGAAATTATGAATAAAGTTGCTGTAAATATCTGTGTGCAGGACTTTTTGTGGACTTAAGTTTTTAGCTCCTTTGGAAGTTGAACATGCACACGAGAGAGATTGTTGCATCACAAGGTAAAATTATATTTAGTTTTGTAAGACTCTACAAAACTGTCTTCAAAAGTGGCTGTACTAGTTTGCATTTTCACAACAATGAATGAGAGTTTCTGTTACTCCACATTCTCACCAATATTATGTGTTGTCTGTGTTCTTGATCTTGGCCATTCTCATAGTTATGTGGTGGTATTTATTTGTTTTTATAAATTTGCATTTACCTAATGACATATAATGTGGAGCATCTTTTTATATGCTGATTTTTCATCTGTATATCTTCTTTGGCAGGGTGCCTATTAAAGTCTTTGATCTGTTTCTTAATCAAGATATTTTTGTTATTGAGTTTTAAGAGCTCCTTATATACATTACATATTATCCACTTATCAGATATATGATTTGCAAATATAAGTTGCCTTTTCATTCTGTCAATCGTTTCTTTTGCTGTGCAGAAGCTTTTTAGATGGATGTACTTTCACTTGTCTGTTTCTGCTTGTGTCTTGTGCTTTTGGTTGCATATCCAAGAAATTAGTGTCAAGACCAATGTTATGACAGGTTGTCCCTGGGAGTTTTACATTTTCAGGTTTTATATTTCAAACTTTTATCTATTTTGAGTTAGGGGGGTGTGTGTGTGTGCGTGTGCGTGTGTGGTGTGAAGAAAGGGTCCAATTTCATTTTTTTGCATGTGGATTTCCAGCACCATTACTTGAATAGATTATCCTTTTTGTTCAGTATTATTGACAAACTTGTTAAAGATCAGTTAACTGTATACAACATTCATGGGTTTATTTCTGGGCTCTCTATTTTTTTTTCAACTACATTGTAGGTTTTTTTTTAATACCAATATCATGCAGTTTAAATCACTGTAGCTTTGTAACATATTTTTTTTTTTTTTTTTTTTTTGAGACGGAGTCTCACGCTGTTGCCCAGGCTGGAGTGCAGTGGCGCGATCTCGGCTCACTGCAAGCTCCGCCTCCCGGGTTCCCGCCATTCTCCTGCCTCAGCCTCCTGAGTAGCTGGGACTACAGGCGCCCGCCACCGCGCCCGGCTAATTTTTTATATTTTTAGTAGAGACGGGGTTTCACTGTGGTCTCGATCTCCTGACCTTGTGATCCGCCCGCCTCGGCCTCCCAAAGTGCTGGGATTACAGGCTTGAGCCACCGCGCCCGGCCTGTAACATATTTTAAAATCAGAAAGTGTGGTGTCTTTAGCTTTGTTCTTTCTAAAGATTTCTTTGGATAGTCAGGATCTTATATGGTCCCATTTTACAGATAAAATTGACAAACTGTTAACTAGGCTAACTATTAAAAACAAAAACAGAGAGAATTTGCAAATAAATGGTATTATAAATGAATTAGGGGACATTAGAACTAAAGCCACAGAAATGAAAAGAATTATAAAAAGGTATGATGAATATTTATTTGCCAACAAATTAGTAAAGTCAAAGAAATGGATAAATTCTTAAAAACATATAATGTATTAAGACTGAATCATGAAGAAATAGAAAATGTGAACAGACCAATAACAGAAGTTTATTGAATTAGTAATCAAAAACCTCCCAACAAAGAAAAGCCCAGATGGATTCACTGATTTATTCTACTGCACATTTAAAGGATAATTAACACCAATCCTTTTCAAATTCTTTCAAAAAATTGAAAAGGAAAGAGGACTTCCATACTCATTTCATGAGACCAGGATTACACTGATGTCAAAGCCAAATAAAGATATTACTAGGGAAATCAACTACAGTCCGGTATCCCTGATCAACTCCTGTAAAAATATCAGAACTTAAAGTATAATAATAATAATAATAATAATATCCTCAACAAAACACTAGCAAACTAAATTCAACAGCACATTAAAAGGATCATACTCCATGATCAAGTAGAGTTTATTCCTGGGATAAAAGTGTTGCTCAACATATGCAGATGCATCAACATAAAACATTGCATTAACAGAATAAAGAAAAAGTACATGATTATCTTAATAGATGCAGGAAAATCATTTGATAAAATTCAATAGCCTTTCATGACAAAAACTCTCACAAATGAGAATTCTTAAGTGTCAAAAGTGATATTTATAAGTCTCTTTATCCCTTCTCCTCAATCATTTTAAAAACCAAAAAGCAATGTTTATTTTTATACCTGTCTTCTTTCTTTAACACTTTATTTTTTATTGATTTAATATTTAAATTTATGATCTTGACACATAATATTTGCACATATTTTTAGGGTACAATGTGATATGTGAATGCATGTATACATATTATAATGATCAAATCAGGGCAATTATCAAATCCTTCACTTTCAAAACTTTCTTATGAAATATAACATATACATATAATAATTCACAGAACAAATGTTTAGATGTCCATAATTTACTTATAATGTAAACACCAATGTCCCACCAAGTATGTCAAGAATTAGAACATTGACAGCTCCCAAAAGTTTCCCTCATACTAGTTTCAAATTACTACCCTCTTCTTTCCCTGCAAAGATAACCAGTATGGTGCCTTTTGTGGCAATCATTTATTTGCTTTTGCTTATAATTTTACTTCTTAACTGTGCATCCTGAAACATTGTAGTAGTAGTAGTAGTAGTGGTAGTTTTTCTATTTTTTGAATTAATCATATGTATATGTATGTGTTTGTGTGTGTGTGGATGCATATAATATATATATTATATATAATACATATATCATAGCATATATGAGTTTTTAATATACATACACAAATATATACTTATCATATATATCTAGTGTATATCTACATGAATAATACACTGCATAAATCACTATATACATACAGTAAGTATGTATGTAATATATACAGTATATATTTATATATGTATGTAATATAACATGTAATATGTATCATTTATGTATATTAGTATATAATACATATATTTGTATACATCAGTATATATGTGTATAATACAGTGCATTATATTTTACAGATAGTATGTATATATAAGTTTATAATACATACACATATATAATAGTATATATGTATAAAATACAGTGTATATTTTATATATTTTATAGTGTATATGTGTATATATATAATCTGTGCCTTATAATTTTAAAATTTAGAACTCTTATAGTTCTATCTCCATTATCTAATTTGTTCTGTTGATTTTCATCAGTATCGTCGCATCTCACATGTTCATATGTCTGGTCATTTCTTTCTGCATGCTGGATCTTTCACTTGCAAAGTTGTTTGAAAAACCAATTTGATATTTAGTCTGATGTGATCTACCTCATACTAAACAGATAGAATATACTTTTTCTTTTATCAGCTTCCAGAGATCACTAGACCTAAGAGACACTGCAAACATTAGCATTCCTGGATAGCTTTAATCCAATTAAAGAATTGAATTGGTCTAAAACTAGTATAAATTTTCTGGGAGGCATCCTACTTTTTATTCACTTTTCAACATGGAAATCAGCACTTTTGAGTCTGAAAGCAAATGAATTGTGTTCACCAGGCCACTGAGGCAGAGTCTCTAAAATGGTCTACTCTGACCCCTGCCCTTGGTGGCATGCCCTCGTGTAATTATCTCCCCTTGAGTTTTAGCTAGAACAGGTGATTCATTTGTAATCATTAGAATATGGCAAAAGAGTTGGGATGTTCCTTCCTCCATTAGGTTCAGTTCCAAGAAGATTGTGACAACATTAGGCTCACCACACTGAGCATCTAGATAGACAGATCGATAGATTGATAAACAGACTAGATAGATAGATAGATAGATAGATAGATAGATAGATAGATAGACAGATAGATACATAGATACATAGATACATAGATAGATAGATAGATAGATACAAAGGTATATATCTCAGCTTTTGTAGATGTGCTTGGGGGAGGTTACTTAATTTGCTATTACCAGTTTGATTTTTATTTTTTATACAATTAATTCATAGTTTATTTCCCTAATTAGAATTAATATTTTTGCAACCTACTCTCCTTTGAAAATCAGAAATCTGACAGAATCATACCTACAATCTTATACATTTTAAATTTATTGATCTACAAATTCAAATAATTCAAATTTATGTTTGTCTATTTTACTTCACAGTTTAATCCAAATAAAAACCGTAACCCTCTAAAACATTAAAATGAACAAATATTCCCTAAAACAAAAATTAGATAAGTTGCAAAAGGGTTTTACTTTCAAGAGACTGATCATAGTCATACAACAAATATTTCAGAAATGAAAAAGCTCATGCTTTGTTCAAAGTAGAGTTTTTATTTGCACAACACCTGTCTGTGCTGCTTATGTCGTGTTTACATATGCACTCAACACAATATTCAAATTTAGAAAAATAATCAAGTAATTTTCTTGTGTGCAAATTTCCTACAAAGTACATATTAGTCTCTACTTACTTCAATATCTACTTTGTAATTCAGAAATGAGTACCCATTTCCCCATCGTTCCTCAAGAAAAAAAGCTTATATTGTTACACACCATAGGTGGCTCCACTTCAGTGATTTCACTGAGTAAAGTTGAAGTCTTTTGAGATTGTCTATAGGTAGATATTACAACATAAATGCAAATAGAAAAATTCATTGATTTGCAAATCTTGGGAAAAAGTCAAAGGTTACTTTAAATATTATTTTAAAAGTTGTAGTCTGTTTTGATGTTTGTATTTTGAAGCTTAACTTATATAATAAAAATATTCTGTTTTCAGAATCCATTTTTGTACTACTTAATAAAATTTCTTTACATATGTATTGCAAATTGTCTTCTATAAAAAGGCTAGAACAGAACATTGAGTATCTTCAAGTTTGTTAAAGCATAATCAGTGAATTACTACCATCTTTTTCTGGAATGTTTGATATATATAGCACGAAACTCCTAATTACATAGCTATCATCTTAAGTCTCAGCACACATCATTCAGCTGATGTATGTATCACTGCAGAAACGAACAAATAAAAATATTTGTATGTGTATATTAACCAATAACATCCTAAATCTAGAGTTAATTGAATCATTAATTTAAATTTAGTCACAGGGTACACTGTAGATTCATGAATATTTATTTACAATTTTGACAAGCTATAATCTTGGTAGCTTTTACCCTTCCAACAAACAAAAATACTGATACACTTACTGAGAACATGGAACTGATAATAGTACTTCATTTTATGAATGCAAATGTTATAGAAGCCAATATTTATCTCTTGATTTTAAGCTTTTAATAAGACTGAATTTAAACTCTGTGAAGTAGAATTTCAAGTCTAATTATATCTTTATTAATGGCATGCCTTTTATACACATTAACCTAATTGTTACACAATTATATAAAGATGTCAGTGTAATTACTGTTGAACAGTTTTGATAGAAATGTAGTTAGGCTTTCCTAATGTTATTATTGTCCGTTATTTATTCCCCATTGGATTTATATTTCGTTTCTTATAATATTAAAGATAGACAGTATTAATGTACCACAAAAGCTGAAACACAAAGAAATATTGTTCCTTGTTCTAGATTCCACAATTTTTGAATATACTAAATATCTAATAATAGACTGACAACACTTTATAATATGCATAAATTTTCACATTGAATGGTATAGGATTTTTAGGACGCAAACCTGGATGCACATGTAAACCATCTATTAAATAGCTTAGGTCTAAGAAATTTATATGTTCTAATGACTGGACTCAGCTTATTAAAAGTAAATGATAATCATTTATAGAAATTTTAGGTTGAGGCATTTCTATTTTATTTAAAGTAAATATATGAATAATGAACTGTTAGCCACGTATTTCAGAATACCTTATAAACTTTCTTACAAAGAATAGAAACATAAAATTTATTATATACAATATCTAATATATACTTAAATTAGATATTTTAATTTCAAACATGCTCTAGATTTCTAATCCTGCAGGAATAAAAAGTTGGATAAAAGTTTTTTAAGTTTAGTTACAAAAAATTTTAATCTATATTATGAAGAAGAATGCTTAGATACAGTTATTTTTCTTATTTACAATTTAAGTAGCTCTTAAATTGGAGCTGACACAAGTAAAGTTAACAGAGTTCAAGCACGTGTTTTGTTTGTTCATTTTACTTCCGAGCAGTTTTAGCTGGGGTACATCATTGTGCTGTTTTTGATAGAAGTGCGAAGGGGACATAGCTTGATAATTTGGGGGAACATATTTCTTATAAACCTTCTCTACCATGAAGGAAAACACTCTTTATTGCCTACTTACCATAGTAGTAATTCTCAAAATAATTTATATAAAATACTAAACATTAAATGATAATTTGGACCATTAAGTTCACGTAATTTCTGATATTTAATTTTTCTCTTTATGATCTGTATGATATGCAACATTAGTTTTAAGATCTCGTATATGCTTGCAAATGTACAATGAGTGGTAAGGGACCTGATTTGTGACTCTGTACCTCATCCTTTCATGTCAGGTGTTTATTCAAACTTCAGAGACCATCAGAGTAAGTGAAACTGACCCAATAGTACAATAGATAGGTGTTTTTTGTTTGTTTGTTTTATGAACATATAAATTAACTCGTCGGATCTTAAAGCTGTTTTTGTTTTGTTTTGTTTTTTTGAGACGGAGTCTGGCTCCGTCGCCCAGACTGGAGTGCAGTGGCGCAATCTCGCCTCACTGCAAGCTCCCCCTCCTGGGTTCACGGCATTCTCCTGCCTCAGCCTTCCGAGTAGCTGGGACTACAGGCGCCCGCCACCTCGCCCGGCTAATTTTTTGTATTTTTAGTAGAGGCGAGGTTTCACCGTGTTAGCCAGGATGTTCTGGATCTCCTGACCTTGTGATTCGCCTGCCTCGGCCTCCCAAAGTGCTGGGATTAGAGGCATGAGCCACCTCGCCCAGCTAGAACTGTTTTATCTGAGTTCCTTCTTCAGGAAAGGATCCCCAGGCCTCTGAAGAAAAAAAAAAAAAGTATCAAAGAACTGAAGCTTATCAGATCACCACATCCAAACTATGAAATGCCAGACCCCTCATTCATTATGATTGCTTCCTTGCCGCTCCCTAATTCCTGTTTCCTTAAACACTGCAACATTTCTTCCATAATATATAAAGCACTCGTTTTAGTTGGTCAGGGAGACGGATTTGAGACTGATATCCCATCTTCTCAGCTATGGCACCTGTTTAAAACCTTCTGGATAGTTCAGTATTTCCTGCTTCCCAGGATTTCAATAAAATTTAAGGTTACTAATGATAAAAATTATAGTTAACATGTAAGTCTGTATAAAATATACCAAAAGATGTATTTTTAGTGAGAAAAAGAAAGCTTTTGTCTAATTCAGAAGTTATCAAAAAGTTAATTCAAATTATGAACTTAAAAGTGTTATTTATGAAATACGGTAGTAAGGACCCAGTAAGTAAGTGAGATAGATTTGAAGAAAGTTACGAACATGAAGGTGTATTTTTGGTAAGGAGGATTATAAAGAAGAGAATAATTTATACGAGAAAAGATCTCGTATGGTGAATTTTTGTCCTACAGTAAAATGACTGTTTATTAAAAATAAATCTAGGACAAAACAAAGTCTAAGGATATTATAGATGGTCTGTGTAAATCATATGTAGTTTTTCCTGTTTCTCTGTGTGTCTGTTTTCAGGTACATACAGAGAAAATAGGAAACTGTAAAAGTTTAGATAACAAAATATTTTTTAAACCTAATAGAAAAGTTGAGAAATTTGACTAATTAACATTGCTCATGGTTAATGGCCTTAGTCTTGATGAAGGCAAAATAATCAATAATGTAAAAAATATATTGGCAGTTTCGCAATTTCTGAAAATATAGCTAAGCATGAAGCCGGGTTTAGCATGGAGCCAAATTTCACATACATTTTTGTATCGCTTCACACTGTCTTTGATATTCTACATAGATGGTATGACTACTAGGGTACTTACTGGTCATGTACCTAAAGTGAATTTCTTAATTGCATCTTAATTGCACAAATTGTGTAGTAGTAGTGGTGAACTTAAAGATGTTAAATTGTGTATTGGGACTAAAATATTTACCACATGATTTTTTTTTTTTTTTTTTTTTTTGGTTCTCTCTTTGGGTATCACTGTAACCTCCAAGACAAACTAAATAGGAGAATATTTGGGGGTTGCTTTTCTGTTTATTTCCTGTTTTTGTTTCTTATTTTTCTATTTATTTGCTGTTTGTTCTCCTTTGGGCTTTACTTGATAGGATGATTTATGCTTTTTTAATTTCCAATGCAAGGCCTTTGTTTGGTTCCATGAATAGTCATTTTGATTTCTATGCATTTCTAACAAGACATCATTTGTTCAATTCATCTTATATTCCTCAGCTACATTTGTAAAACCTGCAAAAATTGATAGAACATGCCTGCCATTTAAAATTTGGTTGCTTTTACTTACCTCTGATGAGCCAGAGAGCTACAAGAGCTTTATACTTACTGGCCAAAAAACCAAAAAAAATAAAAGACTTATTTTTATATGTTCTGAACAGAAATAATACATTATATATTTTGTTATTTGAAAAAGTAGATGAGATTAGAAATGTTTAAATAGTGTTTATTTCCAAGATAGTTCATTTAAATCAATATTTTGAGTTGGTTTCCTCTTACTTCAATAAAAGAAAAAAGCTGTGATATGGATATAAAGGTTTAGTGTTCAGAAAAGATTGGCTTTGTCCTTGAGGAAATGATATTGAGATTTTTCTCAAACTACTTTAGTTGTGTTTACCATTATTAAAATTAAGTAACATTTACTTAGATTAAGTGTTAATAAAAACTGAGACTTTCTAGTGATTTTTGATCCCAAGCCATTTTTCACTGATGGGCAATCATGTGCATACTTGAAAAAAAATATGTACAAGTGTTCTACTGGCCCGAAGATTTTAGTGGTGAAAGTTATCTAATAAGTTGTCAGTAATGTATCCAGAAACCAGTCTTGGAAATGCCTAATGATGCTCTTTTAAATAGCTGGAACAAAATACAGAAATTACTGTGTGCTTATTCTTACTTCGTTCCTGTTTTTTATTTGTTTGTTTGTTTGTTTGCTTGTTTTTGACAGTCTTGCTCTGTCACCCAGGCTGGAGTGCACTGGCGCAATCTCGGCTCACTTCAACCTCCACCTCCCGGGTTCAAGCAATTCTCCTGCCTCAGCCTCCCAACTAGCCGGGACTACAGGCGCATGCTACCACGCCTTGCTAATTTGTTGTATTTTAGTAGAGACGGGGTTTCACTGTGTTGCCCAGACTAGTCGCGAACTTCTGAGCTCAGGCAGTCTGCCTGCCTCAGCCGCCAAAAGTGCTGGGATTACAGATGTGAGCCACTGTGCCCAGCCCATACCTGTTTTATTGTATAATACTTAAGTGAAAGATTATTTATTCTCATGTTGAACTTTCTAAACTAATATTTATATTTACCTTTTTTTGATGGAGAGAAAAGTTAGGTGTCTTTCTTTGATAAGTTTGGCATAGAACCCACCATTTTTTGATACCTTTGATCACAGTTCTATCACTAGAATACTAGCAATTCGACGTATGCAAAGAATAACCTAACTAATATGATACAGTGGTTTGAAGTGCTATAGGTATTAACTCCGAAACACCAAATCACATTGTTTTAATTTGTAACATGTAAGACAGAATGATAGGATTTTCTGTAGAATAAGTATCCTATTAACTAATCCTTGTGCTATTAAGTTACAGGGCTTTGAATCCTGGGTCTGAAGAGAGCACCAACCCTTGATAAATTTTGTGCATTGACACCTGTCAAATCCCGTTTCTAACTCTAGAGAAGATGGCAATCAAAATGAACTGCTTTTGTGAGACACAAGCCTAGAAACTAAAACTATTTAATTATTCTAGGCCCAGGGACTATCATAGAAGAGGGGGTACATGAGATTGTTAGAAGTGATTAGTTCATTGTGTTTGTATATTAAGCATTCATATCAACAGCACACTGATGCAAGGCCAGTGTCTGAGCCCTTGGGTCAGAATGACAGGGTTTTATTTTTGGAGCATTGATGTGCATTTTCATAAAAAATTGTAGACGGTTATAAAAAGTTTATAAGGCTGGGCATGGTGATTGACGTCTATAATCCCAGCTCTTTGGGAGGCTGAGGTCGGTGGATCACTTGAGGCCAGGAGTTTGAGACCAGCCTGGCTAACATGGTGAAACCCCATTTCTACTAAAAATACAAAAACAATTAGCTGCGTGTGTTGGCGTACGCCTGTAATCCCGGCTACTCTGGAGGTTGAGACATGAGAACCACTTCAATCCGGGAGGCAGAGGTTGCAGTGAGTGAAGACTGTAGCCTTTCACTCCAGCCTGGGTGACAAAGTGAGACTCAGTCTTAAAAAAAAAAAAAAAAAAAAAAAAAAGTTTATGAACATTTTACGTATGGTCAAACTGATAAAAATTATAAAACATTTGTTTATGAGGTTTTATTAAAATTCACTTTAACATTAATAATGTCCCATACAAAGGTAAAATTTTGGTTTTCTCTTTTGGACAAAATATTTGTGTAATATTAATAAGAGAAAATATTTTGTTTACCTTTAGAACAAACTACAGGGAAAAAAATGGGAGTGGGGAGAGACAGATTAAGTTGGCTTCATGCTATCCTTATTAGGTCTTATTGTTTGATAGATTGAGTCTCCTTTCTATCAAAAGGTAAACATTTTTTGTTTTATCCCTTTTTCTAAATGAATGCCTATTTTATAGTTACCTGTGATTCTATTTTGTTATATCATGTGTCTTAAAACTTTGATATTTGGAAAACTTTCCAAGAGTGAAATGTCAACTTCTAAATTCAGGCTTTTTGACCTCAAAGTAATTTTTTTAGATATTAGATTCACTGAAGTTCAAGGGAGGCATATTAAATTTAATAGGTTTATTTGTTATGTTAGAATTATGCAGGAAGCATTATCACTCTGAGGTAGTGTTTAGCTTCCTTTGAGTTATATTTATATGGATGTATTGTTAATATGCATTCCAGGATTGTATGAGATTCCTAAAATTCAGATATGTCTTAATATATCTTATCAGTAACAAATGTATTATATTAACTCGTATGCCACAGAAATAATCAAATTTCTTTGTCAACTGTGTCTTTAACTATGGCTGTCTTAAGACTTTTGTCATCCACAATTGTTGTTTGCTTTGATCCTTCTCAAAAAAGGACTTATCACCAGCTACAGTCCAGAACTTGTTTCTTTGAGGAAGTCCATGAAAAGGACTCTTG